>NC_091961.1:33195385-33524135 GCF_031021105.1 Erythrolamprus reginae | reverse complement strand
ATCCTTTTCTTCTGAAGTATTTGCCAACACAGAACTGCCAATACAATACTCAGATTGAGGATTCCTTTTCCCCAAGTGCATTATTTTACATTTGGAAACATTAAACTGCAGTTTCCATTGCTTAGACCATTTATCTAGTAAAGCTAAATCATTTACCATATTACAGACCCCTCCAGGAATATCAACCCTATTGCACACTTTAGAGTCATCGGCAAATAGGCAAACCTTCCCTACCAAACCTTCCCCTATGTCACTCACAAACATATTAAAAAGAATAGGACCCAGAACAGACCCTTGTGGCACACCGCTTGTAACCTGACTCTGCTCAGAATACTCTCTGCCTTTCATATATCCTCTCCTCTAAGTTCACTTTCACCCTCTTCTATATTATCACATGTCTATTTTTCTTCCTATGTATTTGTGTATTGGACCAAAGAATGAATGGATGAATGAATGAATGAAGCAAGCCAAGTTGGAGTTCAATCAATGGAGACTCTTTGAAGGGTGAGTCCATGGCTGCATTCACATATTGTGCACTGAGGCTGGAATGGAGCCTGTTGCATTGGGTGAGCCTGGGCACCTATGTGGAAGCATTCAGTTCTAACTAATTTGGGGGTTTGGTAGTGAATGGACAGGCCAGCCTTCTTTTACTTCCTCTTTTCTTTTGAGGAGGCTGTCCCGTCCAGGATTGTGCTGGATTTGTGGATGGAGAGAGGGTGGAAGGGAGGGAGGGAAGGAAGGAAGGGGAAGGGAAGAGAGGGAAAGGAAGAGAGGGAAGGGAAGAAAAATAAAGGAAGGGGGGAGAGAGGAAGTAAGGAAAAAAGGAAAGAAAGAAGGAAAGAAGGAAGGTGAAGGGAAGGGAAGGAGGGAGGAAGGAATGAGAGAAGGGAGGGAAGGAAGGAAAAAGGAAAGAAGGAAGGGGAAGGGAAAGGAAGGACAGAGAGAGGGAGGAAGGAAGGAAGCAAAATGTTGGGATTCACCTACTACCGTGGCCATTTGTGAGCCAGATTTATTTATTTATTTAATATTGACTGACCCCTCGCATCCTGGACACAAACTGTTTCAACCCCTACCCTCAAAACGCCACTACAGAGCACTGCACACCGAAACAACAAGGGCAGTTTTTCCCCGAATGCCCTCACTCTGCTAAACAAATAATTCCCTCAACACTGTCAAACTATTTACTAAGTCTGAACTACTACTAATAATAATTTTTTCTCATCATTCCTATCACCCATCTCCTCCCACTTAGGACTGTAACTTGTTGCTTGTATCCTTATGATTTATATTATTATCGATTGTTTCTTCATTGCTTATTTGACCCCTATGACAATCATTAAGTGTTGTGCCACATTATTCTTGGCAAATGTCTCTTTTTCTTTTATGTACGCCGAGAGCATCTGCACCAAAGACAAATTCCTTGTGTGTTGAATCACACTTGGCCAATCATAAAGAATTCTATCTGTCTATATTCTTTTTCTGCCTTAATGCAAACCTTATTTCTCCGTCTTTCCAGCATCCCAGGCTGAAGACAGAGCCTTAGAATTGATCTGAGCAATCCAGCCTTCGTTTTTTCTCTGACATTTGGCAGGGAAGCCAGAAGCTCCCCCCCCCAATT
Organism: Erythrolamprus reginae; assembly: GCF_031021105.1. NCBI lineage: Eukaryota > Metazoa > Chordata > Lepidosauria > Squamata > Dipsadidae > Erythrolamprus > Erythrolamprus reginae. The sequence goes on along the minus strand of NC_091961.1, from coordinate 33,522,517 downwards.
CTGGGAGCCCCCTCGGATTTCTCCTCCTGCTGTCCTTTCCTTCTGATGGAGGCGCCGTAATTTGTAAACATTAATAGCCATTATTATTATTAAAAGGGGACAAACGTGAGTAGCCCTATGACTAATTATTTTAAGTGTTTTCAACAAGTCTTGGCTCGGCTCTTGCATGTCCCCCCCCCTGAAAAAAAGAGAGGGAGAGAGAGAGAGAGAGAGGAATCCCTTGCTACAAAGACCAGATTGTTATGGTGATCAGATCTTCCTTAGCCCGATTAATTTCACTTAGAAAAAGAGCCGAGCAGATGTGGCAGAGAAGCCTGGCCCGATTAGCATAATTCTTTTCAAAGACCACCGCCATCCCTGAAGGGTCCGGCATCCCCTCGCCCCTCTGTTTTCGGATCTAATTACATCCAAGAGAATTCGGCGGCTGGTGTGAGTCTGCGACAGATGTCACTTCTCTGATACGGAGGCTCCTTCAGGTGATGGAAAGAGATCAGAGGAGCAATTGGAATGAACGGACCTGTGGTGTCTTCTTCTTCTTATTGTTCTTATTGTTGTTGTTGCTCTTCTTCTTCTTCTTCTTCTTCTTCTTCTTCTTCTTCTTCTTCTTCTTCTTCTCCTTCTCTTCCTTCTCCTTCTCCTACTTCTTCTTCTTCTACTACTTCTTCTCCTTCTCCTTCTCCTCCTTCTCCTCCTTCTCCTTCTTCTCCTTCTTCTCCTTCTCCTTCTTCTCCTTCTCCTTCTTCTCCTTCTTCTTCTCCTTCTCCTCATTCTTCTCCTTCTCCTTCTCCTCCTCCCTCCTCTTCCTCTTCTTCTTCCTCCTCCTCCTCTTCCTCTACTCCTCCTTCTCCTTTTTTCTCTTCCTATTCCTCTACTACCCCTTCCTCCTCCTCCTCCTCTTCCTCTACTTCCCCCTCCTCCTCTTCATCTTCCTCTACTACTCCTTCTCCTTCCTCCTTCCTCCCCCTCCCTGGAAGGTTGAGTCAACCTTGAGCCGGTCAGGGTCGAACTTCTGACAGTGGGCAGACGCTGCCTGCCATACTGCATTCTAACCACTGGATGACCACATCATAATTTAACACTTTTTGTATGGAGAACATCCTGCAGGAAACCCAGTGTTCAATATCCATTTTTAAAAACTGCATTTATCCGTATGAATATTACATTACCTCCCCTTATTATGATTAAAAATGACAGCAAAATGCATAGAACAGGGAAAATCAGTCAATTAAAAATCCTGGATAAACAACAGAGTTTTGAGCTGTCAGCAGCAGATTGCAAAGCTGGAACCAGTCATATTTCTATGGGGAGCATAGTCTATAGTTGGGACATTGCCATTGGCATATGATTTACTCAAGGTAGTTGAAAAAGATCCCTCTATGATTATCTGAAATCATACACTGATTGGCATAGAAGCCAAGATGTTTCTGCATATATTTGTATGCAGGGTTATTCTAGGGCATAACGACAGACACGAGTGAAGAGCTTCTCAGCTTTGGGAACTTTGAGACAGGTGGAGTTCAATTCCCCAGAGGTAGGAGGCAGAAAACGGTCCCGCAGGTAGCCTGGCTCTAAGCCATGAAGGGCTTTGGTAGGTCAAAACCAACAGCTTAAATTGCATCCAGGGACCAGTGCAGCTTTATGGAGTGTTGGTGTGATGTGGGTGTATCTACATGGGGCGACCTTTGAAAAGTGTTTGGAAACTTCAGATCGTGCAGAATGCAGCTGCGAGAGCAATCGTGAGCTTCCCCAAATAAGCCCATGTCACACCAACACTCCGCAGCCTGCATTGGTTGCCGATCAGTTTCCAGTCACAATTCAAAGTGTTGGTTATGACCTATAAAGCCCTTCGTGGCATCAGACCAGAATACCTCCAGGACCGCCTTCTGCCCCACAAATCCCAGTGACCGGTTAGGTCCCACAGAGTTGGTCTCCTCCGGGTCCCGTCAACTAAACAATGTCATCTGGCGGGACCCAGGGGAAGAGCCTTCTCTGTGGCACCCCCAACCCTCTGGAATCAACTCCCCCCGGAGATTAGGATTGCCCCCACCCTCCTTACCTTTCACAAACTCCTAAAAACCCACCTTTGCCACCAGGCATGGGGGAATTGATTCCCCTCGGCCGCTCTGTTTTATGCATGGTTCTGTTTGGATTGTATGAGTGTTGGTTTTTAACTGTTCTACTGTTATATCATTGGATTTGTAATTTGTATTCTTGTTGTGAGCCGATCTGAGTCTTCGGAGAGGGGCGGCATACAAATCTAATAAATAAATAAATAAAATAAAAAATGAAGAAAAAAACCAAAAATCATAAGAAAAAAAGGTTTTGTTAAAAATGAGAGAAACCATCCGTTTCTCTCCAAACTTCCCAACCTTCAGGATAAATTCTTGATAATCTTACGTTTTATGTATCTTTATTTAATCTATCTTTGTATTGTGTCTTATGGCTTTATCTATCCTAAAAATCATCGGTCAGATGTAGCACGTTCATCCGAGAAATAAATCAGAGTCCAAGGTTTCGCCTTCTTCAAATATACAATTTATTAACAGAGTCATGTTAGCACAACTGGAGAAACCCGAATCTAAAGTTTTGAGGGTATCTCTCCTCCCATAAGACCATCACATGAGCCAGACCTCTTCTGCCAACCTCCCAGCAGCTTCCGGCCAGGTGCTGAACAAAGGCTGACCTTGAGACCTAAAAGGAATGTGTCATGGCATGCAGCCACACACACAAACACCCAAATTCCCACAGCAAGAAACATTGCAAAAGAACATCGCATGATGCGGCAGGCCAAACCCTCCAAGCATTCTGGCTTCGTCCTGACCCCCCGTCTGCTGCCCCAAAGCTTTTTTTACGTAAATGTGCCGTCTTCGTATTTACTCTCTCTTCTGCGCTTTAAGCAGAGAAAGAAAGGAAGAAAAACCATTATCTTGTCCCCCTGGGCCTTAAACCTACAAAGGATAAAGTTGTGTGTCAATAACGCAGCACGTATACACACAAACGCACACGCCAGTGAGAAAGTGAGAGTGCCCCTTGAAAGCGCACATGCCGCCCTGTATCTTTCATGTGCTGGGTAGAGAAAGGAAAACAGGGGGCTTAAACCAGGCGCTGTGCGCATTCTTCTCTGGCTACAGAACAGCTTACAAATCCCTGAAAAATACACAGCCCACGGTGGAAGGGGAGGAAGGAAAGAGGAGAGATTTGCTTTAAATGTTACGAGGATCTTTCACTTGCTAATGCCCAACTCTCCAAACCGTGGCTGCCGTTGCCAAATTGGCAGCCATTGGGTTTACACGGGAAGAAGGGAGGGAGGAGGGGAAAACAGATTTCTGTGGACCGATGAAAGACGAGTGGTTGTTTTTTCCTTCTCAAAGCCGGTGCCTTGAGCCAAACAGTAGGGCTCTCTGCAACTTTGCAGGAGGAGGCTGGCCTTCAAAGGACTTGTGTATACACTGAAAAGAGACGGTTGTACCGGGAAAGGAAGGTGAGTCCAAGGACTGGGCTGGGCATGGGGAGGAAGGCTGTGGTCACCGCCGGTGGAAAGAAGAGCAGGCAGGGCACCAGGAAGGGGCCTCCATTGGCCTGGCTGTGCAAGCGGAGAAGGTGGCAGAAGGTTGTGTGAAGTCCTGGCTCCTCCCGTGATTTCCCCAAGTCTCTTCCTTGGGAGAACCCCTGCAAGGCGAAAAAACAGCTGCACCAGCAGAGAAGATGGAGAAGCCTTTACGCACAGTGGTTCTCAACCCTCCTAATGCCCTCCACCCTTGAATACAGTTCCTCAGATTGTGGTGACCCCCAACTATAAAATAATAAAGAATACAGGGGTACCTCTACTTATGGACTTAATTGGTTCCGTGACCAGGTTCGTAAGTAGAAAAGTTTGTAAGAAGAAGCAATTTTTCCCATAGGAATCAATGTAAAAGCAAATAATGTGTGTGATTGGGGAAACCACAGGGAGGGTGGAGGCCCTGTTTCCTCCCAGGAGATTCCTAGAGAGGCCCCACAGAGGCTTCTCCCCACCTTTTCCGGTCCTTTTTCCTCCCAGGAGATTCCTAGAGAGGCCCCACGGAGGCTTCTCTCTGCCTTTTCCGGCCCTGTTTCCTCCCAGGAGATTCCTAGAGAGGCCCCACGGAGGCTTCTCCCTGCCTTTTCTGTCCCTGTTTCCTCCCAGGAGATTCCTAGAGAGGCCCCACGGAGGCTTCTCCCTGCCTTTTCTGTCCCTGTTTCCTCCCAGGAGATTCCTACAGAGGCCCCACGGAGGCTTCTCCCTGCCTTTTCTGTCCCTGTTTCCTCCCAGGAGATTCCTACAGAGGCCCCACGGAGGCTTCTCCCTGCCTTTTCTGTCCCTGTTTCCTCCCAGGAGATTCCTACAGAGGCCCCACGGAGGCTTCTCCCTGCCTTTTCTGTCCCTGTTTCCTCCCAGGAGATTCCTACAGAGGCCCCATGGAGGCTTCTCCCCACCTTTTCCAGCCCTGTTTCCTCCCAGGAGATTCTTAGAGAGCCCCCCAAATAGAATACACGAAATTGGTGATATTTTGGCAATTTTTTAAAACATCAAATGCACATTGACATAGAATTTTATATCGGATGATAAGAAAAATTGGAGATAATGATTAGAGAGAGAGAAAGAAACAGAAACAGAGGAGTGGAGGAAGAGAATGGACATATTTATGGGGAAGACCTCACCTGATGGTCCATGCCTCCTGAAAAACTGCTGGACCTAGCCTAGAAAGATGGTGTTGAGTGGCCACTTTCACACCAGCATTTGTGAGGGCCAGAATGCCACTCATGGCTGAAAACACATCAGCAGAGGATTGCTGTTAGATGTTTCCTGGGGGGTTTATTGACTGCTGCAAGAAACCACTTTCTTCAAGCTAATTGTGCTTGCTCCCATGGAGATGACAACGAGAGAGCCTTGCAAACAGATTGCATTTCGATGTCCCTGCCCTCCTGCTTCAACCTCCTTGGCGTTTGGCTCAGAATGACACAAGTACAAAATGAGGTTTCTTTGTTGGTGGCTCTCATTTCTCACGATAAGCCTGATCAATAAGAGGACACTCTGGCTCTCACCCCACGCCCCAATCAGAAAAAAGAAATTAGAAGAAGGAAGACGACTGTCCCTCAAGACCAGGCTAGTAAGGGGAAGAATAAAAGTAGCCTGATTCCTGCCCCCAAAGGCCAGATGTTCCTATCCACACCATCATGGTCTTCTGTCCTCTTGGACATACAGCTTTTTATCCACTTCATCTGTTTCAAAATCTTATGTCAAGACAAGAACATAAGAACCTAAGCAGAGCCATGCTGAATGGGGCCAAAGCCCATGGAGTCCAGCCTTCTGTGTCACACAGTGGCCCACCAATTGTCCATGGGGATCTTGAGCAGAAAGAGAAGGGAAGACCCTCCTTTTCCCTGGACCTTCAACAAATAGGACCCAAGGGAACCCTGCCTGCCTCAACCAACATAGAGGTGGCACTCGGACATCCCTTTTAACAACCACCAACCACTTGGCATCCATGAATCTGTCTAATCCTGCCTTGAAGCTATCCAGGCTGACAGCTGTCATGACCTCTTCTGGAAGGGAATTCCATCAACCAAGGACCCTCTGGGTGAAGAAATATCTCCCTTTATTTCTCCTCACTTTCTTACCTATGAGCTTTAGGGAGGGCCCCCTCGTCCTAGTATTGTGTGGTAGAAAAAAGATTTTTTCTCTATCCCCCTTTTCTATCTCATACATGATTTTATACCCTTCGATCAAGTCCCCCCTTCAACGCCGTCTTTCAAGGCTGAAGAGACCAAGGCGTTGCAACCTGGTTTCTTAAGGGAGGGGCTCCATTTCCTTGGTCATTCTTGTTGCCCTTTTTTGTACCTTTTCCAAGGTTGGGTCTGCAGGACTTCTCCTTGGTCTCTTCCAAACACCTGGGTGCTCCTAAACCTCGATGGAGCAGAATAAAGTCAGTCAACAGGAGAAGTTCCCTCCGTGAAACCTCCTGATTCTTAACACAACTAGTTCAATGAGGATCACAACAAGTCCTTTTTGTACCCAACTAGACCTCTGATCTTCCTCTTCCGTGAACATTTTCTTTCAGGGTCATTGGCCAGGAGATTTTCCCCATGAATTATGAGCCTCTTGGTTTCCTAAACCATTTCTTAAAACCAAACAGGGCAACGAAACGGCAGTTGAGGTTTTTGGAAAACTGCCAAAATTAGCCCTTTGTGTTAGATCTGTCTCGATTAAAAATTTAAGAGCATTCCCAAACAGGTTCAATGTGTTCAGCTCTAATGTCTATTTTCCCCCACTGGGTCTTAATTCAAATTGTGCCGGCAGTTTAGCAGATGCCAGAAGTCAACTTTCTTTCACGAGTTTGAGGAAAGTCTGGCTGAGTTTTGGGTGCTGCCAGTTTTACCAACATGGTATTTGAGATGGTTGTCTCAGGCAGGAAATGTTATTAGTCATGAAAAGACAGCAAAATTATTGGCTAATTAATTGGTTCTTATGGAATTTTTATTGTGAGAGACAGAACAGGGGCACACGTGGAATTTTCTGTCGCATGTGCCAAAACAGCTTAACTGAATCTGGTAACACAATTTGAGGAGATGCCATTTGCTCCCCTCATTCATCAAGAAAATGTCTTGGGCTGGGCTTAATTTTTCTCCAGGATGGACAGTTGCCAGCTGATGCTCAAATCTCCTCCTTCACGTTCTGAATTTGCCGCAGATATTAAACTCCTTCAACAGCTCCAGAAGGTGCAAAACCCAGCACATCTCACCATTCTAAAATAGAAAGAATGAAACAAATGCTCCCAAATAGCAGATGTTCTGAAAAAATAATAAACAGCTAATCAGTTCTGGATTTTCCCTGCATCGAGACTTAAAAATAGTCTCAAGAATTCATGCAGTCTTCAGAGGCAACTATCTCTTGGCTAAGTAGAGATCCTGAAGCCGTCCACTAATGAGGAGAAACTGAGGCAGCTCTGAGCAACATTGGATGTCCCTAACAAAGAGAAGAGACAGGGGGGAAAATCCTTCCCACATTGTTAAGTTAATTCAACTTGCGTCTGCTTTCATGGCAAAATGTTGCATGTTCAGATTGGTATGATTCGATTCTGCATTGAAGATTGACTGATTGATTGATTGATTCATTTTTATTTTTTATTTGTCATGATTCAAGATCTATCTTTCTAAGACTGACAGCAGAGTAAACCGGCCTTGAGAAAGGCAAGTGAGAGGAGATTCATGGATAATTTCTCTCTAGCTTTTCTTACAGTAGCCAGGTTTCGTTTACACTGTTATCAGTCTAGTGTGAGACAACTGTCCCATTGTTTGGCTGAAGAAGAGCCACGCGAATGTACAATAGCAAAAGCAAACTTCGGAGAGGGGCGGCATACAAATCTAAGTAATAAATAAATAAACTAGGGAGCCACCCTAAAGTCTAACAGATTTCTCACAGCTCAGGTTTGCAGGAATTCAGAGTTAACTTCCTTGCTTGAGTTGGATGGCCACATAAATGTTCCAAGCAAACTGGAATCATTTCATGAGAAGAAATGAAGGTTTTCAGAAGTGCTGTCAAGAACTCTTCATCATCAGACAAGGTGGTTACCAGTGAAAGAAGAGTGGATGATTTGACCTTGATGTTCACACCACCTTTCAGACATACATAATGGAGGAAACTAAAGATGCACACACATTGGGTTCAGAAGGATATTAGATGTTGTCAGGAGTTGTTCCAAACCTTTCTGGAGGGAAAGAAACAAGGAAAATGTAGTTGACATCCCAAAGTTGGAAATTCAGATTATAGGTGATAATCCCAACTGTTTCCCTCTAACTCGGATAATGGTGAGTCCACTAAAGTCATTCAGGGCATCAGTTGTTCCCAAGCCTTTTTAGCAGTAGAATGTGACAAGGCATCCCAGGTATGGACAGAACCTGTTCTTACAGGTGATGGAGGGTTGGAGAGTAGAAGGGAAACTGAGGAAATGGATGGAGGTGGAGATGGGGCTCCCAGACCACGAAAGGCCTGGCTAGCCAGCTAATCCAACCACACAGAAAAAGTTCCCAGAAAGGCCCATATCAGCTGAGCCTTCTCTCAGTTCAATGCCCAGCTCAATGTGTGTCTTGGTCATCTAAAAATGAAATGTCCCCAGTCCCCACCGCCATCAGTGATTGCAGAATATATTCCTCTCCCTAGGAGGGAAGGTTCCTGGCAGTCTCACTCACTGATGCCGCGCATTGGCAACGGGTTTGCCCAAATGCTTCCTTCCCCCAGCCACTGGCACTTTGATTTTAACCCCAGGTTGGCAGGATAGGGGGAGATCCTGAGCTTCCCTTCTTCCAGAAACTGATTCTCATCTTCTCCTGCCTGGTTGTCTTTTTCTCTCTTTCTCTCCCTCTCAATGTGCGATGCATATCACACATCAGAAAAGTGTGAGACAAGGACAAATGGAAAAAATCTAAAAAGCAATTTCTCTCCGCTTTCTCTGCTGGCTCAGGAATTCTGGGAGTTGAAATCCAGATGCCGTAAAGTCAACAAGGTTGCGGGGAAAATCCCTGCTCTATATCGTGTATTCCTGATAAAATATCCAGCATCTGCCTCGGTCTCCAAAAATCCTGCCTATCATTGGAAAACAACATAAGAACACAAGATCTGCTGAACCAGGCCAAAGCCATCAAATCCAACATTCTGTGTCCCACAGTGGCCTATCAATTGTCCATGGGGAACTTGAGTAGAGAGAGAAGGCAAAACCCTCCCTTTCCCTGGACCCCAACAAATGGTACCCAAGGGAACCCTGCCTGCCTCAACTAAAAGAGAGAGAGAGAGAGGAAAGAAGGAAGGAAGGAAGGAAGGAAGGAAGGAAGGAAGGAAGGAAGGAGAAAGAGATAACATAAGAACATAAGAAGAGCCCTGCAGAATCAGGCCAAAGCCCATGGAGTCCAGCATTCTGTGGCCCACAGTGGCCCACCAATTGTCCATGGGGATCTTGAGCAGAAAGAGTTGACAAGACCTTCCCTTTCCCTTTCCCCCCAACCAATGGGACCCAAGGGAACCCTGCCTGCCTCAACCAACATAGAGGCGGCCCTTCGACATCTGTTTCAATAACCACCGATACACTTGGCATCCATCAATCTGTCTAATCCTGTCTTGAAGCTCTCCAGGCTGACCACTGTCACGACCTCTTCTGGAAGTGAATTCCATCAACCAAGGACCCTCTGGGTGGGGAAATATTTCCCTTTATCTGTCCTCACTTTCTTACCTGTGAGCTTTAGGGAGGGGCCCCTCGTCCTAGTATTGTGTGATAGAGAAAATAATTTTTCTCTATCCACCTTTTCTGTCCCATACATGACAACTATTGATCAAATAAGGGAATGCATTGAGGAAAGAGACCTTGAGTAATTGGGGTGGGGGGATTCTGTTTTCTCTTGTCCTTGACCCCAACCTCATGGCCCGGATGGAAGTCAATGCTGTTTCAGGCAAAAAGAAGGTGGTGGGGCTGCTTCTTGTAGCAGGTAAGGAACCTCAAGGGCTTTTGTGCACAATTCTCCCTGTGGTTTCCCACCTCCTCCCACGGAGGCACAGAAAAGACACCAATTAAAGGAGATTCCAACATTCCTCTTCCCAGCTGACATGTTCGGTGTCTGATACAGCTTTGGTATTTGGCAGGTCTCTTGCTTGCTCTTGTCTGTTGTCGAGAAGACAAAAATCACACTGACACACACGTATGCTTCCCTCTGTAGACGAAGCCACAAGTTCTGATCATCTTGCCACCCTGCATAATAGGTTGTGGGGTTTTTTTAAATGAGGACAGGCACAATGAAAGACGTCTCCCCACCCACCTTTCGCCCACCACTCACTCCTTTCTTCTCGGAGGCTCCTTCCTGTCTTGTAATTCTTTTTTTTCCTCCTCTAGCTTGTCCTTGCAAGCCCTTTCAAGTCAGGTTTCAATTAAAATCTTCAATCCCAAAGATCCTCTTTAGATCAGAGCCAAAGCGGATGGAGGAGCCCCTCCCTCCCTCCCCCAATTCCTTTTCTGATATTCAAAAATGTCATGTTTTGTCATTCCACACATTCGGCGCTGCTCAGTAACTATTACATTTTTGCAAACATTACATTGCAAAGATCTAAAACCAGGCAGACTTGTTTCCTCCTCTGAGGAGGTTTTATAATCTATCATCGCTTTTGTCTTGAATTGTAGAGCAAACAGGATGGCAAGACGAGAGAAGAGAGGAAGGATGGCGGAAAGAAGGAAGAAAGGAAGGAAGGAAGGAAGGAAGGAAGGAAGGAAGGAAGGAAGGAAGACGTCTACTTTGGAAAAATCTAAAAGGCTATATTATGTACTAGCAGGATACCCTTGCTTCGCTATGAAACCATGTGATCAGGTGGTGATTCGTAGCAACCTGTTGTCTCTGCTATGGAGAACGATAGTTCTCAAAATCCTGGCTGACAATGAGAACAGCCACTTCTGTAGTTGTGGGGGCATTGAAATGACCTTGATGCTCTCCAGAAGGCTTCCTATTGGTATTAATCACACACACACATTTCAGTTGGTTGAAATGATTCCTTTCTGTGATGCAGGTGTGAAGCTCTTGATCTCAGAATTTAATGTGAAAGTCAGTTTCCCTCTGAGCAAAAAAACAAGGTGAGAAGAACATTTATGGATCCAAGAAAACCTGTAATGCAGCCTCCGTGCAGATGAGACTTCAGCTCCTGCAGCTGGTGTCTTCTTCTAGACCTTCTCTGAAATCCTCCGGTCAATTCATTCCTGAAGCCACATTCAAATGGCCCTCAAGGTCAAGTTCACTCAACACATTTAGCCTGGTCAATTAGAGTTCCCCCATTTGATCAAGAAGCTCATCTACTCTGGCATTGATCTTGGTGGGTTTGTTTGTGGCTGAGCCGGTGGTGGAATGGAACCCTTTGGTGAAATGTTGGGTTGATGCAGAAAATGACTTAATTTGGTAACCCATAGCCAAAACGGGCTTTTACTTCGCCATCACTACTCTAGGTCATTTGAAATTTATTTCTTTTAAAAGGAAGGCTGGGGGGGTGGAGGGAAGAGCAAAGGACCTAGATGAGGAGAAGCTGGAAGGGAGTTGGGTGGCATAGAAATTAAATGGATGGTAGGAAGGAAGGAAGGAAGGAAGGAAGGAAGGAAGGAAGGAAGGAAGGAAGGAAGGACAGACAGACCAATCAAATGGCACCTACATGCTGCATCTTAGTTTACAGCCTCTCTATTGACTTTGGGATGACTTTGAGGATACTTTTTTGCAGCTTTATTATTTTATTATTTATTTATTTATTTTGTCAAACAATTATAGGGTGGCAATTTGTACATATAAAACATTAGATAAGTAATGATAAAAGGTAACAAAAGAAGACAATGGGACAGGGACGGTAGACAATCCGTTGGCTCAGCCCACTCCAATGGCACCTACGAGCTGCATCTCGGTTTTCAGGACCATGGACAGCGCTGCCCCTTAACTCCTGAATCTCTCCATAGGGAGAAGGGGCTTTCCTTTCAGGTCTAATTCCACCAAGGAGCCCCCCGAAAAGAGGGGCAGGGAGAGAAGTGGGTATAAGTCAGCCCTCAACCCCCACACCCCACACTCTGCTCAGAAGGTCTCTTCCTTCCCCACCAAGAAAATCCCAGATGGACAAATGCCGCCTGTATTTCTAGGCAGGATTGTTTCTGTTGTTATTATTTCCCTTTGGAGGATTTTTACCTGGAAAGAGGGGATAGAAATGAAGTGATAAATCAAGCAGAGCGCCAGCAAAGAGCAAACTCAGAGGTGCAAGGAGAGAAGGTTTTTCACGGCTGGAGGAGCAGCCTTGCTTCTGTCCAGGAGCTGCACCCACCACGTTCAGGACTGCAGGTGAATTCTGCCTGTTTCTGACACGCTGCCACCTGTTCAAACTCAACAAAACTAGACCCCAAACATCCCCCCCAAATCAGGCTCTGCACGTCCAGATATATACAGTCTCAAAATGGGTGAGCAGTGCAGTCAGGCGGTAGGGAAAGCAAGTAGGATGCTTAGCTGCATAGCTAGAGGTATCACAAGCAGGAAGAGGGAGATTGTGATCCCGTTATATAGAGTGCTGGTGAGACCACATTTGGAGTACTGTGTTCAGTTCTGGAGACCTCACCTACAAAAAGATATTGACAAAACTGAACGGGTCCAAAGACGGGCTACAAGAATGGTGGAAGGTCTTAAGCATAAAACCTATCAGGAAAGACTTCATGAACTCAATCTGTATAATCTGGAGGACATAAGGAAAAGGGGGGACATGATCGAAACATTTAAATATATTAAAGGGTTAAATAAGGTTCAGGAGGGAAGTGTTTTTAATAGGAAAGTGAGCACAAGAACAAGGGGACGCAATCTGAAGTTAGTTAGGGGAAAGATCAGCAGGAACGTGAGAAAATATTTGACTGAAAGAGTAGTAGATCCTTGGAATAAACTTCCAGCAGATGTGGTTGATAAATCCACAGTAACTGAATTGAAACATGCCTGGGATAAACATATATCCATCCTAAGATAAAATACAGGAAACAGTATAAGGGCAGACTAGATGGACCATGAGGTCTTTTTCTGCCGTCAGTCTTCTATGTTTCTATGCAGAGTAATGCAGGAGGACTAGATAAGATTCCAGAATATATTGTGGCAATTAATGAACCAGATAAATTACAAAAACCCATTTATAGAAAACAATAGTTTACTCTTCAGTGCAAAATATATTCTGCTTCAGTCTTCTATATACGTTATAGAACTTTACATTAGCTCTATTCAGCTTACTTACCAGTAGATATCCAGGTTACAAGTAGATACTAAATCAATCCAGGTTTCTTCGTATCACTGCTACTGCTCTACTCAATATTTAACTGATGCTCAAACTGCTCCATCCAGCCAACTAACAACCACCATCAACAGCAGACAACCACAGAATAATAGTAAAGTTATTTGCATCTTGTGAAGCTCTGGCCCAATCAATGACCCCCCCCAATGACCTGGCATTAACATGCTTACATCCTACCTTTTACCTTATATAGTAATACAATGAAATAGCATCCAAGATTGCTAATCCTGACATTGCATCCTACCTGAATTCAGGCCCTGCTGAACTGAGGTTTTCCCAGATCTCATTTGCACACTCAAACACACAATGTCAACTCTGAAGCTGGCCTGACTGAGGGCATCTTGGAGGCTTCAGTGTTGCCACTGACACTATGGTGCTGAGGGATAGAGAGCAGGGAATAGAGATAGCTGAGGCTTTGTAGCCAAAACAAAATAGTTCCCCCAAGAACCAAGGACTGCAGTATTCCTTGTGTAGGTCACATTGTTGGGCTAGCCCAGATATGATTCATAACCACATACAGATGCTTTGTTCACACTATACCGTTAGCATAAGTTAGCATAAGTTAGCATGAGTTTTGAACTCTAGGCTTTGCGAAAACGGAGCTCTGGTTAGGCCTGAAAAATTCTAGCTCGTAGCAAAATGTAACAGGAGTGTACTTGCTGGCACCTCAAAGCTTACTGCTCAAACTTCCCTAGCTTTGCCCTTGCATTTTGTAACATTATGAAGCTCATTGTGTAAGAAGGACCACATCATGTAAACTGTGCATGTACAGAGCAAAAGTTGCATAGAGATAACGTTCCTATAAGAAAGCTGACTGGGAAGAAGAGGGTTAGGATGGCTTGAAGGATTGCTTGGTGATTGATTGATTGACTGATTGATTGATTGATTGATTGATTGCTGGAGATTTTTGATGCATTCCCTCTTGGAGTAAAGTTGGCTTCTTCCACTCCTACGGTGGTCTCTGTTTATCTTTGAACCCTTCCCTGTTCTACAAAGGACATTCCCACAGGTGGCTGAAGAGAGGAGTAAAGTTTCCAAGCACCTGGACAGCACCTTGATTGAACCATATGACCGATTGTTTGGAAAAGGGGGCAAAACTTTTAATTAGGTGAAATCAACAGGAACCTTTAGAGTCGGTGTTCACCAGCCCATGCCAATATGGTATATCCAATAAACCTGATATTTGAGGAAACTGCTTGCCTTGGATTTCTGTCTGCTGTGGATGTATTACTTGGAATCCTGACATTAAACTGACTCCAAGAGACACAAAAGTCCAAAGAGGCACTAGCAGTTCATTAGGTTTAGGATTGCAAATGGCAGTCAATGTCTCAACCTCACTGACTCAACCTCTTGGCCAAATTCCCCTCTCTTTGCTAAACCTCAGCATCCCCTTCCTGTCTGCAAGGCTCTTGATCTTTTGTCCTGCATGGAGAAACTGGGCTCTGCATACACAGGTTTGCTGACCTACTTGGGTGTAGAGACATCTGCAGAGCTTCTGCTGGGAAGGGATGTAGCTCCTGGTGGGACGACAGATCCCTTGAGCGTTTTATCTCCTGTTTTCACCCTTCTGAATCCTCCGAGGCTGCACCAAGGGGTTCTCAGGCTGCAAAAACTGGGGAGAGCTTTCCAACTGGAGTCCACCTTGCTTCCCAACCCATCTGGTTGGGGACGTTTTCAAAGCGAGAGAGGTGGATATGGAGTCGGCCAGCTGGGAGCCACTCCGGTCCTTGCCCAGACTCCATAAAAAGCTTTGTGAACTGCCCAGCGCTGTGTAAATCACACCTGCTTACCCCTTTGCAATCCCCATTTCCTCCTGGCCCTCGCAAGCGGCAGGCGGGCTGGAAGAGCTCTGCTGATTTACAGACAAGAAGCTCCCAGCTACAGCCTCTAATCTCTGCGTGGAAGGAGCACCTTGCCAGAATTATTGCAAGGCTGGGCTGTCACTGGCAGATAAGAGATCAAAGCGTTGATTACACCTCTCAGAGGCTGGCCCAGGTGATCCCAGGGATGGAGGTTGGCCTAAGGCTTGGAGCTTTTCTCCCCCCAGAAACAGGCCAGCAATTACCACCATGCAGGGAGTGGGTGAAGGATCAAGAGGCCATCCTTGTACCCCGGCCCTTCTCTAATGGCTGTGGCAAATTGGAGAGCTTTCTCGCAGCCGAGGGCTGGGACGTCAGCCTGCCTCACACACCGCTATTTATAGCTCCCGTCTTGATTTTTTGATGATCACCTTTCAAATTTTAAATATGAGATCTGCTTTGTGGAAATAACACGGTGCAAACTAATTACAGGCTTTGTGGCTTTCAATGAAGGAAAGGCCTCCCCCTCCTCCTCCTCCTCTTCTTCCTCCTCCAACCCAATCACTTGGCAGAGAAGGTTCCAGGCACGTCATGGAGGACAGAGGTGTTTGAAGTCACAGAGACCTAAAGGGTGGGACCCCAGAGACGGATGCCAAGACTTGGAAATAGAGTTGATGGGCCCCCTTCTCTTTGAGTGGCAGAGCTCTCGAACAAAATGAAATCCAATGGTGAAAAAAAGTCAGCTTCTCCATTTAGAACAACAAAAGGCACAGGTGCAGTATAGGTGGTGCCTGGCTCAAGGATCTTGGAGTCCTAGTGGACAATCACTTAAAGATGAGCCAGCCTTGTGCAGCAGCTGCCCCAAAAGCCAACACACTTCTAGGCTGCATTAACAGATGGATAGAACAGTATAAAATATAGACCATTATATAGACCATTATATAGAAATATATATATATAACTCATTTTTGCAAAAGGAGACCTGGAAGAAGAGCCTCGGTGGTGCAGTGGTTAGAGTTACTTCAAGCTACTTCTACTGATCCCCAGTCAGCAGCAGTTTGGCGGATCGAATCTCACCAGGCTCCAGGTTGACTCGGCCTTCCATCCAGTAATGGGCAGCCAAAATTTTTACTGCCACACTGTGGGTGTGACTTATTTTGTTGGTGTGGCTTGATGGTCATGTGACTGGGTAGGAGTGGCTTGCCGGCCATGTGATAAGGTGGGAGTGGCTTGAACGACCATCATCGTTCAACTGTTATTGCCGCCCGATGCCTTTTCATCTCAGCTGTGGGCAGAGTGAGGGCTTCGCGAGGGGGAAATGGCCGCAGCCCAGACTGTTCCGGCACGGCGTGGCTCTCCTGGCCTTGGGAGGTGGCCGCGTGAGGCTGGAGGGGAGGTGGGCAGGAGAGAGGGAAGCTCGTCCGAGGTCAGGAAGGGGGAAAGAGGAAAAAAGCAAGGAGCGCAGACGCAGCAGCAGCAGCAGGGGGAAAAGGAGAGCCCAGCTGAGACCAGTAATCCAGGAAGTGACAGCCGCCAGTCAGCTGGAGCTGTGCATGCAGCTTCATTTTCGTCAATGGAACTGTGTTCCACCCCGTCCTGCCTGCTGCCCACCCCTGCTTCCATCCTTCCGATGTGGGTAAAAGAGGACCCAGATTGTTGGGGGCAAGAGGTTCCTCTTCACAGGTTCCTGTGCCCACTTGCAAATCGGAGCCGAACCTCAAACCTCGTTTGCCTTCCTGCGCCCTCTTGAAATGGCTGGATTTTAAGAGCCTCCTCTCTGATTCCTCCCTCCAGGAAGAAATAAAGCCCATTGTCTCTGATTCGTTCATTCATTTGTTCGCAGGTAATGGCAATTCGATATCCAATCTCTGATCAGACGGCTGGGCTCTGCTCCCTAATAACTCTGCTCTCTCTTTGGGGGCTTTGCACGCCCGTGGCGAGCGTGCCCCTCGCCTGCGACACAAACCTCAGTGTGGCGAGCAAGCAGGGAAGGAGGAGGGAAGCAGCCCCCGCCCTCTCCAATAACAGGAGACACAAACAACACTAGGCGGGAGGGCGGCTAATTAAACTGCCTCCGAATCCATTTCCAGCTTCCTGTGTTATGATGGTGCAGACGGCCCAGTCCAAAGGCAGATTAAGGATTGGCCGGCAGATACATTGATGGATGAGACGGCTTCGTGATCAGGGTGGAGGCTGAGTGGGAAACGTCAAGGCCAATCCGAGGGGTCTGGTTTCATTCCGTGGGGCTTCCTCCAAACCACACACTCCAAGGGGTCTGGTGGGACAATGGCTGAAATAGCCATTGCAATAGCCCTGAGACTTATATACTTTCTCTATCTTGGCAGCCCAGTCCAAAGGCAGCCTCTTGTCAAGACCCAGTCCTAAGTCTTGTCAAGAGGGTTAGAGTTGGGGCCATTCTACTCTTGGGGGGGGAGTGATGTTCCAGAGAGATGGAGCCACCATGGTGAAGGCCCCACCAGGTGTATCTCCCTAGCCTCGGAGATGGAACCCGCAACATTCCTTGCCTTCCCTCTCTGATGGGTCAGGTAGATGCAACAGGCAAGAAACAGTTATGGGGTGGCCAACTAGCCTTTCATTTCTTGAGTTTTGGTCAAGCTTGTTTCCTGCAATCCAGACCCATGTAACTGCCATTTCACAGCCTTGTAGTTATTTCTCTTTGAGCTGCAGAATCAACGCTGAGCATTGCAAAATCCATTCTTTGCAACCGCTGAAGACACAATGGAGGCAGCCGTCTGAGTGACAGGTGCCTCCAGGGTGGCTCTTTCGTTGACGATCTCTTCTTTATGGGGAAAGGTAGCGGATTCGGTTCCCACCTGCCCGTTGAAAAAGTTGTCTAAAAAGCCCTCAAAGGGAAGCCATTGTTTCCTTAACACAGTGTTTCCCAACCTTGGCAACTTAGAGATATCTGGACTTCAACTCCCAGAATTCCCCAGCCAGCGAATGCTGGCTGGGGAATTCTGGGAGTTGAAGTCCAAATAGCTTCAAGTTGCCAAGGTTGGGAAACACGGCCTTAACACAATTGTGGCTGCTCTTAATAAGAGTCGGACGAGGGAGGGCTCTGCCTATCTCTTTTGAAAAGGGAGAAATTGTCCCTTGATCAGCGGGAATGAACATCCCGTCATATTTGAGTGAAGACGTAATGTGACAAGAAAAGTCCCAGCTGTCAGTCAAGTCACGTCTCCGGAACAGGCGGCATATGCACGACCTGCCTTCGACGGCTCTTGTTTGTCTGAAACTGTCACCCGAACCGCATCGGCCCCGAGTGAGAAGGACGGGGCTGCTCCTCCGCTTTTGAAGGGCATATCTGCGAGATTGCAGGGAGACGTTCCGTTATGTAGAAATAAAATATGAATTTTAATGGGAGCCATTAACATGAACTCTTTTAGGAATAACTACAGGACTTTTATGAGGAACGTATTAGAGCTCTGTTCTGCCACAGCCACCTGCCACTCTTCATAAATCAGCGCCAACAAGTTAATTCTTCATAAAAGAGGATAAATCTGATTCTCAAGGATGGAGGCGGAGGCGGAAGGATTGTATCCAGGACACCAACCTGGGCAATCATGACAAATACGCAACCACGGTGCCCAAAGTAGCTGAGCAATAAGGACTCCGCTTCTGTACTTGGAAGGCCACCAACCTCTCTAGACTCCAGGAGGCGCTCATGGGCTGCACTTCATCTACTGACGGACCTGGGGATTTAAGGGACATTGAGAACCCGAATTCCTGGTCCGTCTTAAGATTTCTCAGCCTTGGCAATTTTAAGATGGGCAGACCTCCACTCCCAGAATGCAATGGCCAATGTTGCAGTCGCTTTGTTTGTTTTATTTATTGGCATCCTGCCTTTATTATTTTGAAAAAAAAGTACGAGGGTCGCCCAGAAAGCAATAAACCACATTTTGTTTTCTCAGCCTCATAGTACGAATGCAAAACATTAGATCTACATTATTTGAATTGTCAGGAGTGCGTGTGAGGACCCAGATTGTTGGGGGGAAATATGCTTTCTGTCAATTGCTTAGAGAGCCCTTGCCACCTTCTGTCTCCATCTGCCAATCTCCCCCAAACACCATCTCAGAGTCCCATGGTATTTTGACCCAGGCTCCCAGGCTGTGGCCATTGTGGCTTGTTAACTCCTAGCCGGTAGCCAAGCTGTGCTGTTTTTCTTGAGGTTTGTTTATCTGTCTGTCTGTCTGTCTGTCTGTCTGTCTGTCTGTCTATCATCTATCTATCTATCTATCTATCTATCTATCTATCTATCATCTAGCTATCTAGCTATCTATTTATCTATCATCTATCTATCTATCTATCTATCTATCATCTATCATCTATCTATCTATCTATCTATCTATCTATCTATCATCTATCTATCTATCTATCTATCTATCTATCTATCTATCTATCTATCTTTCTTGCAGGTCATCAAGTCCAACCCCTTACTCAAACAGGAAACCCTACACCACCCCAACCAGATGGCAGTCCAATTTTCTTTTGAATGTGTCAAGTGATGGGGTGTTCACAACGTCCGCTGGCAGGCTGTTCCACCGGTCAATTGCTCTCACCGTCAGGAAGTTCTTCCTTATTTCCAGGTTGAATCTCTCCATGGTCAGTTTTCATCCGTTGTTCCTTGTCTGGCCCTCTAGTGCCCTGGGAAATAGTGTGACCCCCTCCTCTCTGTGGCAACCCCTCAAGTACCTGTAGACTGCTATCATGTCCCCACTGGCCTTCCTTTTCTCTAGGCTGTCCATGCCCAGTTCCCTCAGTCTCTCTTCATAGCCGCCCCGAATCTGCAGAGAGGGGCGGCATGCAAATTTGATTAATAAATAAATAAATGAATGAATGAATGAATGAATGAATAAATAAATAAATAAATAAATAAAATAAGTCTTGGTTTCTAGGGCCCTAATCATTTTGGTTGCTCTTTTCTGCACCTTCTCTAGAGTTTCAACGTCCTTTTTGTAGTGGGGTGACCAAAATTGAATGCAGTACTTATTGATAGCCTTGACTTTTTCACAGGGGCCCTTGTGTGGGGGTGCGGGTGGCACAGGGGGCGTGGTGCATCTGTCCACGTGCCTTCAGAAAAGGCTTTGGGTTGTCCAGGGCCCTTCTCTTGCCCAGCCTCTGGAGGAAACCGTTTTATTTGCGCGATCGCTTTGACTCCAAAGATAAAAATATATTGTCGTAGACACTTCAGCGCAACCTCTTCGGAACGGCTGGATTTTCTCTTAACTGCACTTCTTGAGCCGAGGGGAAATAAAGGCAGGTCTTTATGAGGTTCCCTTCCTTCACTGTGACAGTCAGTAAGCCAGAAATGTTCCAGCAATGCCGCTGAGACTGCCAGCTTGTATCTTTCGGTCATCCTGTTGTGGCAGAAGAAGTGTATCTCTAGAGCAGGAAGGGTTTTCCAAACACTCTGAATTCAGAGCACATCTTCGCCTTTGAAAACTCCATTTGGCCAGAGGACAAACTCTATTCTGCAAAGCTACAATCCACGAAGCCTCGAAAGGACAGAAACCTCGCTTGGATAAAGAGAGGCAGAAGGCATCCAGCATGAAAATAAACAAGGGAGGCAAACTTCAGGATCCAACCAGCTCCATTCCACATTCTTTATTATTATTATTATTATTATTATTATTATTATTATTATTAATTAGATTTGTATGCCGCCCCTCTCTGAAGGCTCAGAGTGGCTCACAACAGGAATACAGAATACAAATCCAATGATTAAAAAAGCAAAACAGTTAAAACCCTTCATTTAAAAACAGTCATACACCCCAAACAAACCATACATAAAACGGAACGGCCAGGGGGAATCAATTTCCCCATGCCTGGTGGCAGAGGTGGGTTTTTAAGAGTTTGCGAAAGGCAAGGAGGGTGGGGGCAGTCCTGATCTCCAGGGGGAGTCGATTCCACAGAGCTGGGGCCACCACAGAGAAGGCTCTTCCCCTGGGTCCTGCCAGATGACATTGTTTCTTCAACGGAGAAGGCCAACTCTGTGAGACCTAATCGGTCGCTGGGATTCATGTGGCAGAAGGCCACATGTTAAAATTCTTCTTTCCACATGTGGCCTTTTGCTGCCAACCTGCCTTCCATGTCTACGGAGAGGGGCGGCATACAACTCTAATAAATAATAATTTCTAAGAGGAAGATTGGAACTGTAGACTGAGCAATGTATGAGCTGGAGGAGTGGGGAGCTCAGCTTGGAAAAGCCTGGGAAATCTTTCTCGCCGCACCCACCTCTCCCGTCTCCTTGCACATCCAAGCCCACCTCTCCTTACTCTCTGCACGCCGAGCGACTCCTGGTGTTTCCCACAGGTGGGCAGGTAGATTGTCTGGCAAGCTGAGGATCAGTGGGGAGGTGTAAGTAGAAGCGAAGAACAGGTCCTGGGAGGTGCTCTATTATATCTACAATGAGAAATGTCTCTCAGTAAACATGTTTCCCATCCATTATTAAGTACCTGGGTCTCATGAAATATTGAAGGCTGGTGCGTACAAGAGAAATAGAGAGAGGTAGGTGCAGGGATCTGCCTGGTCTGCCCCAACTCCTGTAAGGGGGCAGCAGAAGTGTTGATGGCAGTCAAACTATGATTAGCTGCTAGGATGCCCTCTCTGGATCAGACCAAGAGCCTCAAGAGCCTGATAGACAGGCGTCAACCTATAGGCAGGAGGTTGAGCGGGAACCAGGAAGGACTCGAAGCCCTTGGACTGGCCCTGCCCATAGACTGTAAGGGGAGAGGGGACTCTGCTACTTTTGGGGTTCATTGCAATTCATTTAATTCCACCTGTCTTCTGGGCCCAATTCTTCTGGGAGGTTACCAAAGTGGTATCAAAGCCTCTACAACTCAGAAGCACATTGGCATCTTCTAAAGGTGAGGAGGAGATCCAGGAAGATTTTTTTTAAAATTTTGTATTTATTCATTTATTGTGTCAAGCATGTATGAGAAAACAAGTATAAGTATATATGTAGCATATAAACATTCGAGGGTCGCCCAGAACGTAATGCACCACATTTTTTTTCTTCAACAATTATTTACTGAACACAACAAAACTTACATTGCAGGATTGAATCCTTAAATTATGGTGGGCAATTAAGGCCCCTTTAATTATGGCCAGCCATGCTCAGGAATTCTGGGAGTTGAAGTCTACATATAGAAAAAGGACCCTACTTGCTGATGGCAATTGCCTTAAGCACTGGTAGGAAGGTCTTGTTATCCAACATCTTCTTTAAAACATCCAGTGTTGGAACATTCACAGCTTCTGGAGGCAAACTGTTCCATGGATTAATTGTTCTGTCAGAATTTCTCCTTAGTTCTCAGTTGC
The DNA here is from genome assembly GCF_031021105.1 of Erythrolamprus reginae. Taxonomy (NCBI): domain Eukaryota; kingdom Metazoa; phylum Chordata; class Lepidosauria; order Squamata; family Dipsadidae; genus Erythrolamprus; species Erythrolamprus reginae. Next base: position 33,500,539 of record NC_091961.1, on the reverse strand, counting down.
TTCTCTCCTTGTTTAGTTTCCACCCATTGCTTCTTGTTCTACCCTCAGGTGCTTTGGAGAATAGCTTGACTCCCTCTTCTTTGTGGCAGCCCCTGAGATTATTGGAAGGCTGCTATCCTGTCTCCCCTGGTCCTTCTTTTCATTAAACCAGCCATGCCCAGTTCCTGCAAGCGTTCTTCATGTGTTTTAGCCTCCAGTTTAGCCTCTTCTTAAAAACTTCCAGTGTTGGGGCATTCACAACTTCTGGAGGCAAACTGTTCCATGGATTAATTGTTCTAACTGTCAGGAATTTCTCCTTAGTTCTAAGTTGCTTCTCTCTTTTTATTATTATTATTATTATTATTATTATTATTATTATTATTAATTAGATTTGTATGCCGCCCCTCTCCGTAGACTCGGGGCAGCTCACAACAATAACAAGAACAATGTAAGAACAAATCTAATAATTTAAAAAACGCTAAAAACCCCATTATTAAAAGCAAACATACACACAAACAAACATACCATGTATAAACTGTATAGGCCCGGGGGAGATGTCTCAGTTCCCCCATGCCTGGCGGCAGAGATGGGTCTTAAGAGCTTTACGAAAGGCAAGGAGGGTGGGGGCAGTTCTAATCTCCGGGGGGAGCTGGTTCCAGAGGGTCGGGGCCGCCACAGAGAAGGCTCTTCTCCTGGGTCCCGCCAAACGACATTGTTTAGTCGACGGGACCCGGAGAAGGCCAACTCTGGGATTCGTTGTTTAGTTTTTATCCTTTTCTTCTTGTTCTACCCTCGGGTAGTGTAAGGTTTCCTGCCCAAGCGGGGGGTTTGACTAGAAGACCTCCAAGGTCTCTTCCAACTCTGCCCCAATGGCTCCTTGGAGTTTTTGTGTAATCACACACACACACACACACACCTGTGGGCATCTGCAGGGCAAGAACAAAGTATGGAAATGACGGGAACTGAGGCTACAATTTGCCTCCATTAATTTGCATCCTTGTGGCAATGACATTGTGGTGCCTGCGACATCGCTGTGCTTCGTTCTGGCTGCTGATATCAGTCATTAACATTGAAAGGAAGTTTTTGTGTGTGTGGGATTTCTCCCGATTGGGATCAATTTTATTATTTGTTTGTAAGGTTTATGAGCACCCAGGGAGTTTCAGAGTTAAAAGAATAAAACAGTACACTAACATTTGAAAGTGAAGCAAACTGCAACACTGGGAGAGCGGAGTCACATCAATAGAACAACTGAACCATAAAAGAACAATTAACACCAACTATTCAACGTGCAGGAAATTGGCACGCGGACAAATGCAATCTAAAACAATATATAGATAAATATGTAAGGAACAGGAGCCCTACCTGTCTGGAGGGCCTGAGTAGCATCTGGCCAGGCAAATACAAGGACGGGAGGGAAAAAAATCCCTCCATCTGGTTTGCTTTCAGGCCCTGACAGATAGTTGCTTCTGAATGAACTTTCCAAGGGGAAACAGCAATAGCATTGAGACTTATATACTGCTTCGTAAGTGCTTTTACAGCCCCCTATAAGTGGTTCACAGAGTTAGCATCTTGCCCCCAACAATATGGGTCCTCATTTGACCCACCTTGGAAGGATGGAAGGATGGGATGGATGGATAGGAAAGGAAAGAGAAGGGGGAAGGGAGGGGAGAGGGAAGGAAGGAAAGAAGGAAGGAAGGAAGGAAAGAAAGAAGGAAGGAAGGAAGAAAAGAAAGAAGGAAGGAAAGAAAGAAAGAAGGAAAGAAAGAAGGAAAGAAGGATGGAAAGAAGAAAAGAAGGAAGGAAGGACTTAGACATATATAATGCTTCACAGTGCTTTAAATCCCTCTCTATGTGGTTGACAGACTCAACCTCTTGCCCCCAACAATCTGGGTCCTCATTTTACCCACCTGGGAAGTCTGAGTCCACCTTGAAAGGGAGGGTTGCATTTCTCTCCCATCTTCCAAGCACCTGGCCAGGAGGAGCAATCCAGAATTGGGCCACCTGGGACTTGGATGTAATCTGTAGAATCTGATGCTCTTTTGGGATAAAAATAGCATTTGGACCAGGGTGAAGTCCAGCAGATTCTAACAGGTTCTGACGAACCGGTAGTGGAAATTTTGAGTAGTTCAAAGAACCGGCAAATACCACCCGAGAGCAGGGACTGAATGGGGATTTTGCAGTATCTTTCCCCCTGCCACGCCCACCAAGCCAGGCCTACAGAACTGGTAGTAAAAACATTGGGATTTCACCACTGACAGACCTAGTATTATATGCCACTTCCCAGTGAAGAAGAGAAGATAGACAGAGTTGTGCTTCCATCTTCTCTACTCACGTTGTGTGTGCAAGTATGTGTACAAGAGACAATGACACGCCAAGCTGCCGCGTTGACTGCAATTCCACACAGCTCTCCAGACGGTTACACAAAGTGCATCTCAAAAGAGAGAAAATGTATGGATGGGAGTCATTTTTTTTCCACGTCTCCTTCAGCCGCCTTGTTGAGAAGGTCTCACAATCTTAGAGCGCCCCCTTCAGCATCCGAGGTGGGCTGAGAAAAATCCGTTCATCCCCACCAGGGAGGTCTTCTGCTCACCCCAGAATAGGAACTCATCTCCCAAGGTTTGTTTTACTAAACGTCCGTGGGGATTCTCCATCCGGCAGGTCACAAAGATGCTTTTATCCAGAGGCAATTGGACTTTCTTGGTTTTCCTCCGGAGACGTTTCATTTTTCATGCAAAAAGCTTTTGATTGGATGGTGGGGAATTTGTTTTACTGTACATGCATCTTTGGCCAGGACATGTATGTTAAATGCATGGGAGCATTTTTGTAGACTTTAAAAAAAGAAATAACAGCACAATAAGTGGGGGAAGATTGGAAAAGCTTATGCCCCCAAAACCCCCAAAATTGATCCCTCCAACTTCTTGGTGATTCATCATGAGAAGAACAAAATTTGGAGATGGAGGAATCTTTTAAAGCTACTTTTGTAAACCAAGCTGAGTTTGGAGGGCAATATTTATTTTATTTATTTATTTATTTGTCCAATACACAAATACATAGGAAGAAAAATAGACATGTAGTAATATATATAAGGGTAAAGTGAACTTAGAGGAGGGGATATATGAAAGGAAGAGAATATATATGATAGGTGAAAGAGAGGAAAGACAATTGGACAGGGGACGAAAGACACACCAGTGCACTTATGTACGCCCCTTACTGGCCTCTTAGGAACCTGGAGAGGTCAATCGTGGAGAGTCTAAGGGAGAAATGTTGGGGGTTAGGGGTTGACACAATTGAGTCCGGTAATGAGTTCCACGCTTCAATAACTCGATTGTTGAAATCATATTTTTTACAGTCAAGTTTGGAGCGGTTCGTATTAAGTTTAAATCTGTTGCGTCTCTTGTGTTGTTGCGGTTGAAGCTGAAGTAGTCATTGACCGGTAGGACGTTGCAGCATATGATCTTGTGGGCAATACTCAAATCGTGTTTTAGGCACCGTAGTTCTAGGCTTTCTAGGCCCAGGATTGTTAGTCTATTTTCGTAGGATATTCTGTTTCGAGTGGAGGAGTGAATATAATATGAAAAAGATGCCCTATAAAACTTCACTAAAAGTTACAATAGACTTGATTTATGGGAGTTTGATCAATTCTTGCTGATTGGAGACACTTTAGGATTTCTTTTCAAGGGGATTCTCTGCCTAGCTGGATTGTTTTCCAAAGTTGTACGTAAGACTTCAATTAAGTGGTTCCTTTTTCTGAACTTTTTCCATTAAAAGTTTGTGCGACCCTTAATTCTCCAGCCAACTTGAGGATGGCCAGATTCCCACACCCTCTCTTCGCTTTTTAGCACCCGCTGACCCCTCTTGCTGAAATCCAGGGTCAGTTTCTCTCCATTTGGAGGCGAGAAACACACAAAAAAAGGGTGGTGTAAAATTGCACCACTTTCCCACCTGCGAGGGGCTTCTGGGACGTGTCTGACAGGAGCCCCTGCCTTCACGAAGACAAAGCAGAGTATTTATTTATTTTCAGATGTGGAGTCCGCCTTCCCAGGATGGCTCGCAAACACTTGGAAAATCACAGCTTTGGAGACGAAGGGGGGGGACAATGGCGGCAGTTTCTCCAACCAGCAGACCATTGTCGTTGTGTCATTTAACAAATGAATGCCATGGGACACCTTTGTTACCTGCCTCGTTGTCTGTCCACATTCCACGCAAATGCTGCTCTATGGAAGAACAAGTCCTCCCTTTAGGAGCTACTCCTGCCCTACCAACCAAGCAGCCATTGGCAGATCGTGTGAATCAAAGTTATATTCTTCCCCAAGGAGGTTATTGGGCCCTGAACTATCCAGAAGACTGTAAGAATCTCTCTTTTTTTGTTGTTTTCATTTCTTCCAGGAGAATCCAGAACCACAAACCTATTGGTCTTGGAGTGGCCAAGGTTGAAGACCCCTGCTCTGCAGTATTTCCCACCAAGAGAGTCCTCGCAGGAGAAGTCATCCAGCTGAGATCCACCCTCTTCCAGACGCCAAACATCTGGCTAAAAAAGGTGACAAACCCCCTCCCCTCCTTTTCTCCATATTCATAAGCCCCCGACCACATCCAGTCATCCCAAAGTTGTTCCTGGAATGGGATGCCTTCAGCCAGACAAATTTATTTAAAAGCCAAAAAAAAAACCCCGTATCAGGAAAGATTTGCCCACAGAACTCTACCTACCGCATTTTTCAGAGTATAAGACCCTTTTCCTTCCTAAGAGGCTGAAAATTAGGGTGCGCCTTATACTCTGAATGTGTATGTGTGTGTGTGTGTTTTTCTCACCGCGTGTGTCTCTCTCTGTGTGTGTGTGTCTTTGTCTCTCTGTGTGTGTGTCTGTCTCTGTCTCTCTTTCTCTCTGTGTGTGTCTCTGTGTGTGTGTCTCTCTCTCTGTGTCTGTGTGTGTCTGTCTCTGTGTCTTTGTGCGTGTCTCTCTTTCTTTGTCTGTCTTTGTCTCTCTCTCTCTCTCTGTCTGTGCCTCTTTCTTTGTCTCTCTCTCTCTCTCTGTGTCTCTGTGCCTCTCTTTCTCTCTCTCTCTCTCTATGTCTCTGTGCATCTCTTTCTCTCTCTCTCTCTCTGTCTGTGTCAGTGTCTCTCACTCTGTGTGTGTCTCTGTCTCTCTCTCTGTCTCTCTCTCTCTTCCTCACTAGTAAGACATCCAGACTCTGCCTGCCTAAGAGCAACTTCCAGGATCCTTCGGGCCTCGCTACCAACTTTGTGTTGCTGGTAATTTGAATCAATATTTTTTTTTAAAGATGGTGTTAACGTCCAAGTTTTTCAGATGATTAGTTCCGTGAAATTGATGTAGGTCCAGTTTCAATGCATATTTTATTTAGCATAATGGAACATGTTGCTCTCAAATGTTCTGATTCATCGTTGCAAAAGAATTTAATTGGTCTCACTATCACAAGGATAATTGAGCCTGTCAGAGAAACACAAATGCTGCGATAACGGGGAGAGCAAGGGAAGCATAGAGACGGGGATGGGGACACACACACACACACACACACACACTGAAACACACTCTGTAAGCTGAGAGCGTCCCAGAATCCCCTTCAAAGCCACAGCCTGCAGCATCTCTTGGGAATAATTAGTGGCTACTTTAAGAGCATTATGTTGAATGTGTTCACAAGATGTGACCTTCCAACGTGGACCCTTCGTGGACCTTTCCCCACCTGCCTCCACCCATGGCACAAACACACCGAAGAAAGCATGTCCCCCCCCTTCGGCACCCCTGGGTGGTTGCCCCACCTGCTCCCAGATCAGGAGTGGGACGTGTGGAAGCCCTGGGTGGAGGAAGCATTAGGCCAGTTATGGCTAACCTATGGCACGGGGACCACAGGTGGCACATGGAGCCATATCTGCTGGCATGCGAGCCGTTGCCCTAGCAACATGTGTGCTGACCAGATGATTTTTGGCTCACAAAGAGGCTCTGGGAAGGCATTTTTGGCTTCCAGGGAGCCTTCAGAAGGATGGAGATGGCAGTTTTACCCTTCCCTGGCTGCAGGGAAGCCTTTGGAGCCTGTGGAGGGTAAAACACGAGGCTACTGGGCCTATCAAAAGTTGGGAAACAGGCCATTTCTGGCCTCCAGAGGGCCTCTGGGGCAGAGGGAGAAGCTGTTTTCCCCCTTCCCAGGCACTGAATTATGGGTGTGGGCACTTGTGCATGTGCGATAGCATGTACACACACTCTTTCAGCACCCAATTGAAAAAATGCCCTCTCTAAGCAGTTTACAAAGTCAGCCTATTTGCCCCCAACAATCTGGGTCCTCATTTTACCCCTCTTGGAAGGATGGAAGGCTGAGTCAACCTTGAGCTTGTCTAACCACAAGGAAAGAGGGAAGGAAGGAAAGAAAAAGAAAGGAGGAAGGAAGGAAAGAAAAAGAAGAAGGAAGGAAGGAAGGAAGGAAGGAAGGAAAGTAGCACTTAGACTTATATACCGCTTCACAGTGATTCACTTGCCCCCAACAATCTGGGTCTTCATTTGACCCACCTTGGAAGGATGGAAGGCTGAGCCAACTTGGAGCCAGTGGTGAGATTTGAACTGCTGAAATACAGTAGCAGTTGGCTGAAGGAGCCTGCAGGGCTGCACTCTACCCACTGCCCCACCCCGGCTCTTATGATGGTGTTTTGGGCCGAGACGTCCAGCTTTGGGTGAAGCGTCCCCTTCTCTCTTCCTTTGCAGCACACGGCCACCCTCCCCCCTCCCTAATTATCCATGCAAGGACAAAGCAACCAGGGGCCTTTCTTTTTTTTAAAATCTCTTTCATTTTAATTGGTGAGAAAAAGCAATACCCATCATTGGGCCTCCAGGTTCTTTGGAATTTAATTAGATCTAATGACCAGATAAATGGAGGATTTTGAATAAGGACCTTCAGGGAATCTGTTGTGTGAACAAGATCAGGCCGCTATTCCGTTTCCTCAGTGAGCTTCTCTAAATAATAATCTAGAAATGCATTTTGACGGGCAGATGGGGAAATGACGGAGGGATGGAGGGAAGACGTTTGAAGGGCAGTGGTGGCAAACCTATGGCATGGGTGTCACAGGTGGCACACAGAGCCATATCTGCTGGCACGTGAGCCGTTGCCCTAGCTCAGCTCCAACATCCATGTGTGTGCCGGCCATCTGATTGTTGGCTTGCACAGAGGCTCTGGGAGGGCGTTTTTGGCTTCCAGAGAGCCTCCAGAAGGATGCGGGAGGGCGTTTTTACCCTCCCCTGGCTCCAGAGAAGCCACCAGAAGTAATTATATTTTTCCACAACTTCAGCGGAGAGAAAGGGTCCTGCCTTCGAAGGGCTGGCAAAAAGGGGGCTGTCCGTCTTGGGGGGGGGATTAATCTCCGTGTTTTGCCCAAGGGGATTTGTCATCTGGTGCCTTATCGCAGGATTTTAGCCACCTCCGGGTCCCGTCGACTAAGCAATGTCGTTTGGCAGGACCCAGGAGAAGAGCCTTCTCTGTGGCAGCCCCGACCCTCTGGAACCAGCTCCCCCCAGATATCAGAGTTGCCCCCACCCTCCTTGCCTTTTGCAAGCTCCTTAAAACCCACCTCTGTCGTCAGGCATGGGGGGATTGAAATTCACTTCCCCCTAGGCTTATAGAATTTATACATGGTACGTTTGTATGTATGAGTGGTTCTTTAAATTGGGGGTTTTAAGATTATTTTTAATGTTAGATTTGTTTACATTGTCTTTTTTATTGTTGTTAGCCGCCCCGAGTCTTCGGAGAGGGGCGGCATACAAATCAAATAAAATCAAATCAACAAACAAACAAACAAACAAACGCCAGAGGCAGCTTTTCATCCTGTCTCCACGGCTCTTTCGGCACCCGAGGAAGAAGAGGTTGGCCACCACCGTTCTAGCGCTTGAAAGAGAGAGGAGATCTAAAAGTCACCTCTGTCTGAGCTTGCCTGGACTTTCCAAGCCATCGTGCAGGTGGCGAGACGCCTTGTCAGGGTTGACAGGACCTTGCGGGATGGGGCCATGACGCCAGGCCCATCAAGTGGGAGGAGAGCCTGCCCATCACCCGCAGGAACCTCCCGTCCTCCAGGGACGCTTCTGACAAGCCCGATGGCTGATGTGTCTGCAGGATAATTTGGCATTGTCATTCGGGGCACTTAAAGTATCACCAAGATTTCGCCACTCTAAAAGCTTCTCCGTCAGCCCGGGCGAGTTATTTCGGTGAAAGGCTATCATCACCCACAATAGCAGAGGACAAGACGTGCCCGAGATGTCCTTATGGTATGTTCTTCATCCGTCCCAGGAGGACTTCAGCCCTTCTGGAAGGATTGGGGCCTCTCCCACCAGGGTCAGCGGAGAGAAAGGGCCCTGCCTTCGAAGGGCTAGTAAAAGGGGGCCCGTCCGTATTGGGGGGAATTAGTCTCCGTGTTTTGCCCAAGGGGATTTGGTCAAAGGATGCTATTCTCCCCCCTTCGACTTCTGAAAGAGATGACAGTGGCAAACTGTGGCCTTTTCTCAAATCTCAGGGCCTGGAAACTTTTTCTTTCTTTCTTTCTTTCTTTTTCTTTCTTTCTTTCCTTCCTGCACTTTACTTTTGGAGTATAAGACACCCCTTTTTCCTCCCTAAAAGAGGCTGATAATTTGGGTGAATCTTATACTCTGAATGTAGCCTTTTTCCCCCAGCCCTAACTAGCTGCTAACAATCTTCTCAGCTCTTCCCTTGCAGGCTCTTTCATTGTTTCCCTCTGAAAAGAATGTTTTTCCAGCCCTAAGTCTTGGCAGAGTTTTTTTCATTGCTCTACTTGCTCCGAATGTTTCTTTCCAGGTGCTAATGATGTTCCCTGCTCTTACTGGCTTGCAAGCTCTTTCATCGTTACTCTCTCTGAATAAAGTTTTTTTCAAACCCTGACTAGGGGATAAAATTATGTGCTGAAGCTGATCAGTCTAAGGACGCCAGACAGATTAATACCTGGTAAGCAGATTCTTTTCCCTGTTTTCCTCCCAAACAACTAAACTGCGTCTTATACTCTGAAAAATATGGTATGTGCAGTATGTATGTATGTATGTATGTATGTATGTATGTATGTATGTATGTATGTGCTTGCTTGCTTATTTATTTATTCTGAAATTTATATGCCGTTCAACTCCAATTGGACTCTGGGCAGCTCACAATAATAACAATAATTAAAAGACAATGTAAAAATATGAGTTACGATGACAACGGTGAAACAATATGAAATGCATTAATAACCCTTACAAATCATCCATACCGCCTTCTGCTGCACGAATCCCAGTGACCGATTAAGTCCCACAGAGTGGGCCTTCTCTGGGTCCCGTCAACTAAATAATGTCGTTTGGCGGGACCCGGGAGAAGAGCCTTCTCTGTGGCGGGCCCGGCCCTCTGGAACCAACTCCCTCCAGAGATCAGAATTGCCCCCACCCTCCTCGTCTTTCGTAAGCTCCTTAAAACCCACCTCTGCCGTCAGGCATGGGGGAACTGAGATATTCTTTCCCCCTAGGCCTCTATAGTTTATGCATGGTGTTTATATGTATGTCTGGTTTTTATAATAAGGGTTTTTTAGTTGTTTTATTATTGGATTGCTACATACTGTTTTTATCACTGTTGTTAGCCACCCCGAGTCCACGGAGAGGGGCGGCATACAAATCCAATAAATAAATAAAATAAATAAATACTCTCAGTCACTCATGGTCCCAGGCCCACCAGAAAATCCAGGTCGCAATGGGTTTATGGAAGGCCGGTAGAAATGTTCACCCTTTCAAACTCTTCCTTTGCACCACTGGCGCTTTCGAGAAAGACGGGCCGTATCGCCGCGAGAACTCCTCGTCCGGATTCCGAGACGGCCTTGGGCCAAAGTCCCCCTGAGGAAGCCGGAACCGGTTGAAGAGACCCTCCTCTCCGCAGCGCTTGGGCGGCCTCTGGCCAAGAGACAGATTTGCATACCTCTTAAACGCCTGTCAGCCAACAACCAGGCTGTCATGTCAGGTTTCATTTACACAAGGCACCTGGTGGGAACTCAGGTCACCAGCAAATAAGCAAAGTTGTTTCAGCATGCGTCAAAGATGGGTTACAAGCCCTGGAAGGAACAACACAGAGACAGGCAAAGTCTCGAGTCTCTCTCTCTCTGTGGTTTTGTGTGTGTGTGTGTGCATCATGTTGGGTGAACTCACATAAAGGAGCATTTGAGTCACATTTGAAAACTCGCAATGGACTGAAATCGATTTTCTCCCCTTCCAAAATACCCCAGTGGACACCTGTACTTCCTTGCTGACCCTTTTCGTTCCCCTGTCCAAACACATTTAGATCCTCTGAAGCCGGGAGGGTGGGAGTCGGCCCTTGTAAACCGTCAGGTACCACCACCCCCTTATCTCTTCCAATTGACCACATGGTCAAGGGAAATATTTCTTCAGCCAGAGGGTCCTTGGTTTATGGAATTCACTTCCAGAAGAGGTCGTGACAGCTGTCAGCCTGGTGAGCTTCAAGGCAGGATTAGACAGATTCATGGATGCCAAGTGCATCATAGGTGGTGATTGAAACGGATGTCCATGTGCCGCCTCTATGTTGGTGGAGGCAGGCAGGGTTCCCTTGGGTCCCACTTGTTGGGGGTCCAGGGAAAGGGAGGGTCTTGCCTTCTCTTTCTGCTCAAGATCCCCTTGGACAATTGGGGGGCCACTGTGGGACACAGAATACTGGACTCGATGGGCCTGATTCAGCATTGGCTCTTTTTATGTTCTTACATGTTCTTATGGTCCATCTGATCTTTTTGCAGACTTGCTTGGTCCATGCCCCCCAGGAGCTGTAGGAGAAGACCAGGGAAGGGTCCTTGGCCTTGTCTCATTGCGCTCCCAAGAGACCCAAGTCCAGCCCACCTTGAATTCTCTTATGGCAGTGATGGCGAACCTTTTTTTCCCCAAGTGCCAAAAGAGCAGGGGCGCGCACTATCACACATGCGCAAGTGCCCACAATAATTCTTCAAGGCCTCCAGAGGGTGAAAACAGCTTCCCCAGCCTCCTGGAGGCCCTTTGGAGGCCAGAAATGGCCTCTTTCCCAACTTCTTCTGGGCCCAGTAGGCTCGTGTTTCAACTTCCCCAGGCTCCAAAGGCTTCTCTGGAGTTTGGGGAGGGTAAAAATGCCTCCCGCCATTCCCCCAGGAGGCTCTCGGGAAGCCAAAAACGCCCTCCCAGAGCCTCTGTGTGAGTCAAAAATCAGCTGGCCAGCACACACATGCACATGCACACTGCAGCTGAACTAGGGCAATGGCTTGTGTGCCAGCAGCTATGGCTCCGTGTGCCACCTGTGGCAGCTGTGCCATAGTTTTGCCATCCCTTATATGAGCCACCGAGGTCCAGTTCGGGGCGTTTTGTTCCCAGCTGAGTCCAGTCCTGGCTGAGCGAGTCTCGTCTCTCCGTCTCTGCTTCTTCTCCGGAACCATTTATGGGAACCGCAAAAGAGAGACAATCTTTATTGCTAATTCATTAAAAACACATAAAGAAAAAAAATCTAATGGCGGATTAGCTTATGAGGGCAGTTTTTACAAGTGGGCCCCAATTAGAGTATGTACAAAACAATTACTTTCTAGTAAAACTCTCCACTTAATCTCTCTCCTTGTTTGCCCTGGGTAGCTTCTTCAATCACTCCCGGGCTTCCTATTCCCTTGGGAAGCAACACACAAGCAGGACTCACACCACAATGGCAGCTTTGCTGGGCAAACCCCAGGAAGGAGGGAGCTGGCCAAGAGACACCCCCCCCCGGGTTGTGGGGCTGCCCTTCGCAGGGAGGGGCCGAGGCAGGTTGGCAAGAGGGCTGCCCTGAACGTGGTTGGGAGAATAAACGCCCCCAACCTGTCCCAGCTCTGTGTTAAAGCTAAAGTTCAAATACCAGTCACAATTTACAAGCCACAACATTTGAATTAATGTACAAGGGTAAGTCATGGTTTGTGGGATAGTGGCAATAAATGTCCAGTCCATCCATCATAAGAAACCTAGGTTTATAATCTGAATGTCTATAATAAAATGGAGAGAAAGAGAAGAGAGGAGAGAAAGAGAAGAGAGGAGAGAAAGAGAAGAGAGGAGAGGAGAGAAAGAGAAGAGAGAAGAGAAGAGAGGAGCAAAGAGAAGAGAGAGGAAGGGAAGGGAGGGGAGGAGATAAATTCTTTATTGGCTCTGTGTGATTGGACACACAAGGAAAACTGTGCCTGATGGAACCTTGGGAAAACTCCAGCCGTTCTACTTTTTATGACAGGCCCTGAGAGCTCCTGATGAGCACATTCATAATAAGTGACATGTCTTTGGCACAAGGAAGCATGGATAATGCACCTGGACAGATAAACAGGCGCAGGAGCTTGGCAGTCACGCAAGCAATTTTGCTGTGTCACCTGCGCCCCTAAACCAAGGGAGCAGCGTGGTTGCCCCAAACACACCACTCCTGGAGGATTCGTGCACCTCGTTTTCTCAGACGCAAGCCTGGAAGAGCCCCAATTTCCTTTCTGGACAACCCACTCCTGGAGAAGGAAGAGGGGCTCACAGACCCCAGCCGCCAGCCAACAAGGGTCTGGTATGTTTGTTGTCTGAATCTGAATGAATAATATTTTTTAAATGTTTTAAGGTTTTTAGAATGATTTTTAGATTGGTTATTTATATTAATTGGATTTCAGATGTTTCATTGTATATTGTTAAAGGGTTAGGAGTTCAGGAGAGAAATGTTTTTAACAGGAAAGTGAACCCAAGAACAAGGGGGCACCATCTGAGATTATTTGGTGAAAAGATCAGAAGCAATGTGAGAAAATATTATTTGACTGAAAGAGTAGTAGATGCTTGGAACAAACTTCCAGAAGACGTGGTTGGTAAATCCACAGTCACTGAATTTAAACATGCCTGGGATAAACATAGATCCATCCTAAGATAAAATACAGGAAATAGTATAAGGGCAGAGTAGATGGACCAGGAGGTCTTTTTCTGCCGTCAATCTTATTTTATTATTTTATTATTTTGTCCAATACACAAAACATATAGAAGAGAATGGACATGAGGTAATATATATATATATAAATATATATAAAAATAGAGGAGAAGATATATGAAAGGAAGAACATATATATGATATATGAGATAAAGGAAAGACAATTGGACAGGGGATGAAAGGCACACTAGTGCACTTATGTACGCCCCTTCCATGTTTCTATTGTTTTATGCTACGTCATGAGCCACCTCTAGTCTTCGGAGAGGGGCAGCGTACAAGTCCAAATCAATCAATCAATCAACCAACCAACCAATCAATGTGAGTTTTGCTCCAAGTACCACCTGGCCTCTGCAGCAAAATAGCAAATGGAAGGACTGCCACCTGCTGGCAGCACCAAATATTTCACCTTAGTAAACAGTACATATGTAATAGAGGAGTTTGTTTTATACGTTCTATTAACATGGAAACCTGCCACTCAGTGGTTAGATCACTATGAATTAAAAGGCTTAGCCCCTCTGTATTTAACATAATGGCCTAAAAAAACAGCCAGCCAAACTGCTAGCATCTCATTCTTAATGCCATCCCTGAGACAGTTAAAATCTTACCATACGATTAAAGAAATGGACTGGGTTGTTAAAAGCCGTTCGACCGTTTAAAGTCTAGGCAGAAAAGGCCTTTATCGTCTCACCTCCCCAAAATATATAATTTGATTGTTTGACCATTTATAAGTCATGGCAACCGATGCGTCCTGGCCTTCATTTGCAACGTCTCCAGAATTGCTTTTCCGCTAGATGAGAACCTGGGTGAAAACTTTGTTATTTATATTGTGGTGGATTTTGCTGTTCAAACGGAACATTTGGAAGCTTGGCTGCCGGCATCTTCCCTTGAACCGATTAATTGCGGAGGTGAGAGTTGATTGCCGCTCTCCAGGAGGTGAGACGCCGGGACAGGTGCTCAGGTGAAGGCAGAACAAGATTACCTGATTGAACAAATAGACCTGCCAGCAGGAGAAAAAAAAATCCACAGGGTCTCTTCCCCCCTCCCCTTCTCCTGCTGTCAGTCCTCAGGTATGTTCGCCTAATGATGTGCCTGTCAAAGTTGCGAAGAGACCCAGGTAGTTGGTGGAGAAGATGAACCTTCAGGTCTTCTTCACTGCTGTTTGCTGACAGGTGGGCTCGGATAATGATGGGAGAGCTTTTGAAGGGATGTAGCCAGGTGGGAATTCTTGACTCATTCCACTATTTCGAGGAGTTCCATGGAAGGCTTTGTTCGGAGCTGCTCAGGGATAATGGGGCAAAACATCCCTTCTGCCAGTCACGGCTGAGCTTTGGGCTCCTGGCATCAACGAGGGAGATGGATTTCGGTGAAGGAAACAATGGCCACCTTCCAGGAGATTTTGGGTAGAGCCTGGCCAGGCTGGGACGATGGCACTGGAGCCTTGGTGCCCTGGCGATGCCCCTCCGAACCTTCTCAATAGGACTCAGAAGCTGAGAAGAAGGGCTGACGACAGCAAGGTCCAATGAGCACACAGGGCGCTTGGCGTGGAAGCCATTGATGTTGGCTGTGGATTTTGGAGGTCGTAGTCTTCATATGTGGCCTACTTTCGCAAATTACTCAAGACCCACCTTTGTCGCCAGGCATGGGGGAGTTAGGATATTCCTTCCCCTAGGCCATTACAAGTTATGCATGGTATGTTAGTGTGTATGTTTGGTTTTTATAATAAGGGTTTTTAGTTGTTTTATTAAATTGTTTTTTATCATTTTTAGCTGCCCCGAATCTGCGCAGAGGGGCGGCATACAAATCCAATAATAATAAATAATAATAATACTGCCGCATGAATCCCAGCGACCGGTTAGGTCCCACAGTCGGCCTTCTCCAGGTCCCTTCAACTAGACAATGTTGCCTGGCAGGGCCGAGGGGAAGAGCCTCCTCTGTGGGGGCCCCAGGCCTCTGGAACCAGCTCCCCCCGGAGATTCATAATGCCCCCACCCTCCTCGCCTTCCGCAAAGTCTTAAGACTCACTTATATCGCTAGGCTTGGGGCAATTAGATCTTAGCCCACTGGCCCATGAATAATAATAATAATAATTATTATTATTATTTGAATGGACTGAGAGAAACCGATTGTATGGGAATGACTGGTTTTTAGATTTTATATTTAGATTTTATATTTTATATTTAGGTAATTGGACCCGAAATGTTATATATTGTTTTATTATATGTTGTGAGCCGCCCCGAGTCTTCAGGGAGGGGCGGCGTAAAAGTCCAATCAATCAATCATAGGCCCCAGGCCTGCTGGCAAAGCCAGGTTTCGTGGCCTTATGGAAGGCCAGCAAGGTGGGAGCAGTATGGACTTCAGGGGGGAGTTGATTCCCTAGAGCCGGGGCAGCCAGAGAGAAGGCCCTTCTCCGCAGCCCCACCAACCTTCATTGCTTAGTCGACGGGACCCGGAGGAGGCCAAGTCTGTGGGTTCTTCTAGGTCCCTGGCAGGTATGTGCCATGAGACGGTCCCGTAGATAGCCTGGCCCTGAGCCATATAGGTGATACGCAACACCTGAAATGTCAAAGACCTAGGAAGCTCCAGGATGGGGAGCCTGTCTTTGAACTTGCAGGGCCCTCTTTGAGGACGGAAGCCAGCTCAGTTGGCTCCAATGGCGATGGCCTCCTCCTGGCCCTGCTGAGCCTTTGAGCCAGGGAACGCTGGGGATTCTCCAAAGTGGCCCATTTCCCCCAAACCGATTGCTGGTGGTCAACCTTGGGACGGACGGCGCTGGCTCGTCACGCAAACACCGGGCTTCCAAAGTCGTCCTCGTTATTGGCAGCCTCCAAAGAAAGCAGCTTTTTCTAAGTGAATTGATTGGAACTATGTGCCAGCATCCTAATGGCTGGCACGTAATTGAATTCTGGGAGTTGAAGTCCAAATATCTTCAAGTGGCCACGGTTGGGAAACACCGGGACTCTAGCAAGCCTCTCCTACACGCCTGTGTAAAACGGTGCCAAATTGAGTGGGCAAGAAACACAACACCATTACTGGATGGAATTTCCGGTGGCCGTTGGCAAAAATGACAAGTAATTTGTGGATTTGTGACAAGTGTGTGGACTCCGCCAGTTTGCATGAGATATTCATAAGGCCCTTCTAATCCCAACACCACCCTCCAGCTGGAAGCCGCCACAAATTAAGTTCAGCAAGAGCTGTTCTCGAAAAGACCCTAACAAGAAAAGAAGGCGACTCGTTGGCCAGCGCCTCTCCTTCTGCCCTTAATTCCTGCACACCTGGGCACTTTGAGCAGTGGTGTCAGTTGGCATCATTAGGGAAGCAGCTCAGGAGATTAAAAATACAAATAAGCCAGAGAGCGAAAAAGAACAGCTTCAAATAGCAAAAGTAAAGATTTGGAGGCTCGTTTTCCGGGCAGCTGTTTAAACGAGAGGAAGGCGATTCCCGTCTGCAGGAATAGCCATGGGGCAGAGAGGGTGAGAAAGGGGTTTCACTGCCCAACTTCGACAATATTTGAAAGGGGATGTTGGTTTTAAAAACGAGAGAGAAGAAAGCAATGGATTGAGTATTATATAGGGTTTTATATTTGCCGATGACCCTAAAGTGTGCAATAGGGTTGATTTTCCTGGAGCTGTCTGCAATACAGTAAATGATTTAGCTTTACTAGATAAGTGGTCAAAGCAATGGAAACTGCAGTTTAACGTTTCCAAATGTAAAACAATGCACTTGAGGAAAAGGAATCCTCCATCTGAGTATTGTATTGGCAGGTCTGTGTTAGCAAAAATTTCAGAAGAGAAGGGTTTAGGGGTCGTGGTTTCTGACAGTCTCCAAATGGGTGAACAGTGCAGTCAGGTGGTAGGGAAAGCAAGTCGGATGCTTGGCTGCACAGCTAGAGGTATCACAAGCAGGAAGAGGGAGATTGTGATCCCGCTGTATAGAGCGCTGGGGAGACCCCATTTGGGATACTGTGTTCAGTTCTGGAGACCTCACCCACAAAAAGATATGGATAAAAGACGGGCTACCAATATGGTGGAAGGTCTTAAGCATAAAACGTATCAGGAAAGACTTCATGAACTCCATCTGTATAGTCTGGAGGACAGAAGGGAAAGGGGGGACATGATCGAAACATTGAAATATGTGAAAGAGTTAAATAAGGTTCAGGAGGGAAGTGTTTTTAATAGGAAAGTGGACCCAAGAACAAGGGGGCCACAATCTGAGGTTAGTTGGGGGAAGATCAGAAGTGACGTGAGAAAATATGACTTGACTGAGTCGTAGATGCTTGGAACAAACTTTCAGCAGATGTGGTTGGTCAATCCACTGTAACTGAATTGAAACATGCCTGGGATAAACATAGATCCATCCAAAGATAAAATACAGGAAATAGTATAAGGGCAGACGAGATGGACCAGGAGGTCTTTTCCTGCCATCAATCTCCTATATTTCTTTGTTTCTAATAATTAGATTTCTATGCCTCCCGTCTCGAAGCGCGAAGAGAACCAAGAGAGCCCAAATTGAGCCACCAGAGGCAAGGAAAAAGGCAGCCGTTCTGCTGGGAGGCGATTTTAATTCTAAAACAATGGAGGGTGTTTGGGGCCAAGTGCAAGCTGGTCTTCAAGGGCCGCCAGGTATTCTGTGCCTCTGCACGTGAACCTGAGAGGCAGCCCTTGAAGCCCCGCTCACACCTGGGACCCTTCACGTGGCCATTCCAAGAAAGGGACAGAGCTGGAAGGAGGTTCTCCTCGTCAGCAGGAAGACTGCTCTGGCCTCTGGAGGTTTCCCTAAAGGATCAGGATACGGGATCAACTAGTAGGCTGTTCGCTTGCCCCGTTTTCCAACACTTTCCTTTTCTTTTCGTCTGGTCTCCTTTTAAAGATGTTGTTGCGGTAGAACTGCAGCTCTTTGATGCTCTCTCGGATGTCATCCAGGGCTCTGGAAAAAAAAGGGATTCAGGAAAGTCAATTACAAACTTCATTCGTTCCGTGACCAGGTTCTTAAGTAGAAAAGTTTGGAAGAAGAAGCAATTTTTCCCATAGGAATCAATGTAAAAGCAAATAATGCATTTGATTGGGGAAACCACAGGGAGGGTGGAGACCCTGCTTCCTCCCAGGAGATTCCTAGAGGGGCCCCACAGAGGCTTCTCCCCGCCTTTTCCGGCCCTGTTTCCTCCCAGGAGATTCCCAGAGGGGCCCCACGGAGGCTTCCCCCTGCTTTTTCCGGTTACAGTTTCGGAGGCTCCGGTTTGTAAGTGGAAAATGGTTCTTGAGAAGAGGCAAAAAAATCTTGAACACCTGGTTCTTATCTAGAAAAGTTTGTAAGTGGAGGCATTCTTAGGTAGAGGGACCACTGTATATATTTTATGGAGAAGGAAAGAGTCACCGTTTTATATTGTTTTACCATGGGGTTAGCAAACCGTTCCGTGTCACTGATATGAGAGGCGCAGAAATTTGAGAAAGAAATAATGAGCAACACAAACGTACGTTTCACACTCTCCACAGTTGAAATCCATCAATTCTGAGACAGCTAAAATATTCACCCCAAATTCAAGGCTCTTCCTTGTCTTGCCCCTCCGTAATGTGTAAGGTTGTTGCATGTATTTGCAAATGCTGTTTTGTATAGTCTACATCAGTGATGTTGAACCTATGGACGGGTGCCATAGGTGACACGCAGAGCCGTATCTGCTGGCATACAGGCCATTGCCCTAGCTCAGCTCCGACGGGCATGTGTGTGCCGGCCAGCTGACCTTTCGCTCACACAGAGGCTCTGGGAGGAGGTTTTTGGCTTCCAGAGAGCATCTGGGAGATGGGGGTGGGGGGGCGTTTTTACCCTCCCCCAGCTCCAGGGAAGCCTTTGGAGCCTGGGGAGGGCGAAACACGAGCCTACTGGGCCCACCTGAAGTTGGGAAACAAGCCATTTCCAGCCTCCAGAGTGTGGAGCAAGCTGTTTCCACCCTCCCCAGGCATTGAATTATATCACGTATGTGCAATAGTGTGCGTGCATGCTCTTTCGGCACCCGAAGGAAAAAAGGTTCGCCATCATTGGTCTACATGATTGCATGTTTTTAATGTTTCTTTTTTAATGTTTATAATCAATTTAAAAATTTTTAAAAAGAATACCTGGTAGGTAGATTTTTTCCCCGTCTTCTTTGTCCAAAACTAAAGTGCATCTTATACTCTGAAAAATACGGTAACTCTGCCAGCTGCCCTTAAAAGCCTTGGCCTCAATGATGGTGTCAAGAAGACGCAGGAATGAAAGGCTGGAAATATAGAAGGAGGAGGAGGAGGAGGCAGGCCCCCTCGGAGAGCCCTACCTGTGGGAAGCAGACTTCTTGGGAGCGAACTCGTAGTCCTCGGGATACCAGCGCCTGGACGACAAGAAAGGAGGAAGCCCAAGGAGCTCAGCACCACCACCACCACCACCACCAAAGGAAAGTGGCCTGCAGAAGCTTGGAAGAACTGCGGCCACAACAGTCAAATACTATTTATGGCGTGGTCGTAGATGACGTCATGCCAAACGGCTAAGCCGTGGAGAAATATCGGTAGCTGAGAAAGCAAGGTGTGGCCACAGTTATGCCCATTTTTGCTTGACTCTGCCAGGCAGCGCGATCCGGTTTTGTTTGTTTTTCACATGATTTTCCCCTGACTTTTAAACATTTTAATACAGTTTGGTTTTTCCCCTGATTTATTCCATTTTTTGACGAACTCCCCGATATTTCCCCAACCTCCAATTTCCCTGATTAAGTCCCCGATTTCCCTGGTTTCCAGGTTTGCTGGACACCCTGAGTGTAAGCTATGAAGCGATCAAAATTTCCACCAAGTTCTAGGGCAGAAAAACCTGAACGTTAACACCTGAAATGCCAGGTATTTTACTGCCCGGCTGAGCTGCCCTCCCCAAGCCTCTGTTCATCCCAGGGGAGCCTCCCGATCCCACCCTCCCGCCTCTCCCACAACGGCTGGGAATTCTGGAGGGCGCCAGCTTGAAGCAGCAGCAGCTGGGCGCTCATTCACCTGCAGAGCTCCTTCACGGTGCTGACGTCAACGATCCGGTAGTGGAGGTGCTTCATGAACTGCGGCATGTACTTGTCAAGAAACTTTTTGTCGGCGTGAACGGAGTTTCCTGGGCGGAAATAAAAGCACCCACGTCAAACCAGGATTCTCAGCCAGGAGACAAAGGGGGGGTGGGGGGTGGGAGGAAGGGCAAAAGCCAACGTTCCATCTCCATTGAACGCGGTTGACTCTGGATTTCACAGACTAAACCTCCCTTAAAGCCAAATGTCCATTAAATGGACATTTGCCTGAATACCAAGTCCTGGCTATCCACTTGCCTCCCAGGAGCTCCTGCCGGGCTCCCCCTGCTACAACCTCCAGATGTCAGGGCCAATGTCCAAGTACCATGGCATCCTCTTCCAGGGGTCTTCCCCATTAACAGACTAGATGGACCTTGCAAACCTCATAAGAACATAAGAAGAGCCCTGCTGAATCGGGCCAAAGACCATCAAGTCCGGTATTCTGTGTCCCACAGTGGCCCACCAATTGTCCAGGGGGATCTTGAGCAGAAAGAGAAGGCAAGACCCTCCATTTCCCTTGACCCCTAATAAATGGGACCTGAGGGAACCCTGCCTGCCTCAACCAACATAGAGGTGGCACTTGGACATCCGTTTCAATAACCATCTATAATACACTTGGCATCCGTGAATCTGCCTAATCCTGCCTTGAAGCTATCAAGGCTGACAGCTGACACGACCTCTTCTGGAAGGGAATCCCATCAACCAAGGACCCTCTGGGTCAGGGGTAGACAAAGTTGGCCCTTCTACGACTTGTGGACTTCAACTCCCAGAATTCCAGAGCCAATCATGCTAGCTCAGGAATTCTGGGAGTTGAAGTCCACATGTCATAAAAGAGCCGACTTTGCCTTCCCCTGTTCTGGGTGAAGAAATATTTCCCTTGATTTGTCCTCGCTTTCTTCCCTAGGAGATTTAGGAAAGCCCCCC
Organism: Erythrolamprus reginae; assembly: GCF_031021105.1. Taxonomy (NCBI): domain Eukaryota; kingdom Metazoa; phylum Chordata; class Lepidosauria; order Squamata; family Dipsadidae; genus Erythrolamprus; species Erythrolamprus reginae. Next base: position 33,479,626 of record NC_091961.1, on the reverse strand, counting down.
CCCCCCCCCTCGTCCTAGTATTGCGTGATAGAGAAAATAATTTTTCTCTATCCACCTTTTCTATCCCAGGCAATGAACCTCAGGAAACCCGGCTGCAGTGAACGAAAGGGCCATGTTCTAGACTCCAACCTGCAAGGGGGCAAAGTCCCGGTGGAGTCTGTTGTCGGACGAAAGACAGGAACTCGTACTCTGCTTGGCGCAGGGAGATTGTGCTCTCCTTCACCGCTTTGGTGAGACCGGACTGTGAGGAAAGACAAGACACAGGTGAAGCTGCATCAAGACTCAGACCCGGCATAGGAAGATACAATAGAGAAAATAATAGCATGTGCGGAGATGGATAAACTAACATTGGAAATTAAAAAATAAGGAAGAATCGGAATATTATGAATGTTGGGGCGAGTTCTACTGCCGGCTTGAGAAAAGGAGAAAGTAATAAATGTACATTTAGTAATAATAGTAGTAGCTGGAGTGAAAAAGTTTTAAAAAAATATTTCTTGGTGATACATTTATTTATTTAGATTAGATTTATTGGATTTATATGCCGCCCCTCTCTGCAAACTCGGGGCAGCTCACAACAGGGTAAAAACAGTACATAATAACAAATCCAATACCCACCAATCCAATTACAATTTTAAACTAAAAAATTCATAAAAAAACAGCCCCAGAATATTAAAAAACACGCATACAATCAATACAATTTATTTATTTATTCATTCATTCATTCGGTTGGTTAGTAAGTTAGTCAGCTAGTCCAATACACAATGAAGGTTATAGAGGCTATACACATAGTAAAATATATCAGAGAAAGAATAAAAGAGACGATATAGGAATAAAATATACAATGAAAGAATAGAGAAAGGATATAGGAATGGAAGAAAAGATACAGTGCACTTATGCACGCCTCTTACTGACCTCTTAGGAATCAAGATGTTTTATAGATGGCACTTGCCACCAAATAGAATTTCAAAAATGTTTCAAACTAAGTCACCTAACTGTTGGAAGTGCAAAACAGAAATAGGTACTAAATATGTTAAAGGGTTAAATAAGGTTCAGGAGGGAAGTGTTTTTAATAGGAAAGTGAACACAAGAACAAGGGGACACAATCTGAAGTTAGTTGGGGGAAAGATCAAAAGCAATGTGAGGAAATATTATTTCACTGAAAGAGTAGTAGATCCTTGGAACAAACTTCCAGCAGACGTGGTTGGTTAATCCACAATAGCTGAATTTAAACATGCCTGGGATAAACATATATCCATTGTAAGATAAAATATAGGAAATAGTATAAGGGCAGACTAGATGGACCATGGGGTCTTTTTCTGCCGTCAGTCTTCTATGTTTCTATGTTTCTACTTATTATCACACTTGGTGGACATGCTCAAAAGCAAAACAATACTGGAACTTAATAGAAAAATGGTTAAGAGAAATAACACAGCAAGGAATCAAGAAAACACCAGAATTATTTATATTAGGTATATCAAATAACAAATATAAAAAAGACATATATTAATTAATAGTTCATATATTAGTAGCAGCTAGGATAGTTTTTGCTCAAAAGTGGAAAGAAACGGATATTCCAAAAGAAGCTGAAATACTTAAGAAAGTCTTAGAATGCGCCGAGCTCGACATGATATATACAGGTATATACTTGGTGGGATAAAAAGAAAAAGAGATAAGCTTGCTGTTATATTACTTTGAAAATTTTAACTTAATAGTAAAAGCATATTAGATTGTGATTATCTATAATATAAATGTAATTTCTTTTTCTCTTATCTTCTTTATTTTAGTTTGATTTAATCTACACATTAAGAATTTCTATATATATCCTTATAAACTTTGAGATGTGTTTTTATGTAGTGTCTTACAATAGGTAGGAGGAGGAGGAGGAGGAGGGAGGGTGAAGCCGAGAAGATGAAGCTGTTTCTAAGCGATCGGAGCTCTTACCTTCCCGTGATGTTCTTTGCACCAGTCTGACATGCCGTCAAGCAACTCATCGGGCTGGTTGATGATCAGATTAGGACCCTATCAAGCAAGAGGGGACATTGATTGATGAATGGATGAATGAATGAATGACTGTCAGGAGAGGCAGGAGGAGCCGCAACTTACTTCGGCCAGGATGTTCAGCCCTGAATCTGTCACCAGGCAGGCCATCTCCAGGATCTGGTCCTTCTCAATGTCCAGGCCGGTCATCTGTGTCCAAGAAGCAAAGTCAGGCAGGGGAATCAATTAATTAATTAGATTTGTGTGCTGTCCTTATTCGGGTTTCTTCCCGTGTAAGATCCAGCCTCCCCCCAAAGCCCCCTCCCCTTACCACCTCTGGAGGGGGATCCTGGGTGGGTCCCATCTTAGAAGGGGGGGCAGCCCACCCCCAACCCTCCCCCCACAGGAGACCCTTTGCAGGAGGGGCAGGGCCCCCAAGGCAACTCCGGCCCCTTCCCAAATGGAGGGAGGCAACTCTGGCCCCAAAGGGAAACCCCCAACTCTCCATCCAGTGGGGAGCAAATGAATAGAGGGACTACCCAGCACCCCCTCCGAAGGCTGCAGGGGGAGGGAGGGGGCTTTGGGGGTGCTACGCCTGTTTCCTGCCCCCCCAAATCATCCCAGGCAGGTAGAAGCCAATGGGGGCAGGGTGGGAGGGCAGCCTTGGCCACTTTAAGACTGGGGGACTTCAACTCCCAGAATTCCCCAGGTAGGGAATTCTGGGAGCTGATGCTGCGCTGCCTGGGGAATTCTGGGAGTTGAAGTCCCCCAGTCTTAAAGTGGCCAAGGCTGAAGACCCCAGAAGTGCCCCACACGCCCCGCCCCCATTGCCTTCTACCTGCCTGGGTTAATGGAGGGGGGGGCTAATTGAGGACCCAGGAAGCAGGCACAGTCCCCCCCCCCTCCCGCCCCCGCCCTCCCTGCCCCCCCCCCCCGCCCTCCCTACCTCCAGGTCCACCCAGACCATCCGCTGGCCCATCAGGGCGGCCGCCTCAGCCATGGCTCGCCTCCCGCCGCGCCCTGAAACGCCTCCGCACAGCCGCAGCCAACTCCGGGCGCTTCCGCCCACGCCACGCATCCCCACACACACCGGAGACTACCGCTCCCGGCAGGCAGCGCGCCGCGGAACCCGCCCCGCGCCGGCTCCAGCCCTGCCTCAAGGGATGCCGGGAGACGGAGTCCTGCAATCAGCCTACCCCCGACGCCGCGCTTGGCATGCTGGGAGAGTCCTCTCGGCCGGAAATGAAGGCGGAGACGGGACGAATGCCCACAATTGCCCCCCCACCTCCTCCCATTGGCTGCTTTGGGCGGGGATGAAGGTCGAAGGTCAACTTTGGCCCTGCAGCCCCCCTGCACTGCTTGCCATTCAAGTGCAAACGGTCCTTTTGGATGCAGGGACAATCAGCCCCCAGGAAAAGGAGGGGGGTCAGGTCTGTAGAGGGAAGAAGTGTGTGTGTGGGGGGGTTCTTTCCAAGGTCGGGGAGGGGGGCTCCATTCAAGCAGCAGGAATAGAGAATAGGCTAAGATAGGATATTGGAAGGAAGAATAGAATAGAATATATATAGAGAAGTGGTGAGAGTAACACAGCCTTGGGGGGGGGGGGGGGCTGTGCTAATTGTATAGGTGTCTGATGTGATTTTGAGGGGCTTCACCTGCTGCTTCCTGTCTGTTAGGAAGCTTGTGATCCACTTACAAGTGTGTTCAGGTATTGCTAGCATATTTAATTAGAAGAACTTCCGGTATGATGGTGTTGAATGCTGAACTAAAGTCTACACCCTAGCGTACATCTTTGGAGATTCAAGATGTTGAAGTGCAGAGTACAGTGTAGTAATTACTCAGCCCAGCTGCCAAAAGCCCCATAAGGCTCCTGTCAAGCAGGAACATAAATAAAGCAATATATCACTGAAGAAGAAGAACAGGGGGGCAGGTTAATACCCACCCTAAGCTAAGATTTGGACATCTGGAGTATACGGCTCCTCTTGGGGGCAGATCAATTCTGTCAGATCCTCTTCAGGAATTTAGATTTTAGGGGAGCAGGGAGGTTAAAGTATACAAACCATGCAGGCATTTCCAGACAGATGTGCACAGCTGACTCCAGATGAGAGGCAAATACATTTGGAAACTAAAACGAACCACTAGCTATGAACTAGCTATGAGCCGGCCCGAGTCTACAGAAAGGGGCGGCATACAAATCTAATAAATAATAATAATAACAACAACAACAACAACTGAGTTTTTGTTTGCACAGAGAACAGTTTTTACAAGAAAGAAATTTATTTTTTTTGCCATTATATACATAAGCATAAGCCTACGGAAGGGCACGTTTAATACTCTCAACGATATTTTTTGGGAAAATGTCAGAAACAAATTTTTGGAGCTTTTAAAATTTATGGCATCATCAAAAACATGGTCGTTGAAATACTAGTAGAAAATGTTTCTTGCATATGAACAATGTTGTCAACATTAATATAGCAAACATCAACCCCTTCAGACATGCAGTGTAACCAAGGCTTAAAAACTTTCTTCTCAAAACAAAACAAAAAACGAGCAAGCAGCAACAGCACAAAAAAAAAAACACAAGCTATGTTCTTTCAAGGTGTTCTGTTTGGCAGGAAAAATAATAGTGGTCTTGGGACCCTAGAGGACGTGGGGAAGAAATTAGGATGAACCAGGTTACAAATGCTGCTTCTTCCCTAAAACCATGTGCCTCCAAGTGAAACGAACACCAACTGCAAATGCAGGCTGTGCACCAATTTCACTCAGAGCACCGATTTGAAACACAATCTGTGTTTCATGCGTGCCCAGAAATTACAAACCCTAATTACCACTCTGATGGCAAATGTTGAAAAGAAGCACTGGAGATACACATAGAAAGAAGCCAAGTGAAAACTAGGCCCGCTAGTTTCTTACAATTAAAAGTGCTCCCAGGCAAATAAATGCCTTTCCCCAAGTGCCAAATCAAGATTTTTTCAGAATACAAAGACGTTGCATGCAGTGATGGCATTTTGGGCACAAAACCCAGGGAGGGAGGGTGTGTGTGTGGTAGGTGTGGTGATTGCAGCCCACCTGGGGGACTGAAAAGCAAGATTTTACTCTCCAGTTACCGAGCATTTTGAGCTCTCGTCAGGAACCAGTCATTTTATGATGAAATGTTTCATTGCATCTTCTTCAATACTTACCCCTTTCTCATTTCATTAAATACCGGTTTTCTAATTTTACGTACATGAGAAATTTCTAATTTTCAAAGTTTTATGAAACAATCTTCAATCTTTGTCAGTGTTGTGTGGGGCAGAGACATACAATAATTTCCTGAGAAGCGGGTAATCACTTAAGATACTGCAGGGTCTCCTGGATATAAAACTCACGAGATAAAATCAGCTAAAAGACCCCTAAAGAGCCTGTCAGTATAAAGAACACGTCCTTCATTACAGTTTATCAAATTCCCGGGCAAATTTGCTCCATTTGTAGATCTCACGAGGCGAAACACTTAATACAACGAATATTCAATAACTTCATTCCCGTAGCAAAACACTGTTACCCAAATTATCAACGGCCACCAAACTTTCTCCTTCCTGGCTCTTTTCGGAGCATCACCCCTCGCTATAAAAATACCAACCTTGGTTTTAAAACAAAACCAAAACAGCGGAACCTTTTTTTCCCCCCCTCCTTATAAAATAAACACAATTCTCTCCTTTTCTTTACCTGTTTAAAAGTGTGGCACTTTTTCTTCCTTTTCCTAAACCCTGAGGGGAAGTTAATACAATTCAAAAATTCTTTTCTCTCAAAATACATACGGCAGATGATATGTATAAAACTTTTTTTTTTCATTTTTAAAAAAAGATAACCTGTGAAGTTACCGGCTACAAGCTGTCCGTAAGGGGAAGGAAAGAAGCTTTTAAAAGGGGAAGGAGCTCCAGGGAGCAAAGTTCACAAAACCCACTCTGAATACTTGCTGGTGCCGTTCCCCATCCCGGTAACTCCGGCTGTGCCAACTCAGCTCCAGCCTCCATAGTTCCTTTCGTTGTAGTATTGCTCTTCCCGGTTCCCCCGGAAGCCATAATTCGAGCCGCATTCTGCCAGCCGCCTTTGGTCCTGGCCGTGGTGCCTGTGGCCGGACTGGTAGGGGTGGGAGCTCCCTCGTCCCTTGCGGGGGGGCTCTGTGCGCCAGTGCGCTGCGGACCCCGAGGAGCGGGGGAAAGGGTAACCCTGCTGGCCTCCAGGCGAAGAAGACTCGGGAAGCGAAGGATTGTGCCTCCCGCCGAACGGTGGGACCTGCTGCCACACCAGGGCCATCTGGATAGGGAGACAAGAAGTCACACTGGGTCACCAGGAGTCTTCAGCAGGGGAGGGGAGGGGAGAGCCCTACTGCCAAGAAGAATTGCCCACGGCAGGGGAAGGCTCTGCCGAAGCCCAGTGTCCACCCCACCTACCCCTTCCCAGTTGAGGAGGGCAGGGAGGATGGCTGCCACTGCAGGAATTCTGCATGTAAGAAAAGAACGCTGCCCCCCCGAGAGGAAAATACAGGCTGATATTCGATCTGTGAACCCTCAAGGGACCCGAGTTGTTCCCTTCCAAATCACACTGGGGAGGACCACTCACCATGGCCTTTGTTTGGTCAAGAGGGGAGAAGGATCTCTGGCCACCTGACATGTTCTCGGTGTTCCTCTCAAACCTGTTACGTCAAAACCAGAAATTAGCTGTACTGATCTTAATAAAGTTGGCATCCAATTTTATTTTATTTTTTCCAAAGGAACCACATTCAAATATATTTGTAAACTCATCATATATAAAGCACCTCTTTAAAAGAAGCAATTATTTCAAATCATGGATCTTAATTCAATATTCCTTGCCTTTTGCAAGCTGCTTAAAACCCACCTCTGCCGTCAGGCATGGGGGAATTGAGATGCTCTTTCCCCCTAGGCCTCTACAATTCTATGCGTGGTATGTATGTATGTATGTTTGATTTTTATATTAATGGGTTTTTAAATCATTTTTAGTATTAGATTACTATTGTACACTGTTTTATTGTTACTGTTAGCCGCTCCGAGTCTTCGGAGAGGGGCGGCATATAAATCCAATAGATTAGATAGATAGATAGATAGATAGATAGATAGATAGATAGATAGATAGATAGATAGATAGATAGATAGATAGATAGATGATAGATAGCTAGATAGGATAGATAGATAAATACATAAATTTAGACATTGTTTTAAAAGTGGTTCTGAAATATTTAAATAACATGCAGCTTCTCCATTTTACCTTAATGGATTTCATTTCCCACCCCGACTAGACTATGCAAAAATTATGCCACTTTAAAAGCCAGCCAAGAAGTCTTCGTGAGCCTACCTGTTGCTGTGGGATGCTAGCTGTGAACTGCAGGGGTTTCCGTTTGCAAATCCATGTGGGGCGCAGGGTGTGGTGACCTCTTGAGATGTATGGCTGCTTCCTGAAAGACATTTTGGAAGACAATCTAAAGACTCTTGAGGGAGGCAAACTGTGAGATGCCAGCAGCCAAGACGGAGCAATTAGCTGGCTCTGAAGCATCACACCAGAGAACTAGTACAGCACACAAACAGATTTCCAAAACAAATGTTGCAACCTTCTGAAATACCCAGTAGGTGACAATGCAATCACAAGGCAACACTAAAGACACCAAAGCCCGAGTTAATTGCAAATCTCATGTCAGATGCAAATGAGCCGCCCTGGGCTGAAAAAGAGCTAAGGACATTCTTTCAATCCAATACATCAGCCCCGCTCTGCAAAAGTTAAAGCAGAGGGGAGATTTAAAGTATACTGCTCAAAAAAAATAAAGGGAACACTTAAGCAACACAATATAACTCGAAGTCAATCAAACTTATGTGAAATCAAACTGTCCACTTAGGAAGCAACACTAATTGACAATCAATTTCATTTTGTTGTCAGCACACTCAACTTTGTACAGAACGAAGGGAATATTTCATTCCTTCAGATCTAGGATGTGTTATTTGAGTGTTCCCTTTATTTTTGCAGCAGTGTATATTGGCACACTGAACCCAAAACGCCAGAATTCACTTCAGCAATGGGACTGCATTGGGAATAAATTTGTTTTAAATGGAATATTTGTGGCAACAGCAAGTTGTATCTCACAACCGAACAAATCAAAATGCATACATACAGAATTCAGTGAAACAAAACAATAATTTGCAGGGCAATGTTTTTAGGACCTTTATAATATTTAGATGAATAATGCATTTAAATATAAAATCAACTAAATTTAGAAGATCCTAGTGATGACTCCCTAACATTGACAAGCCATCCTCTTCTCCCAAAAATTAGTTTAACATGTCAATACACAGACAATGCAGTGTCACTACGATCATATATTCTACCTAAAGTTTGGCAACTGTTTAATTCAGCATTTTCCACACAGCAATTTGCTCTCATAGTTCACACACTGTAGAGCTCTAAGGGAAGTGATAAAGTCTTCCTACTTTGTCAAGATCATCTAGGCTGCTTGAAACATTTTATGGATACCTGATCGGAACTGAATTTTGAGTGGTCTCCCAAACAGTTTGATCCCATTAAGCAGACTCATGCCATAGGGAACAGATTCTTCATGTTTGAAATTCACAAATGCAAACTGTTTTGCTTTCCCATCCCTGTCCTTCGGGATCTTTACTTTAATGACTGGGCCTGCCTGCAAACCAAGAAACAAAACAAAACGTTAAATAATATTAAAAAAACCAAAAAACCCAGTCTCTTTCCTGGCATGTAGGTCGCTTGACACACCCACATTTTAAATAAACCTCTGAAGAGGAGCAGCACTTGCCAATCAAACAGAGGATATTGTTGTGGTGCAAACATAAAATGCTCTTATGTTTAGACTTTTTTTAAAAAAAATAAATCTGCAAGGTCCCTTTTTAATCCATAGAGTGATTCTCCACCCGATTTCATCAATGCCAATTTTTGTCTTGATCCCCTCCCCCCACCCAAAAATGGTGCCCATGCTGTCCATCCATTGGCCACTGGCTGCTGGGGGGCTGAAGGGGAGGCAGAGGGGGCACCCCTCCACTCTCCTTTCTCCAGACCTTGGAAGGGGTGGGGGAGAAAAGGTTTGTTTGTTACTTAATTCAGATTACCACCACCACCCCCAAAAAAAAGTCACAAAAAAAGATTAAAGCCAATCTGGGCAAACCTGTGGATTTAAAGATTTCTCATTAAAATAAGAATAAGAAATGGGGCCTGGCCTAAGGGCCATGAATTATAACATCTTATCACCTCTGACTGCAACTGTTCTGTATAATTGTGGGTTAGACTGGTTAATTATTTTTTTATTTATTTTGGGTTTCTTTTTTAAAAAAATGTTCTTATTATTGTTGGCACGGGTGTCAAGATAAGGGGGTGTTTATGCATATGATTTGGGAATGCCCGGTAGTGCAGAAATTTTGGAAATAAGTGCAAGAGGATATTAATCGAATGCTAAATATACGATGGACAATTACAAAGGAAATGGCGGTATTAGTCAAAAGGAATGAGATGGGAGAATTTAGAGAAATGAAAGAAGCAGCGATAGAAACCGCTCAGGCAGTATTAGTTCTCGGTTGGAAGGATGCGACAAAATGGACAATACAAAACATGGTGGATCATATGCAGTTTGAGATTATGGATAAGATGAATTCGGCCAATGAAAATATTCTGCAGGAACTGATGGAACGATGGGACAAGGTAAGAGGATACGTGGTTAGCAGAATTTGAGACCAAGGTACAAATAATAAATTAGAATTACTTTATAATATGTAAATAGATATACACCGCTCAAAAAAATAAATAAAGGGAACACTCAAAGAACACATCCTAGATCTGAAATATCCTCATTGAATACTTTGTTCAGTGCAAAGTTGAATGTGCACAACAGGTGTAATTGATTGTCAATCAGTATTGCTTCCTAAGTGGACAGTTTGATTTCACAGAAGTTGGATTTACTTGGAGTTATATTGCATTAAGTGTTCCCTTTATTTTTTTGAGCAGTATATTTGCTCTTAAGTTAAAATGGTATATAGAAAACATGCTCCCATCTTGGTGGAGGGGTATGAATGTTGTTTGGTTTTGGTGGGCACTTAGATCTATCCTACACTCCCTTTTCAAATTCAGCAAAAACATGTGACATATACATACACACACACATATATAAATGTTCTTATTACTAATTATTGGACTTATTTATTGTATTTACTATTCATCCTCGTAAGCCACCTTGAGTCCCACTGGGATTGGGTGGCACAGAAGTCCAATAAATTAAGTTATTATAGGGAAGACTCCTAAGGCGGAAGGGGCAAGGAAGGGGTGGGGGGTGTCCAGAAAAGGCGCCCCTCCCCCCACCTTTTTCTCCAGATCTTGGAAGTGGTGATGGGGGAGGGGTGGGAAACGTTTGCTTGTTATTTCATTCAGATGCCCCCCTCCCCACCCAAAGCCACCGATTAAAGCCACTCTTCTGGGCAACCTATGGATCTCATCCTTTGTAATTATGGTGAAGAATCCTAAGGCGGAAGGCACGAGGGAGGGGGGCATTGTCCGGGGTGGGGGGGTCTCCAAAAAAGGCGTCCCTTCCCCCCGTGTTCTTCCCCACGGGAATCTTGGCAGCATTGGGCGCCTTCTCCCTCCCTCCCTCCCTCCCCACCTTGAAGCCCCCCCCGCCCCATCTGTGGCTGGAGCCTCCCCCCCTCCAGCCCTCTTCCTCAGCCAGCCGGCCTACCTCACAGGGCTGTGGGCGGACGCGGGGGAGGCCTCCGATGAGGCGCTGTCCCCCCCCCTCCAAATGCGGCCCAGCTCAGCGGCCCGAGAAGGCGTAGAAAGAGGAGAGACACCCCCCACACACACACACACTTTCCCTCTCCGTACCTGGTGGAAGAGCTCGAAGACCAGCTCCTCGGTCACGCGGGGGTCGAGGTTCCCCACGAAGAGCGTCCGGTCGGCCTCCGCCGCTCCCATCGCCTCAAAGTCCGGTCGTCGGCACCGAGGCGCACGCGCACTGAGGAGGAGAAGAAGACGACGACCGGAAACCTCGAAGTGTCTCGCGGGACCTCGGTGTCTCTTCCCCCACCCCACCCCACCCCCCCTCAAACTCCCCCTACCTCCGCGACTCTGAACTGCGCAGGCAGAGAACGCAAAAGGACGGCGAGCGACGAGAGTCAAAGTGGCACAGAGCAGCGCGCGGAGGAAGCCCCGCCCCGAAAAGGAGGAGACTCGTCATCACATTTATTCATACTGAGGGGATGTTTTTCTATCTCTATGGCTGCCATGATAATTCTTTTCTATACGAGTTCTGTTTTGGAGAGTAATTTAGTTTTTTCGAAGTCAATTTCATGTTGGATTTTGTCTTTTGGGTTTCTTAGGATGTTGGATATTCTCTGGTTGGTGACAAATGAAGTTTTGATATTATGTTTGTGGATAATTTTGCTAATTTTGTCTGTCGTGACGCCATTATCCTGTTCTTGGTCTTGATTTTGGGGGGAAGTCTCTTTTTTGGTTAGGTTTGTAATTGTTTTTCTTTCGAATCCATTAGAAATTAATACACCTTTGAGTTTGTTCAATTCAGTTTGTGGTCATGGTCAGCTAGGCGTTTGGTTCTGGAGATGAGGGTTTGGGCTACTGTGCAGGGTGGTGGGAGTGGGAGTGTTTATATTTATATTATTTATATATATACATAAATGCATAACGTATAATAAGTATATGGAAGAGTACAGTGCGTAAGTATGCAAATGTTCAGCATAATAGTATAAAATATAAGTATATTATCTATTTTATTAAGTTAAGTGTAGTGCAATTAAATGTATATAAGTTTACAAAATGTAAAGAAGCTCAAAAGAATAATATGCAAGAATCTACACATGCAGAACTACTTACTGTATTTATTATGATTTTGTTTTGTTTTATTTTAAAAATGAAAAATTAAGAAACCATTTTTTTTAAAGGAAAGCAGAAACGCACACACACAGAGAAAAACAAAATATTTTATTACACACAAAACCATTTTCTATGTACTTCCTAGGAAAGGGTGACGGAAGGCACGTGGTGTTTGCTTTCCATGGCTTGTCTAACAAAATGCTAACAATGGTTGGAGAAGCCTATGGAGGTTACATCAGCAGCTGCGTCATTTCATGGGCTGCATTTCTGGGCAAGAAGGATGCACCGGCCTTTTGCATCTGCTTCAGACGGAGGGCATTTGATCCTAGTCTCCTCGATCCATTTGATGACAAAGCCAGCCTGTCTCACTGCCTCTTCTATCACCTCCTTCTCCAGGTAAAGGAGAGAGAAACGCTGTTGACCAACTGTGTAGTAATGCCCTTCAAGGCTTGAATTGAACAGGAGGTGCCCCCCTGGTTTCAGGAGGGAGCTGATGTTCCTGAAGGCCGATCGGTAGGTGGTGAGGTCTTTGCAAGCTGTATCCAAGCACAGAGTGGAGACAAGACAATCTGCGGGAGGAAGGACCAGTGGGCCCAAAGGTTTGGGTTGGGTCACATCACATTTCAAGTACCGCTTGACCGCTCTTCGGACTTTCTCTTCCTTCTCTGGCCATTTTTCCCTAGGGTGAAAAACAGGAAGAAGGTGACCTGCCTATCTTCAAATATTTGTCAGATATTTCTTTATTTGTTTGTTTTATCAAGTACGTTTTTGTGGTATACAAAGATATAATATTTATATGCATGATTCTAGTAAAAGAGAAACATTAGAACAGGGGACAGAAGGCACTCTGGTGCACTTATGCATGTCCCTTCTTTTTATGGATGGCTTTCCAAATCTGTGGTCCTTGTAAATAGAGAAGCTCTTCTCTCTGCAAGAGTTCCTTGTTATTATTATTATTTATTAGATTTGTATGCCGCCACTCTCCGAGGACTTGGAGCGGCTCCAAGTTGCCTGCATTCAAATATCACTCTGGGACCTGAAAGGTCTAGGCTAGGGCCATGTCCCCCAAACTTGGCAACTCTCAAAGGCATGGACTTCCTCTCTCAGGATACTCATCTTTCTGAGTCTGACCCAAGAAGCAAGAAAGATGCCTTCACTAGACAGACTCTACTAAGATAAAGGAGCCACCAGGAGAAAGAGCTTGGGCAGGGGGTGCTCATAGAAGACATGGACCATTGAGGACTAGATAACCCTACAGGTCCTTCTGAAGCTCTGCAGAAGAATTGGAACAGAGACCAATTCTGTAACCACTGGTTCAGCCCTTCTCATCTGCCCAGAAGAAACTGTGCGTTTGTTGCCCTAATGCTTTGCTACCACAGTGGGAATAAAAGCTATTGTAAAACCAGCTAGCCAAGCTGTCTAAAAGAGAGTCACCCCTGGATCTTCTGATCTGCACAATTGTTCCCCATTAAGGCTCCGGATTGGAAAATCTCTCCGGCTGCATTTTCATACACGGGCAGATTAGCCAAAGTTGAAAGAGAAGGAACTGGTTGCCTTCTCCAGTTCAGCCTAAATTAATCTGAGTCTCAAAAGGTGTCGAAATCTAAAGGATACCTACCCGTCTCCCTCCAGGTCGCAGACGTATTTCACGATGGGGGTCCAGTCAAAAGCCCCCGGCTCCTTCCTCAGCCATCGCTGCACCTCCTCCCAGTTCTGGAGAGAGTAATCGGTGGCTATGATCTCCCGGAAGTTCTCGCAGGCGGAGAGGAACTGGTAGATGGACGCGCCACTGCCAATGTCAATCAGGGTGTCTCCTTTGATGCCATCTGGAGCCCATCAACCCAACCAGAGAGTTTTCCAAAATCAGCCTGCTTTGAGTCCTTTGTATCTGTTTGCCCATTAAACTGCCCCAGAAGCACCACAAACCCTTCAAAGATCACCTACAAAAAGATATTGATAAAATTGAACAGACCCAAAGACGGGCTACAAAAATGGTGGAAGGTCTTAAGCATAAAACTTATCAGGAGAGACTTCATGGACTCCATCTGTCTAGTCTGGAGGACATAAGGGAAAGGGGGGACATGATGGAAACATTGAAATATGTTCAAGGGTTAAATAAGGTTCAGGAGGGAAGTGTTTTCAATAGGAAACTGGACACAAGAACAAGGGGGCACAATCTGAGCTTAGTTGGGGGAAAGATCAGAAGCAGCCTGAGAAAATATTATTTGACTGAAAGAGGAGTAGATGCTTGGAAAAAACTTCCAGCAGATGTGGTAGGTAAATCCACAGTCTGGATTTAAACATGCCTGGGATAAATATAGATCCATCCTAAGATAAAATACAAGAAAGAGTATAAGGGCAAAATGGAATGACCATGAGGTCTTTTTCTGCCATCAATCTTCTAGGTTTCTATCCTAGAGGCTCCCTTACCATTTGCCGACTCCTCTTCTTAGCATTCCCACAAATATATTTCCATCCCATCCATTTTTCTCTCTCTCATGAACAAATATGCACATGTGATAGAGATTGAGGAACCTTCTTCCTACTATTTTGTTTCCAGATCAATCTGCAGAAAAGGCCAAGTAATAGAAGGTAGAATTAGAGGGAGACAAAGGAGACTTCTCAACACGTTGGCATCTGCCTTTTGTAAGCTAATTTCATTCCTTGGCTGATTTCACCCTGAAGAAGACAACTAAGTAGTGCAAGTTACAATCAGCAGAATTGTGAAGATGAAAACATGACTTTGAGATCTGCCTCTTGGCTCCTCCTGACCATATCTCAGATCAACTAGCATCCCTCACCTTGAAGTTAACATTGGGAAAGTCGAGACTTACCTACGGCGAACGCCCTGTGAGCCCCTTTCAGGAAGAAGGTGAGAAACTGACCCATTCCACCATCCTCAAGGCTAACTGTGTAGTACTTTTCCAGATGGTCCCTGGGATCAAAATGTTGAGTGTAGAGATCTTTCCCTGTGTAAGACTCTTCCATCACCCCAAAAAATACCTTTGCCAACCGTTGATTGTCGTTTCCTCTTCGGAGAATTATTATATCTTTGCCTTTGCTGGCTCCGCCTCCTCATCTCCCTTACAGATTGCTTCCTCAACAAAACTCAACTTTGCAGGTTGCAGCATGAGCATCTTGCCAACATGTTGATGCCCTGGCCCGATCTGGCCTGATCTAAGGGAACAAGATGTTCTCCCTTGAAACGGAAGCATAGGACCAGTGGATCACCCACCCAGAAACAATATACCCTCAGCCCCGGGAGGGAATGAAGTGATTGCATAATGCGTCAATTTGAAATGGGTGGCATGGAATAACACATACCCAAAATCAGAATAGGAACTCGGGAGGTTTGGCAACAGAGGCAGAAGAATGAGCTGTGAATCAATTGCAAAAGGACACATAGACCAGTGATGGCGAACAGACCACAGAGTCATTCATAGCGCTGGAAGGGGTCTTGGACCTCCTGTTTGTTTGTTTGTTTATTTGATTTGATTTGTATGCCGCCGCTCTCCGTGGACTTGGGGCGGCTAACAACAGTGACAAAAACAGCATGTAAAAATCCAATACTAAAGCAGCTAAAAACCCTTGTTATAAAACCAATCATACATACATACAAACATACCATGCATAAATTGTAGAAGCCTAGGGGGAAAGATTATCTTAATTCCCCCATGCCTGGTGGCAGAGGTGGGTTTTGAGGAGCTTACGAAAGGCAAGGAAGCTGGGGGCTATTCTAGTCTCTGGGGGGAGCTGGTTCCAAAGGGCCGGAGCTGCCACAGAGAAGGCTCTTCCCCTGGGTCCCGCCAAATGACATTGTTTAGTTGACGGGACACGGAGAAGGCCCACTCTGTGGGACCTAACTGGTCGCTGGGATTCGTGCGGCAGAAGGCGTTATCCAATCTGATCTCCCTTGGAAACGAAGCCCTTGACCCTCTCCGGGGAAAGAAAGCAAGGGGGAAAGGAAAGGGTGGGTCCCCTTGCCAGTGGTCAGCAAAAGTAGAAGAGGCAGTGCAGAGAAAAGGGTCTTCAGGGCCAGATGTCCAAATAGCCAGGTCCGTTTCTCTTTTCTGATCCTCCTACTTCTGGGGCAGAAAACATCTGTTTGGGCCTTGGAGCTTTTCTCGCCTTGTGCTTGGCTGCCCCATTGCTCCAGGGCATCCCCCTTTCTCCTGGCTCCTTGCCCAGGTTGCCCCCTCCCACCCCATGGCAAGGAAAGGCCAATTCCAGGCCTGTCCAACTCTTCCTTGGCACTTAGGGCCGAGGAAGGAAACAGCCATTCTATTTTGGGACCGGATGCCAGTGCAAGGCGCCAGGTTCCCCGGAATGCAGCTCTGTGGTGGGCAGCAGAATATCCCCTCCAGTGTCTCATGGCTGTGGCATCCTGGCTTACTCCAGGGAGTGACCCAAGAGGGCATTTCGGGTAACAGGCCAGCCGGGATGCCATGCCAAGGGGGCCTCGGGAG
Source organism: Erythrolamprus reginae (assembly GCF_031021105.1). Lineage (NCBI taxonomy): Eukaryota > Metazoa > Chordata > Lepidosauria > Squamata > Dipsadidae > Erythrolamprus > Erythrolamprus reginae. The sequence continues at coordinate 33,463,298 of NC_091961.1, read as the reverse complement.
GAGTTGAAAGGAGGAAGTCACAATCCAGAACCCAGAAATAGCAGAAGGGCCTTGCTCGGTTCCCTGGCAACAAACCCATGATTTTCACAGCTTCTTTTCCAAGGGGAATTCCGGGATTTGAGAGGTCTGCCCATATTTGAGCTGCCAAGGAACCAAAGCAGCTTCTGGAGACATAAAGCCACAGGATCGAATCCCAGTAGGCGTTTGGCTAGCTGATGAGGCCAGAACAAGGCCGAAATAGTGCTATCCTAGTCTCCCTTAATTTTAAAAATTCAGCAAAAACGTGATATATACATATATAAAATGCAGGGCGTCCTGCATAGCCACGCCCACAGTGTGGTAGTAAAAAAAAATAGTAGCCCTTCACTGTATGTATGTATGTATGTACACTGTGGGTATGGCTTATGCAGGACGCCCTGCATTTTCTTTCAACATCGTTCAGTGCAAATTGGGTGCTCTGGGGTGGGGCTCCCTTTTCGCTACCCCACTGCATCCCCCCCCCATCCAGGCAGCAGCCCAACCCCGAGTAATGCAGGAGGACTAGATAAGATACCAGAATATAATGCGGCAATTAATGATTTGTAGAAAACGTTTGTAGAAAAGAGTAGTTTTAGTCTTCAGTGCAAAGTATCTTCATCTTCAGTCTTCTATATACCGGAATCTTTCATTAGCTATATTCAGCATACTTACAAGTGGATACTCAACCAATCCAGGTTACAAGTAGATACTAAAGCAACCCACGTTTCTTCGTATCGCTATCACAGTTCTACTCAATATCTAATTCGCGCTCAAACTGCTCCAGCCAGCCGACTACCAACCACCATCAACAGCAAACAACAGATGACCAGAGAATCGGGTTTTTTTTAAATATATTTTTATTGGTTTTGCACATTGAATTTAACATAAAACAAAGATAAAACGGTGCACAGTGCATGTGCCCACCACCCAACTGATAATCCCACCACCACCACCACCAAATGTGGGAGGTTCAAATATTTACTAATTTTTATTATTTTATTTCCTTAGCTCTACTTTTCATTTGTTTACTATTGAAAGAGTGATTGGAGTTTATTTTTCACATTTTCGTCACAAATTCTACTCAGCATATAATCTTTCACCTTATTCCATTGTACCGTCAGCTTCTCCAATTTATTTTCATCAAAATTGTTTAATCTTATTTCCATGATTTCAAAATGAATGTGATCCCCCATGTACCAGTACCAATTCTGCAGTGTCCATTTTTTAAACTCTTTCCAGCCCAATACCACTACTGCTTGAGCGCTTTTGAATGCTGCAGTTTTTTATTTCTTTGAAGTCTCTTAATTCATGGTGAAGTTGATTTGCATCTTATAATGCCCTGGCTCAATCAAATTGCAGTTCACACCCAACGACAGGGCGACACATACGCAGAGAAAACAGAGGGACACAACACAAAGAAAGCACAAATCCACACACAAACCCAGAGGTAAGATGTTACTTTATTACACAGAGAGCCATTTCCTGTTCACTGTTTCCTATGCGCCTTCTATGAAAGGCATGGGAAGGATCCCAGAAACCATGTGTCATGAGTTTTCTTTAACTTTTGTAGCAGAATCACAACATTAGAGCTGGGGTGGCGCAGTGGTTAGAGTGCAGCACTGCAGGCTACTTCGGCTAACTGCTAGTTGGAGTTCAGCAGTTCGAATCTCACCACTGGCTCAAGGTTCACTCAGGCTTCCCTCTGTCCGAGGTGGGTCAAATGAGGACCCAGATTGCTGGAGGCAAGAGGCTGGTTCTGTAAACCGCTTAAAGCACCACGAAGTGGTATATAAGTATATAAGTCTACATGCTACAGTGCTATTGCTCTAACAATGCTTGGAGAAGTCTGGGTGTCACCCAGCAACTGCCTAATTTTCATGGGCTGCATTTCTGGGCAAGAAGGATACACCGGCCCTTCCCATCTGCTTTGGATGGCGGGCAGTTGATTCTGGTCTCCTCAATCCACTTAATAACAAAGCCCGCCTGTCTCACTGCCTCTTCTACAATCTCCCTTTTCAGGTAAATGTTAGAGAACCTGCGCTGGCCAACCGTATAATAGTACCCTTCAAGGGCTGCGTAAAACAGGAGGTGGCCCCCTGGTTTCAGGAGGGAGCTGATGTTCCTGAAGGCCGATCGGTAGGTGGGGAGGTCTTTGCAAGCTCCATCCAAGCACAAACTGGAGAGCAGGCAATCCGCGGGAGGAAGGACCAGCGGGGCCAAAGGGTTGGGTTGGGTCACATCGCATTTCAGGTACCGCTTGACCGCTCTTCGGACTTTCTCTTCCTTCTCTGGCCATTTTTCCCTGGGGGGAAAAGACAAGAAGAATATGACCCACTTATCTCCAGTCTAGGTCAACTTAACGATTTCCCTTCTTTAGAGAGCCGGGGTGGTGCAGTGGTTAGAATGCAGCACTGCAGGCTCCTTCTGCTGACCACTCGCTGTAGTTCAGCAGTTCAAATCTCAAGGTGGACTCACCCTTCCGTCCTTCCCAGGTGGGTCAAATGAGGACCAAGAGTGTTGGGGGCAAGAGGCTGATTCTGTAAACCACTTAGAGAGGGCTGTAAAAGCACTAGGAAGCGCTATATAAGTCTAAATGCTATTGCTATTGCTTTGCTATAATGGATGGTGATTGGTCAGGTTTCCCAGGTCTGCTGCCCTTCAAGAACAGGAAAACCCTCCTTTTTGCAAATCTCCTTCTTGCCTGGATTCAAATACCAATCTGGGAAGTTTGAGGGCAGTGTTCGTCCTCCTTTGTACCTCTTAAGATGTTTGGATTTCAACTCCCAGAATTCCCCAGACAACACAAGGAATTTATTTATTTATTTATTGGATTTGTATGCCGCCCCTCTCCGCAGACTCCAGTCAAGAATACCAGTCTTGAGTGTTGGCCATGGAAACCTACAGTCACGTACCTTCTATGGCAACCACCAATTTCTTTGTCACTACTTCATAGATTGGGAGGGGGCTCTAAATAATTTCAATAATTATGAGCCATGAATATCTATGTCATCATAAAAGTTTCATGACTTATGTCCCTAGATCAAATATCAAGATGGACATAGGCAATAACAGCGGACAGATTAGCCAACGTTGAAAGAGAAGGATCTGGTTGACTTCAGCCTAAATTAATCTGAGTCTTGAAAGGTGTCAACATCTAAAGCATACCTACCTGTCTCCCTCCAGCTCACAGGTGTATTTCACGATGGGGGTCCAGTCAAAAGCCCCCGGCTCCTTCCTCAGCCATCGCTGCATCTCTTCCCGAGCTTGGTCCGTGTAATCGGTGGCTATGATCTCCCGGAAGTTCTCGCAGGCGGAGAGGAACTGGTGGATGGATGCGCCGCTGCCAATGTCAATCAGGGTGTCTCCCTTGATGCCATCTGGAGCCCATCAAACCAACCAGAGAGTTTTTCAAGCTCAGTTATGAATTGGGCCCTTCACCTCTGCTATTTATTTATTATTATTATTTATTAATTTGACTTCTATGCCACCCAATCCCAAAGGACTCGGGTTGTTTGTTTGTTTATTTATATGTTTTTTTATTTATTGGATTTATATGCCAGCCCTCTCCGAGAACAAGATATAAAAAGAAAACAATACAATTATAATAGTCAAAATCCAATTAATTTAACACTAATTATACAATCTATAACCCCCAATTTATTTTTTAAAAAAGCCCCAGTCATATCCACTTGGACAGCAACCCTCAGTGACTTTCATCGGGCCAGGGGGCTGGAGTCTACCCACCCCAAACCTGGCAACACAGGTGAGTCTTAAGACTCTGGCGTAAGGTGAGGAGTGTTGGGTCAGTATGAATCTCTGCGGGGAGCTGGTTCCAGAGGGCTGGAGACCCCACGGAGAATAATGCTATGGTGCATTATGGTGCCACTTTCCCCTCGAAGAGCATCCTGAAGCCCCCTGATCCCCTGGAAGCCCCTTCCCTTCTTAGCCCTTGCCATGACTCTGTTTCCCACCCTCCTGTTTGTCCACCTTTAGGAAGAAATCAACAAAATGGGAAAGAAATTGGGGAAACCATTCTCCTTCTATTTCGTTTCCAGATCAGTCTGCAGAAAAGTTCAACTAACAGAACATAACATTTTAGGGAGGTTTGTAAACGAGGTCCCCTTCATGGTTGATTGCCTCCTGAAGAAGACATCTAAGTGGTGCAGGTTAGGATTAGCAGCATTGTGAGGATGAAGTCATGATTTTGAGATCTGCCTCTTGGCTCCTGTCCATCTCAGATCAACTAGCATCCCTCACCTTGACGTTAACATTGGGAAAGTCAAGACTTACCTACGGTGAACGCCTGGTGAGCCCCTTTCAGAAAGAAGGTGACAAACTGACCCATTCCGCCATCCTCAAGGCTAACTGTGTAGTACTTTTCCAGATGGTCCCTGGGATCAAAATGGTGGGTGTAGAGATCTTTCCCCGTGTAAAACTCTTCCATCGTCCCACAAGCTATTTCTTCTGACTTCTGCTTGTTCCTCTCATTCTCTGAGGATTATTATACTTTGGCCTTGGCTGGCTCCACCTCCTGATTTCTTCTACGTTCCTCAACAAACCACCCAGTTCTTTCTCACAAGGTGATCACTGGATTGGAAGCATGGACGTGACTTCTCCATTTTACGCAATCAGATGTTCTCTCTTGGAAGCTCCTTCACCTCTTAGGACAAAGAAAGGAAGGGGGAAGGAAGGGGTGGATCCTCTTGTGGAAGAACCAGAGAAACGGGTGGGGGAGGGGGAGGGGCAGATGAGAGGGCCTTCAGGGCCAGATAACCAAGCTGTCAGGCTCAGAATCATAGGACTGGAGCCTTGCTTTGACAACTCGATTACTAAAGTCGTATTTTTTACAGTCCAATTTGGAGCGGTTAATATTAAGCTTATATCTGTTGTTTGCTCTTGTGTTGTTGTGGTTGAAGCTGAAGTAGTCGCCGACAGGCAGGACATTGCAGCATATGATCTTGTGGGCAATACCTAGATCATGTTTAAGGCGCCATAGTTGTAAGCTTTCAAGACCCAGGATAGTGAGTCTAGTTTCATAGAGAATTCTGTTTCGGGTGGAGGAGTGAAGGGCTCTTCTGGTGAAGTATCTTTGGACATTTTCGAGGGTGTAAATGTCTCTCCTTTGAAGTGAGGAACCCACAAACACACACACACAAAATGAAAGACGCCCTGCATCTCCTCTCATTCTCTTACTGATGGCACAGTGGTTGGAGTGCAGTACTGCAGGCGATGTCTGCTGATTGCCAGCTCTCTACAATTTTGCACTTCGATTCTTACCAGCTCAGGGTTGACTCAGCCTTCCATCCCTCCGAGGTGGATAAAATGAGGACCCAGATTGTTGGGGGCAAGATGCTGACTCTGTAAACCGCTTAGAGCAGTGGTTCTCAACCTAGGGGTCGGGACCCCTTTGGGGGTCGAATGACCGTTTCACAGGGGCTGCCTAAGACCAACAGAAAAGACAAACATCCCACAGTATTAGGAACTAAAGCTTCTATTCTGGCGCCTTGGAACATATTTTTACAATCTGACCAATCAGGCGTTTACAGTGGGCGTGTCCCTCTGACCTTCCTGCTAATCAGCTTCAAGCTCTGTTGGGAGAATTGGCGCTAGACTCATGGATGGGGGTCACCACAACATGAGTAACTGTATTAAGGGGTCATGGCATTAGAAAGGTTGAGAACCACAGTCTTAAAGCTGGAAAGCAACGTGGTGGTATATACGTTCAAGAGCTATTGCTATGGAATATCATGAAATGGACTAGCAGTATGGATATTTCATCTTCAGTACATCATTACAATAATGTTAAAAGGTCTGTGTTCAAATACCAGTGTCTAGGCCAGTGATGGGGAACCTTTTATTCCTCGGGTGCCAAAGGACTGTGCGTACGTGCGTGCTATTGTGCATATTGTGCTGTTGTCCAGGTTCCTTAGAGGTCAGTAAGGGGCGTGCATAAGTGCACCAGTGTGCCTTCCGTCCCCTGTCCAATTGTCTCTCCTTATCTCATTTATCTTTTCTTCCTTTCAAATATGTTCACCTATACTTTTATATCTTTTCTTCTATTCTGTTCTTTATATTATTACATATCTATTCTCTTCAATGTGCATTATGTATTGGAAAAAATAAATAAATAAATAAAATAAATAAATAAAAATGTGCGAGTGGCCACACCCATATTTCAATGTGTGGGGAGTGCAAAAACAGCTTCCCCCACCCCCCAGAGGCCCCCTGGAAACCAGAAATGGCCTGTTTCGCAACTTCTGGTGGGCCCAGTAGGCTCATGATTTGCCCTCCCCGGGCTACAAAGGCTTCCCTGGATCCAGGGGAAGGTAAAAACACCCTCCCCCATCTCTCCTGGAGGCTCCCTGGAAGCCAAAAACGCCCTCCCAGAGCCTTTGTGTGGGCCGGAAATCAGCTGGCCAGCACACACATGCACATTGGAGCTGAGCTAGATCAACAGCTCGCATGTCAGCAGATGTGGCTCCACATATCACCTATGGCACCTGTGCCATAGGTTCGCCATCTCACCATTGTTTAATTTTTTTAAAAAAAATCAGATTCAGGACCAATATATGTCCACAACTTAAGCCGGTCATGATGTCATTGACTGTTTGACATGCAACCCTGCACATCAAGGAAAGCAGAAACCCACACAGAGAGAAAAACAAAGTATTTTATTATTCACAAAACCATTTTCTATGCACCTCCTAGGAAAGGGGGACAGAAGGCACGTGGTGTTTGCTTTCCATGGCTTGTCTAACAAAACACTAACAATGGTTGGAGAAGCCTATGGAGGTTACATCAACATCTGCCTCATTTCATGGGCTGCATTTCTGGGCAAGAAGGATGCACCGGCCTTTTGCATCTGCTTCGGACGGAGGGCATTTGATCCTGGTCTCCTCGATCCATTTGATGACAAAGCCAGCCTGTCTCACTGCCTCTTTTATCACCTCCTTCTCCAGGTAAATGGCAGAGAAACGCTGTTGGCCAACCGTGTAGTAGTTTGCTTCAAGGCTTGAATTGAAGAGGAGGTGCCCCCCTGGTTTCAGGAGGGAGCTGATGTTCCTGAAGGCCAATCGGTAGGTGGGGAGATCTTTGCAAGCTATATCCAAGCACAGAGTGGAGACCAGACAATCTGCGGGAGGAAGGACCAGCGGGACCAAAGGGTTGTGTTGGGTCACATCGCATTTCAGGTACCGCTTGAGGGCTCTTCGGACTTTCTCTTCCTTCTCTGGCCATTTTTCCCTGGGGGAGAAAGACAGGAAGAAGGTGACCTGCCTACCTTCAAATCTTTGTCAAGCTAGAGTTGCCCTTTTTATGGATGGAGATAGGTCAGGCTCCTCAAATCTGCGGTCCGTGCGAAACAGAGAAGCCCTTCGCTCTGCATGAAATATCACTCTGAGACCTGGAAGATCTAGGCTAGGGCCATGTCTCTCAACCTTGGCCATTCTCAAACGCGTGGACTGTCCTCATCTTTCTGTGAAACACTCATCTTTCTGAGTCTGATGAAAGAAGCAGCAAAGATGGAAACCAATGGAGTCCTTTCGCTAGAGAGACTCTACTAAATTAAAGAGCCACTAGGTGAAAGAGCTTGGGAAGAGGATGCTCAAAGAAGACATGGACCACTGAATAGGAGACAACCTGAAGGTCCTTCTAAAACTCTGCAGAAGGATTGGAACAGAAGAAACTGTGCCTTTGTTGCCACTTTGCCACAATGGGCACAAAATCTATTGCAAAACCAGCTAGCTTCTGGTTCTTCAGTGTGGACAATTATCCACTATTGAGCTCCTGATTGCAAAGTCTCTCATGGACAGATGAGCCAAAGTTGAAAGAGAACTTTGTTTGCCTTCTCTAGTTCAGTCTTGAAAGGTGTCGAAATCTAAAGCATACTTACCTGTCTCCTTCCAGCTCACAGACGTATTTCACGATGGGGGTCCAGTCAAAAGCCCCTGGCTCCTTCCTCAGCCATCGCTGCACCTCCTCCCAGTTCTGGAGAGAGTAATCGGTGGCTATGATCTCCTGGAAGGACTCGCAGGCGGAGAGGAACTGGTAGATGGACGCGCCACTGCCAATGTCAATCAGGGTGTCTCCCTTGATGCCATCTGGAGCCCATCAACCCAACCAGAGAGTTTTCCAAAATCAGCCTGCTTTGAGTCCTTCTTCATTTCCTAAACTGCCCCGGAAGCACCACAAACCCTTCAAAGATCATCCTAGAGCAGTGTTTTTCAACCAGTGTGCCGTGGCACACTAGTGTGCCGTGAGACATGGTCAGATGTGCCGTGAAGCTCAGAGAGAGAAAGAAAACAAGAGAGAGAGAAAGAAAGAGAGAGAGAGAAAGAAAGAGAGAGAAAGAAAGAAAGCAAGAGACAGAAAGAAAGCAAGAGACAGAAAGATAGAAAGAACGAGAGAGAGAAAAAGAAAACAAGAGAGAAAGAGAGAGAGAAAAAAGCAAGAGAGAGAGACAGAGAAAGCAAGAGAGAGAGAAAGAAAGAAAGAAAGAGAGAAGGAGAAAAAGAGAGAAAAAAGCAAGAGAGAGAGCAAGAGAGAGAGGGAGGGAGGGAAGGTGGGAGAGAGAAAGACATAGAGGGAGGTAGGGAGAAAGAGAGCAAAAAAGAGAGGAAGGAAGGAAGGAAGAGAGAAAGAAAGAGGGATGGAGAGAGAAAAAAGGGAGAGAAAGAGGGAGGGAAAGAGAAATAGAGTGAAAAGGAGGAAGAGAGAGAAAAAAAATTTGTCCAAACTTTTTTGAGCCCCCCCCCCCCACCACTCAATGTGCCCCAGGATTTTGTAAAATTAAAAAATGTGCCGTGGCTCAAAAAAGGTTGAAAATCACTGTCCTAGAGGCCCCCTTACCATTTGGTAACTCCTCTACTTAGCATTCCCAGAAATATATTTCCCACCCAACCATTTCTCCCTCTCTCATGAAAAAATAAGCATGCGTGAAAGAGATTGGGGAACCTTCTTACTATTTTGTTTCCAGATGAATCTGCAGAAAAGGCCAAGTAATAGAAGGTAGAATTAGAGAGACAGAAAGGAGACTTCTCAACACGTTGGCATCTGCCTTTTGTAAGCTACTTTCATTCCTTGGCTGATTGCACCCTGAAGAAGACAACTAAGTGGTGCAAGTTACAATCAGCAGAATTGTGAAGATGAAAACATGACTTTGAGATCTGCCTCTTGGCTCCTCCTGACCATATCTCAGATCAACTAGCATCCCTCACCTTGAAGTTAACATTGGGAAAGTCGAGACTTACCTACGGCGAACGCCCTGTGAGCCCCTTTCAGGAAGAAGGTTAGAAACTGACCCATTCCACCATCCTCAAGGCTAACTGTGTAGTACTTTTCCAGATGGTCCCTGGGATCAAAATGTTGACTGTAGAGATCTTTCCCTGTGTAAGACTCTTCCATCATCCCAAAAATACTTTTGCCAACTGTTGGTTTCTCCTTTCCTGTTCGGAGCATTATTATATCTTTGCCTTTGCTGGCTCCACCTCCTCTTTTTCCTTACAGATTGCTTCCTCAACAAAACTCAGGTTGAGTTTTGTTGAGGAATAGCATCTTGTTGTAGCAATAGCATCTTGCCATCAATTTGAAGCCCTGGCCTGATCTGGCCTGATCTAAGGGAACAAGATGTTCTCCCTTGAAAAGGAAGCATAGGACCGGTGGATCATCCACCCAGAAACAATATACTCCCAACAATATACCATGTAGAGAATCCACAAAACAAAACAAACAAGCAAAAGACTCTCCAATTGAAAAAAATCTCTTAACTCCCACTCAACTGCCTTCTAACTCCTGCCAATCACTCTAGACTGGATTGAATTTAGGCACAGCAAAAAATGGAGAAGCTGCTTTACAAGCGAAATGGATTTTCTCTCTTGCGTCCTGCTTAAGGTTTTGCCCCAGTGGGAAAGTGAACATTCCCAGCCCAGCAATAAAGCAGATACCTGCCAGGAGTGAATTGTCTATAGTAAATAAACCTTAATCTACATTTCACGGTTTTTAAAAAATATTTTTATTAAATTTATATACATTTTAAAGGAACAGCACACAATCAATAATTATAGATCATAAACATAATAACATAACACCTAACATATCTAAACAGAAAGAGGAAAAAAAGAAAAGAAAGAGAAAAGAAAACCCCCCAAAACCCACCGAAAAAGACAAAAACGTGATGTCTACACTTCCCAAAAAAAGTTGTAATGGAAAGGAATTTTTGTTACACTCTGAACTCTGACTTTTAAAAGCCTGTTTTTCTTGCTTGCTAAACCTTCCGTGTTATTTGCCCTTGATTGATACAGATTGATTATATTATTTGATAATTTGGTTAGCCTGGAAAAGCACCATGAAGCGGTATATAAGTCTACATGCTACAATGCTATTGCTCTAACAATGCTTGGAGAAGTCTGGGTGTCACCCAGCAACTGCCTAATTTTCATGGGCTGCATTTCTGGGCAAGAAGGATACACCGGCCCTTCCCATCCACTACGGATGGCAGGCAGTTGATCCTGGTCTCCTCAATCCACTTAATAACAAAGCCCGCCTGTCTCACTGCCTCTTCTACCATCTCCCTTTTCAGGTAAATGTTAGAGAACTTGTGTTGGCCAACTATATAATAGTACCCTTCGAGGGTTGAGTAAAACAGGAGGTGGCCCCCTGGTTTCAGGAGGGAGCTGATGTTCCTGAAGGCCGATCGGTAGGTGGGGAGGTCTTTGCAAGCTCCATCCAAGCACAAGCTGGAGACGAGACAATCTGCGGGAGGAAGGACCAGCGGGGCCAAAGGGTTGGGTTGGGTCACATCGCATTTCAGGTACCGCTTGACCACTCTTCGGACTTTCTCTTCCTTCTCCGGCCATTTTTCCCTGGAGGGAAAAGATAGGAAGAATATGGCCTGCTGTGAGATAAATTAAAAAGAGCCCAGAAAAAGGAAAATAAAACTTTATTGTAAATATATATATATGAGCAAAGAGACAGGACATAAAGCAATATCCATGCCACATTACATTTTTAAAATAATTTTTTATTGATTTTAAAATATAAAACACACACACAACATACAACAAGTGCTCATTGATTTGTGCCCACCACCAAATAACATTCGTACCCCTCCACCAAAATGGGGGCATATTTTATATATAGCATTTTAACTCAAGAGCAATATATCTATTAACCCACTGAGATAATTTTGAGATACAGAATGCCATATATTTATACATCTTTCACTGCCCACTTCAGACCTCCCCCCCTTAGGACTCTTTTATTACTCATTTATTACACAACTCTCTTATACAATTTCACTGGCAAGCTTTTACACTCTTTGGCCCTTTCTCATAGTGGTTTTTTAAAATACTTTACATTTTCAGCTAGTCATAATTATTAATCATTGTTCTGTTTATGATCCAAACTTAGGTCTTATCAAGTCAACTTGCCCGGATACTCCCATTTACTCTCCATCTATCATACTCCCCTAGGGTAAACGTGTCCTGTTTATTAAGTTTATACCTGCAAATAGGTATGGCTAAACTACATTTTTTAGTATGGAATGTGTCTTGATTTCAACATAGCCCTCCCTTTAGCCTTTTGTCAGGACAAAGGGTTATATGAGGGTATGGGCCTTTTATTTTGCCTTACACTTGCTTATCTCCAACATAGGTCAACCTAAGGTTTCTCTTCTTTAGAGAGTTGTGGTGGTGCAATCGTTAGAGGGCAGCCCTGCAGGCTCCTTCAGCTAACTGCTAGCTGCAGTTCAATAGTTCAAATCTCACCACCGGCTCAAAGTTGACTCAGCCTTCCATTCTTCCGAGGTGGGTCAAACGAGGACCCAGATTGTTGGGGACAAAAGGCTGATTCTGTAAACTGCTTAGAGAGGGCTGTAAAAGCACTGTGAAGCAATACATAAGTCTAAATGCTGTTGCTTTGCTATTATGGATGGTGATAGGTCAGGTTTCCCAGGTCTGCTGCCCTTCAAGAACTGGAAAGCCCCCCTTTTTACAAATGTCCTTCTTGTCTGGATTCAAATATCATCCTGGGAAGGCTGAGGACAGTGTTTCTCCACCTTGGAAACTCCTAATGTGTTTGGATTTCAACTCCCAGAATTCCCCAGGCAATACCAGTCTTGGGTGTTCTCCATGGAAAGCTGCAGGAACGTAGCTTCCATGGCAGTCAGCAATTTCAGGAATTAGGAGCCCCTGCTGGAGAGGACGCTGCAGATCCTGCGGAATACTTAAAAGAAGAGCTGATTCTCCACTTCCCATCTGCCCAGAAGAAACTGTGAGCTTCTTGCCACTTACCTGGCAGAATGGGCACAACAGCCATGTGTCAATCTCGGCAGCAGCTGGCCCAGGAGTGCGTTTCTCCTGGTTCGGACTGGCTTGCCCGACCCGGAAGCGACACACTGGCGATGTCACAATGACATCAGCTAACCGTATCAGTTGGTGCTGGTATGTGGGCGCCGCCATCTTTTTTCATTATTTTTTTTTTTAATTATTTTTTAAAACATTTTTTGGATTATTTTTGGATTTTTTTTCTATTTTTTATTTTTTTTTAATTTTTAATGCCCAATACAAAACTGAAATCAAAAACAGATACAAACACATTTGAATTTAAAATTAGTTTTTTCAATAGTTTTTAACATTTGATTTGTATTTATATTGTGTTGCTGCTATGTTGTGAGCCGCCCTGAGTCTTTGGAGAGGGGGGGGCATACAAATCTAATAAATTATTATTATTATTATTATTATTAAAGAAGAAGAAAAAAGAAAAACAAAGAAAAATATAAAAAAGAAAAGAAGAGCAAGAAGAAATTTAGAATAACAAAAGTAAAATAAAGTTATTCTAAATTTCTTTTTTATTTTATTTTTAATTTCCTTCTGAGCCTGCACAGAAGCCAAGTTCTGGCATGCGGTCACTATCTTTTTTTCCAGCTTTATTTTATTTATTTTTTTTCAGATTTTGTTTGTCACCAGGCATGCCCATGAGGTATACCCACATGGTGCAGGAGTGAGCAAAGCTAAGTTGGAATACACTCACACAAACACACACGACGAGCTGGCTATGTGCTCTGAAAAAAGACTCCCCTCTGGTTTTTCGATGTGGACTCTTCTGTTCTGCACAATGATTCACCATTAAGGCTCCTGATTGCAAAATCTCTCCTGTTGCATTTTCATACATGGACAGATTAGCCAAAGTTGAAAAGGAAGGATCTGGTTGACTTCTCCAGTTCAGTCTAAATTAATCTGAGTCACGTACCTTCTATGGCAGCCACCAGTTTCTTTGTCACTACCTCATAGATTGGGAGGGGGCTCTAAATAATTTCAATAAACTAATTATGAGCCATGAATATCTATGTCATCATAAAAGTTTCATGACTTATGTCCCTGGATCAAATATCAAGATGGACATAGGCAATAACAGCGGACAGATTAGCCAACGTTGAAAGAGAAGGATCTGGTTGACTTCAGCCTAAATTAATCTGAGTCTTGAAAGGTGTCAACATCTAAAGCATACCTACCTGTCTCCCTCCAGCTCACAGGTGTATTTCACGATGGGGGTCCAGTCAAAAGCCCCCGGCTCCTTCCTCAGCCATCGCTGCATCTCTTCCCGAGCTTGGTCCGTGTAATCGGTGGCTATGATCTCCCGGAAGTTCTCGCAGGCGGAGAGGAACTGGTGGATGGATGCGCCGCTGCCAATGTCAATCAGGGTGTCTCCCTTGATGCCATCTGGAGCCCATCAAACCAACCAGAGAGTTTTTCAAGCTCAGTTATGGTTTGGCTTCTCTGCTAGGTGCCATCTAAACTGCCCCAGAAGCACAAGAAACTCTTTGAAGAGCTTCTTGATCATCTGGAAGCCCCTTCTCTTCTTAACCTTTTCATGAACCTGTTTCCAACCCACCTCTTTCCTCACACTTAGGAAGAAATCAACAAAGGGGAAAAAGAGTTGGGAAACTTTTCTCTTTCTATTTTGTTTCCAGATCAGTCCGCAGAAAAGTTCAAGTAACAGAACATAAAATGTTAGGATTGGAAGGGAGGTTTGTCATCATTTGGGCACCTGCCTTGTGTAAACTGGTCGTTTGCACCCCGAAGAAGAGATCTAAGTGGTGCAGGTTACAATTAGCAGAATTGTGAAGAAGAAATCATGACTTTGGGATCTGCCTCTTGGCATCTCAATGGTCCTGACCATATCTCAGATCAACAAGCGTCCCTCAGCTTGAGGTTAACATTGGGAAAGTCAAGACTTACCTACGGCGAAGGCCCTGTGGGCTCCTTTCAGGAAGAAAGATAGAAACTGACCCAGTCCACCATCGTCAAACTTAATGTTATAGAAATTTTCCAGATGGTCTCTGGGATTAAAATGGTGAGTGTAGAGATCTTTCCCTGTGTAAAACTCTTCCATCGTCCCACAAGATATTTCTTCTGACTTCTGCTTCTTTCCTTTCATGGTCTGAGGATTATTATACTTTGGTCTTGACCGGCTCCACCTCCTGATTTCCCTTAGATTCCTCGACAATAACAACCCCCCCCCCCCGTGTTCTTTCTCACAAGGTGATCACTGGAATTTAAGCAAGGACGTGACCTCTCCATTTTACTCAATCAGATGTTCTCTCGTGGAAGAGAGGCAGAAGAAGAAACAAGAGGGGCATAGTAGAGAAGAGAGCCTTCAGGGCTGGATATACAAACCATCGGGCTCCATGTCATCGTTATTACTGCCCTACCTCTGGCTCAGAATCATAAGACTGGAAGGAACCTCAAAGATCTAGTCCCACTCCCTGTGTAAGGCATGAATCAGGAATGGGGAGGGAAGGAAGGGGAGAAGGGAAGGAAGGAAAGAAGGAAAGAAGGAAGGAGAGAAGGAAGGAAGGAAGGGGAGAAGGGAAGGAAAGAAAGGAAGGAAGGAAGGAACAAAGGGAGGGAGGGGAGAAGGGAAGGAAGGAAGGAAGGAAGGAAGGAAGGAAGGAAGATGAATGGAAGCTGATCAGAGGGAAATCCAACCTGGAAATAAGGATTAATTTCTGGCACTGATAAAAATCAATCAATAGAACAATTTACCAATTCAAACCTCACCACCGGCTCCAGGTGGACTCATCCTTCCATCCTTCCGAGGTGCGTAAAATGAGGACCCAGATTGTTGGGACAAGAGGCTGATTCTGTCAACCGCTTAAAGAGGGTCCCTCTACCTAAGAACGCCTCTACCTACGAACTTTTCTACATAAGAACCAGGTGTTAAAGATTTTTTTGCCTCTTCTCAAGAACCATTTTCCACTTATAAACCCCAGCCTCCGAAACTGTAACCGGAACAGGCAGGGAGAAGCCTCGGTGGGGCCTCTCTAGGAATCTCCTGGGAGGAAACAGGGCCAGAAAAGACAAGGAGAAGCCTCCGTGGGGCCTCTGTAGGAATCTCCTGGGAGGAAAGAGGGCCAGAAAAGACAAGGAGAAGCCTCCATGGGGCCTCTCTAGGAATCTCCTGGGAGGAAAGAGGGGTGGTAAAGGTGGGGAGAAGCCTCCGTGTGGCCTCTCTAGGAATCTCCTGGGAGGAAACAGGGCCAGAAAAGACAAGGAGAAGCCTCCGTGGGGCCTCTGTAGGAATCTCCTGGGAGGAAAGAGGGCCGGAAAAGACAAGGAGAAGCCTCCGTGGGGCCTCTCTAGGAATCTCCTGGGAGGAAAGAGGGGTGGTAAAGGTGGGGAGAAGCCTCCGTGTGGCCTCTCTAGGAATCTCCTGGGAGGAAACAGGGCCAGAAAAGACAAGGAGAAGCCTCCGTGGGGCCTCTGTAGGAATCTCCTGGGAGGAAAGAGGGCCGGAAAAGACAAGGAGAAGCCTCCGTGGGACCTCTCTAGGAATCTCCTGGGAAGAAACAAGGCCGGAAAAGGTGGGGAGAAGCCTCCGTGTGGCCTCTCTAGGAATCTCCTGGGAGGAAACAGGGCCTCCACCCTCCCTGTGGTTTCCCCAATCGCACACATTATTTGCTTTTACATTGATTCCTATGGGAAAAAATGGCTTCTTCTTACAAACTTTTCTACTTAAGAACCTGGTCATGGAACGAATTAAGTTCGTAAGTAGAGGTGCAACTGTATATAGTTTGTATCCTGGACTTCCTGGATCCTCAAGGTTTCCTCAAAGCCAATGTTGTAAACTGATCTGGGTGTGGTTTCCCCCTGAACAATCTGAAGAATGAATGTCCTCTCTTCCACTAAATGCCTTCTCTGTTCTCAGAAACATTTCGTGTTCCAGATGCCTTGAACCATCTCTTGTCTACCAATTAGCAAAAATTGGATCTTGTGATAGTGGCAATCTTCTCCTTCTTCTGCAACTGGGTCTGCCACCAGCCCACTCGACACCTTCTTCCTGCTAGAAGCACAATGGCAGAGCCTGAACACAGGAGCATTGATTACACTGGGGGACAATTTGTAACACAATTTCTGCTGAGTTTGATTTCTGAGCTTTTCTTTAATAGTTAATTAGGCAGGCTGGTTTCAAAACTGTAGTTAGTTTTCTTCTACCACGTCAAGTTTTTTTCCTCTACACCTTATATATATATAATATAGTTAATTAGGCAACATGAGCATCAAATTGCATTTTTTACATAGCCATCTTTCTAACTTCCTGGAAAAACCTGGTGCAGTCAGTGATGAGCAATTCCACCAAGATTTGAAAGTCACGGAGGCACAGGATCAAGGTAGATGAGATAGACATATGATGTCTGACTATTGTTGGAGCATCAAGTGACAATGTCCACAGATTAAACACTCCAGAAAAATCTACAAGCAAATTTTTTTACCTTACTATATATAATTACCGTTCGATAAAAAAAAAACAATTTGTATGAACACAATTTAACTCGCAGTAACTATTATAACCTTTGTATGAATAAAATTGTTCTTTGTATATTTGGTAAGTTTTGACTTTCCTTTGTGTGCACAATTTGTATGACTTTTGAGGGTCTCCTGTAGCTTAAAAAGTTGACGTGCTAGACAAAAAGTTCCAGGGGCCAAATGATAGATGAAAACAAGTCACAGATTTAAGACAACGAAATTGCTGTTCCCCAGTGTTCTCTCTCTCTCTTGATTCCCTTCCTTCATTTATTTATTTATTTTATTTATTGTATTTGTATGCTGCCCTTCTCCGGAGGCTCGGGGCGGCTAACAGCAATAATAAAACAGCATATAATAATAATCCAATACTAAAAACAGTTAAAAACCCATTATTATAAAAACCAAACATACATACAGACATACCATGCATAAAATTGTAAAGGCCTAGGGGGAAAGAGCATCTCAATTCCCCCATACCTGGCGGCAGAGATGAGTTTTAAGCAGCTTACGAAAGTCAAAGAGGGTGGGGGCAATTCTAATCTCTGGGGGGAGTTGGTTCCAGAGGGCTGGGGCTGCCACAGAGAAGGCTCTTCCCCTGGGTCCCGCCAAGTGACATTGTTTAGTTGACGGGACCCGGAGAAGACCCACTCTGTGGGACCTAACTGGTCGCTGGGATTCATGCAGCAGAAGGCGGTCTCTGAGATAGTTTGGTCCAGTGCCATGGAGGGCTTTATAGGTCATAACCAACACTTTGAATTGTGACCGGAAACTGATCGGCAACCAGTGCAGACTGCGGAGTGTTGGTGTAACATGGGCATTTTTGGGAAAGTCCATGATTGCTCTCGCAGCTGCATTCTGCACGATCTGGAGTTTCCGAACACTCTTCAAAGGTAGCCCCATGTAGAGAGCGTTACAGTAATCGAATCTCGAGGTGATGAGGGCATGAGTGACTGTGAACAGTGACTCCCGGTCCAAATAGGGCCGCAACTGGTGCACCAGGCGGACCTTCCATTGGCTCAGATCCCCTAAAGTTGCAGAATGCAGAATGACCCCAATGAACCTCTAGGAAATAAAAGGGAGACCCTCAGACCTCTTCTTCCCAACCAGGACCCTTCAAACAGGGCACGTGACATCACCCAGCCCATGCTCAGAAGCACTTTGCCAACCAGTTGCCTCCTAAGGTACGTGAACCACCTTGTTCTCCTTTTTTTGCCAGCTGGGGATGTTGCTTGTCCTCACTTGCTTCACAATTTCTGCTACCGCAGCATCTTTTTTGGGACAGCTGCCTGGCGCGAGGGTGCCAAAGGGCACGGGGCCTGTCAAGGTGGAGGAGTGGATTGCCTCACCGCTTAAAAGAGAACTGGCGGGTTTGCAAATCATTTCCCCCTTTTTTCCCTGGAAAGACTCCACAACCAGACAAGCTCGGTCGGAGTCCCTGCCTGGCCCAAGGACCAGAGTCCAACACGTTCTACCCAACTCAGCATGATTGAGATGTGGGTGGGAGGACCTTCGGATGGGACGTGGGGCAGTTAGCCAGGGCACCAGAGCGAGAGGGCTGAAGGGAGGGGCTTCTCTCACACACACACCCCCAGCCCCCATGGAAGCCCCGAGGGTGATCTGCCTCTGCTATTTATTTATTTAGGTATTTATTTATGTATTTATTGATTAGAAACATAGAAGTCTGACGGCAGAAAAAGACCTCCTGGTCCATCTAGTCTGCCCTTATACTATTTCCTGTATTTTATCTTAGGATGGATCTATGTTTATCCCAGGCATGTTTAAATTCAGTTACTGTGGATTTATCTACCACGTCTGCTGGAAGTTTGTTCCAAGCATCTACTCCCCTTTCAGTAAAATAATATTTTCTCACGTTGCTTTTGATCTTTCCCCCAACTAACTTCAGATTGTGTCCCCTTGTTCTTGTGTTCACTTTCCTATTAAAAACACTTCCCTCCTGAACCTTATTTAACCCTTTAATATATTTAAATGTTTCGATCGTGTCCCCCCTTTTTCTTCTGTCCTCCAGACTCTACAGATGGAGTTCATGAAGTCTTTCCTGATACGTTTTATGCTTAAGACCTTCCACCATTCTTGTAGCCCGTCTTTGGACCTGTTCAATTTTGTCAATATCTTTTTGTAGGTGAGGTCTCCAGAACTGAACACAGTATTCCAAATGTGGTCTCACCAGCATTCTATATAGTGGAATCATAATTTCCCTCTTCCTGCTTGTTATACCTCTAGCTATGCAGCCAAGGGCTGCATTCATTCATTTATTTGTTTGTTTGTTTGTTTGTTTGTTTGTTTGTTTGTTTGTTCGTTCGTTCGTTCGTTCGTTCGTTCATTCATTCATTCATTCATTCATTCACTCATTCGAGTTGAGTTGAGTTCAGTTCAGTTGAAAGGGACCCTGCAGGTCATCTAGTCCAACCCACTGCTCAAGCAGGAAATCCTACACCTCCCCAACCAGATGGCAATCCAATCTGCCCTTGAAAATGTCCAGAGTTGGGGTGTTCACAACCTCCGCTGGCAGGCTGTTCCACTGGTTGATCGCTCTGACCGTCAGGAAGTTCTTCCTTATGTCCAGGTTGAATCTCTCCTTGGTCAGCTTCCATCGTCTGGCCCAGCCACTGGCCAATGGGTGACCCTCACTGTACCTGCTCTCCTCCAACTCACAACTCTCTGTTTAGGCAGGAAACCCTTCACTGCTTCAGACAGGTGGCTATCTAACATCTTCTTAAAACCTCCAGTGTTGGAGCATCCACAACTTCTAGAGGCAGGCTGTTCCACGGTTCAACCGTTCTGACTGTGGGGAAATTTCTTCTGAGTTCTAAGTTGCTTCTCTCCTTGTTTAGTTTCCACCCATTGCTTCTTGTTCTACCCTCAGGTGCTTTGGAGAATAGCCTGACTCCTTCTTCTTTGTGGCAACCCCTGAGATATTGGAAGACTGCTATCATGTCTCCCCTGGTCCTTCTTTTCATTAAACTAGCCATGCCCAGTTCCTGCAACCATTCTTCATGTGTTTTAGCCTCCAGTCCCCTAATCCTCTTTGTTGCTCTTCTCTGCACTCTTTCTAGAGTCTCAACATCCTTTTCGCATCATGGTGACCAAAACTGAATGCAGTGTTGAGACACAACACAAGGGAAGCAGTAATCAACCAAGCAGTAATCAACGCAGAGACAAATACAGAGGCAAGATATTACTTTATTACCCATACACCCATTTCCTAGATGTCTACTAGGAAGGGCATGGAAAACATCACAGAAGCCACATTGTGTGTGTTTTCCCAAGGTTGTGTAACAAAATCACAACAATTGTTGGAGAAACCTCTGGGTGTTACCTCAACAGCTGTCTAGTTTCAGCCACTGCCAAGATTAGCAAAGATGTTTAAAAACATGCCCAACAAATTTTGGAAATGTAATCAGATCCCAGGCTCATACTGTCATATGTGGTGGACATGTCAAAAAAACAAAACAATATTGGATGGAAATACATATTGGATGGAGATACAAAACAATATTGGATGGTTAGAAAAAATGATAAAGAGACATATAAATTGAAAGCCAGAAATATTTTTGTTAGGAATATTACTTAAAACTATGATAAAGGGGTTGTACATTTCACATTATATGTGCTGACCGCAGAAAGAATTATATTTGCAGAATATTGTCAAAATGAGGGAATTCTGGCAGGTAAAAATATAATGTAGAGAATATTACATTGTGCGGAAATGGATAGGCTAACATTAAAGATAAAGGAGAAAAAAGACAGAATATTTTTAAACATGGGATTTGTTTTACAAATGGTTAGGCAACAAAGGTATAAATGAGAAGTTAGAAGCATGCTATTATTTACGAGTAAATATTGTCATTGGGACTGATATTATGTATAAGTAAGTGGATTCAGACTGTATATTAAGCTCTCATCATGGGTGATAAAATAAAAATGTGCAATTAAAACTTATTTTTAAAACCCAGCCGTTTAATTTTCATGGGCTACATTTCTGGGCAAGAAGGACACACAGCTTCTTCCCATCAGCTATTGAAGGGGGCATGTTGACCTTGGTCTCCTCAATCCACTTAATGACAAAGCCAGCTTGTCTCGCCGCCTCTTCTACCATCTCTTTCTCCAAGCAGAGGGCCGAGAACTTCTGCTGGCCAATCATATAATAGTGCCCTCCGAGGGTTGAGTAAAACAGGAGGTGGCCCCTTGGTTTCAGGAGGGAGCTGATGTTCTTGAAGGCCGATTGGTAGGTGGGGAGGTCTTTGCAAGCTCCATCCAAGCACAAACAGGAGAGCAGGCAATCTGCGGGAGGAAGGACCAGCGGGGCCAAAGGGTTGGGTTGGGTCACATCGCATTTCAGGTACCGCTTGACCACTCTTCGGACTTTCTCTTCCTTCTCTGGCCATTTTTCCCTGGAGAGAAAAGACAAGAAGAATATGACCCTCTTATCTCCAACCTTAGTCAACCAATGGTTTCCCTTCTTTAGGGAGATGGGATGGCACAGTGGTTAGATTGCAGCCCTGCAGGCTACTTCAGCTAAGTGCTAGCTGTTGTATCCTGAAATGGCTACCTTGTAACGCTGTAAATAGTTTGTTCCTCTTTTCCAGCGCTGTCTGAGCCCAAGCAGGAAGTCGCTCCTGATTGGCTCAGACGCGGCCGGCTCTCGCTTTGGCGGGAACCGCAAAAGTATAAATGAAGCGGCTTCTCCCTGCAGAGCCAGTCGGTACTCGCTGAATTGTCACTTTACCTTGCTGAGCTGTCACTTATTCTCTGAGCTGAATAAAAGTACCGATTGCTCAAACCCTGTCTCTGGGTCTACTTCACTGGCGACGAACGAACGGAAGAACTTCGCGTGCAACATGGACAAAATCCAGATCGGCCAGGCTCCAGAACTTTTCGATGCCGAGAAAATGACTTGGGACGAGTACATGGCCACCTTCGAGATATTCCTCGAGGCGGCGGGAATGCAGGACGCCGGGGCCGATCGCAGACGGGCTATTTTTCTAAACTACTGCGGCGCAGAGATCCGTAGACTTGCCCAAACTCTCACCGAACCAGAACAAGCAAGAGCCACAGCGTGGGACGTCCTTCAACAGAAACTAGCGAGCCATTTTAAACCAACCAGACCAGCCGTGGTTTACCGGCATCAATTTCACATGATGGCTCAGAGAGAAACCGAGTCGATAAGCCAATTCACAACGCGGCTTCGAACGGTACTCGCTCAATGCAAGTTTCAAGATCCGGAAGCTCGCCTCACCGACGCCTTGATTTTCGGCATGAAGAACCACACAGTGAGAAGTAAACTCCTCACCGAAGATGAGCCGACTCTACAAACCGTAATCAAATTAGCGCAAACCGCGGAAGCAGCCGACGCAGCGGCAAGAGAATTAAAAGAGCACGGAAGGCGAGAAACCATTGCCAAAATCGACGCCGAGTCTCCCAGCGCCATGGGAACAGACGTCCGCAGCCAGCCAACTAGCAACGGGGACGACTGCCTCCTCCTGCAAGACCAACCGAGACACCCTAGAGCTACTCATCCAGCCCCCTGCGCGGGCTGCCGGGGAAATCACCAGCGCCATCGATGCCCGTTCCGCGACACCACTTGCCGCCGTTGCAACCGGAGAGGCCACATCGCCATCGCATGCAGAGCAACGGCACCAGAAGAAACTTTTGCCACACAACAATACCAGCGACCCCAAAACCACCCCCCCCAATCGCGAGACAGGAGACCGTTCCGCAACTCGGGTCAAAGGAATTACCCCACCGCTAACCGAGACTACAATAGAGGTAACTCTCAATATTCCGTGAATAACACGGCAACCAAAAAGGGGGCTAAAATTGTTATCTCGTTGTTACTAAATAACCAGCCTTGCTCAATGGAGCTAGATACGGGTTCGAGATATACCATCATGCCCTGGGAAAAATTTAAGCTATATATGCCTAATGTGTCTGAGGCTGACCTAATTCAAACCTCTTTGGTGATCAGAGACTTCCAAGGGGGGGTAATCTCGGTCCTGGGAACTGCAAATGTACCTATTGTATTTAAGAATGTCAAATGTACCCTTCCCATGCTTATTGTGACGGGGGCCAAACACTCCCTGCTAGGGCTAGCATGGATGGAACCGTTGGGGATTGAAATTTCGGGTGTGTGTAATGTAAACTGTGATATTATGCCTAACTTTGTGAAAGAGTTCCCTGAAGTGTTCAGCCCCACCTTAGGATTGTATAAGGGAACCCCCATATCTTTCTCTATTGACCCCAAGGTCCCACCGGTTAGACTGAAACCTCGCAGGGTTCCCCTCCCGCTTCTCCCCAAGCTAGACTTACAGCTGGACAAACTCATTAGTCAAGGTATCTTGGTCCCTGTGGAACAGGGACCATGGGAAACTCCCATAGTGACACCCCTGAAGCCAGATGGCTCCTTAAGAGTTTGCGCTGATTACAAATCAACCCTGAATAAGGCACTCCAACACCACCCCTACCCCATTCCGGTTGTGCAACAACTCTTACACTCCCTGGGGGAGGGGAAAAGGTTCGCAAAGATCGACCTGGCGCAGGCTTACCAGCAACTTCCGGTCGATGAACAAACAGCAAACGCTCAAACAATTGTAACGCACAGGGGGGCTTTCAAATGCACGAGGTTACAGTTTGGGGTGAGCATAGCCCCAGGGATATTCCAGAGCATCATGGAACGCCTATTGTCAGGGGTAAATGGGGCCATCCCATATTTTGATGACATCTTAATTGCAGGGGAAAACCAGGAACAAGTGAACAAAAGAATAAGGGAAGTACTTAAGAGGCTACAGGACAAAGGGTTACGAATCAAGCCTGATAAATGTGTCTGGGGAACTAACAGTATTGAATTCCTAGGATATAAAATAGATAAGGAAGGTATCCACCCCACAACTGAGAAGCTGAGAGCAATTAGAGAAGCCCCAGAGCCACGAGATAAGAGTGAGTTGCAAGCATTTTTGGGCCTCCTTAATTTTTATTCCGTTTTTTTAAAGCAGAAGGCAACAGTAGCAGAGCCTCTCCATCGTTTACTCCAGAAGGAAGCCCGCTGGACATGGGGGAAAATTGAACGTGAAGCCTTTGCTCAAATAAAAAATTTACTAACTTCTAAAAGTGTAGTAGTCCAATATAGTGCCTCACTACCCGTTAGGCTCACGTGCGACGCTTCGCCGTACGGCATAGGAGGAGTCCTAGCTCACGTTCTACCTAATCAGACAGAGGCCCCAATAGCATTTTTTTCAAGAACCATGACCAGCACGGAGAGAAATTATAGCCAGTTAGACAAGGAGGCTCTGGCATTAGTGGCAGGGGTAAAGAAGTTTCACAATTACATTTTTGGAAGAAACTTTGAGCTAGTCACTGACCACAAACCCCTACTAGGCCTGCTAGCCCCCAACAAGCCCACTCCACCTTTTATGTCTCCAAGACTAATCAGATGGGCCCTTTTCCTCTCAGGGTATCAGTATGAGCTCACCCACAAGGGGGGGAAGGAAATCAATCATGCAGACGGCCTCAGCAGATGCCCCATAGCAGACTTGGTAGAAGACCCTGTTCCAACCACAGACGTGCTAATGATAGAACTCGAGGAAAACCCACTAACCACAGCAAAAGAGGTAGCTGCACACACGCAGCAAGACCAAATCCTGAAACAAGTAGTGAACTGTGTTCTAAAGGGATGGCAA
This sequence comes from Erythrolamprus reginae, assembly GCF_031021105.1. Classification (NCBI taxonomy): domain Eukaryota; kingdom Metazoa; phylum Chordata; class Lepidosauria; order Squamata; family Dipsadidae; genus Erythrolamprus; species Erythrolamprus reginae. The sequence goes on along the minus strand of NC_091961.1, from coordinate 33,438,784 downwards.
AATGATATTGTTAAACCTGAAGTGTGTGATTTTAAGAACAAAAGGCTTGAATTGTCATATGTAAAAGGTTGTTTGCTGTGGGGGGATAGAGTGATCATCCCCAAACGCCTAAGGGAAAAGGTACTCAGAATGTTACACGTGGGCCATCCTGGGATTGTCAGGATGAAGAGCCTAGCAAGGGGGCATTTATGGTGGCCAGGGCTTGATGCTGATATTGAAAGTTGGGTTTCAAAGTGTGACCCGTGCCAAGAGTCTAGGCCCAATCCCCCCAAAACAACTCCGGCTGAGTGGGAACAGCCTGCTGGCCCTTGGTCTAGGATCCACATTGATTTTGCTGGCCCAGTGGGGTCTCAGTATTTCCTAATAGTGGTTGATGCTTTCTCCAAATGGTTGGAAATAATAGCAATGAACAACATAACCACAAGTGCCACTATCAAGGTATTGAGCAGACTGTTTGCATCCCATGGTTGCCCTGATCTATTGGTGTCTGACAATGGACCACAACTAACAGCCAGGCAATTCGAATTATTCCTAGATGGCCTGGGGGTCAGACATGCCCTCATCTCGCCTTACTCGCCCTGGGCTAACGGGTTGGCAGAACGTTACGTAAGGGTGGCAAAGGAGGCATTGCACAGGTCAGGCCCTGGAGATGTGCAACAGAACTTGGACCAATTCTTATTAACCCAGCACATTACCCCTAACTCGCACACACATGTAAGCCCTGCAGAGTTATTGATGGGGAGAAAGTTGAGGTCACCACTAGACAGGTTAAACCCAAGGTTCTGTTTGAATAATAACCAAATGTGCATAAAACCAGAAAGAGAAATGTATTTGGGTCAAAATGTATATGTAAAATGCTTTGATGGAAATGTAAACTGGATGAAGGGAATTATTGTTAAGCAAAATGCACCCAAGACTTATATTGTTAAACTGGAGGATGGTCGTTTGTGGAAACGACACATAGACCACATTCGGAAACGAACTGAAAACCAATTACAACAACCCGCTGACTCGGACTCTCCCCCTTCAATAGACTTTTATACATTGCCCGAACTAAGAAACACGCAGAGAGACTTATCGGGCCAGGGGGAACCATCCAGCGACGCCGAGCCATCCTCGTCCTCCGAGGCCTTCGTTGGGCCCGCCAGGCCTAGTCCGCCGCACCGGGAGAGCAGCGGCGAGCCATCCTCCACAGTCAGTGGCGAAGGAGAAAATGGACTGCGCAGGTCAGCGCGAGAGTCTCGAAGGCCTCACCGATTGGACGACTTCGTCACGTGGCTTTCTTGATGGATGGATCCAACTATGAGGGGAGGGGTGTTGTATCCTGAAATGGCTACCTTGTAACGCTGTAAATAGTTTGTTCCTCTTTTCCAGCGCTGTCTGAGCCCAAGCAGGAAGTCGCTCCTGATTGGCTCAGACGCGGCCGGCTCTCGCTTTGGCGGGAACCGCAAAAGTATAAATGAAGCGGCTTCTCCCTGCAGAGCCAGTCGGTACTCGCTGAATTGTCACTTTACCTTGCTGAGCTGTCACTTATTCTCTGAGCTGAATAAAAGTACCGATTGCTCAAACCCTGTCTCTGGGTCTACTTCACTAGCTCTAGTTCAGTGGTTCAAATCTTGCCAGGCTCAAGGTTGACTCAGCTCTCCCTCCTTATAATGTGGGTCAAATGAGGACCCAGATTGTTGGGGGCAAGAGGCTGATTCTGTAAAGCACTTAGGGAAGGCTGTGAAAGTACTACGAAGCAGTATATAAGTCTAAGTGCTATTGATCTTCCTTCCTTCCTTCTTTCCTTCCTTCCTTCCTTCCTTCCTTCCTTCCTTTCCTTCCTTCCTTCCTTCTCTCCCAATGATTAGAATACAGTATTACAGGCTAACTCTGCCCACTGCCAGGAGTTCAATCCTGACCAGCTCCAGGTTGACTCAGCCTTTCCTCATTCCGAGGTGGATCAAATGAGGAAGCGGTATGAAGCAGTATATATCTCTAATGCTATTGCTTTCTATTATGGATGGAGATAGGTCAGGTTTCCCAGGCATGCGTCCCTTCAAGAACTGGAAAACCCTCCTTTTTGCAAATGTCTTTCTTGCCTGGATTCAAATATCAGTCTGGGAGGGTTGAGGACAGTGTTCCTCCACCTTGGAAACTCCTAATGTGTTTGGATTTCAACTCCCAGAATTCCACAGACAATACCAGTCTTGGATGTTCTCCATGGAAAGCTGCAGGCACGTAGCTTCCATGGCAGTCAGCAATTTCAGGAATTAGGACACCCTATAGGAGAGGACTCTGCAGATCCTGTGGAATACTTAAAAGGAGAGACCCATTCTGTAACAGCTGATTCTCCACTTCCCATCTGCCCAGAAGAAACTGTGGGCTTCTTGCCACTTTCCTGGGCACAAAGGCCACGCCTCAATCTCGGCAGCAGCTGGCCATGTTCTCTGAGATAGAGTCCCCTCTGGTTCTTCCTTGTGGACTCTTCTGATCTGTACAAATATTATGGGTAAATAAATAAATAAGCTGCTGACTGCAAAATCTCTCCTGCTGCATTTTCATACGTGGACGAAGAGTGCCTGATTTTTGGTCTTTGGCTGTGGCTAAATTAATCTTCTAGTCTTAAAGACCTTCAAAGGAAAACTACATTCTTCCACCTACCTGTCTCCCTCCAGCTCACAGACGTATTTCACGATGGGGGTCCAGTCAAAAGCCCCCGGCTCCTTCCTCAGCCATTGCTGCACCTCCTCCCGGTTCTGGTCCGTGTAATCGGTGGCTATGATCTCACGGAAGTTCTCGCAGGCGGAGAGGAACTGGTAGATGGTCGGTCCGGTGCCAATGTCGATCAGGGTGTCTCCTTTGATGCCATCTGGAACCCATCAAGCCAAATGCAGTTTTTCAAGCTGCCTTGGGTTCTTCAGACCTGCTGTTCTCCACACTAATGCCTATTTTCCTACCTATAGTAACTCAGAAGTATTAGAAGCTCTTTGAAGATCATCCTGGAGGCTGCCCAATCACCGGGCAACCCCTTCTTTTCTTCTTTTTTAATTTAATTTAATTTTATTTTTCAAAGACAAGACAGAGCGTACATAAGTGCACTGGTGTGCCTTTCGTCCCCTGTCCAATTGTCTTTCCTTTCTTTCACCTATCTTATATATTCTGTCCCTTTCATATATCCTCTCCTCTAAGTTCACTTTCACCCTCTTTTATATTATCACATGTCTATCTTGGACTTAATCCCTGGATAGTTCAATGGATTTGCAGCTGTCTGAAGCGTAGACATCAGAGAGTTGTTGTTAATGGCAAGTATTCTGAGCAGAGTCAGGTTACAAGCGGTGTGCCACAAGGGTCTGTTCTGGGTCCTATTCTTTTTAATATGCTTGTGAGTGACATAGGGGAAGGTTTGGTAGGGAAGGTTTGCCTATTTGCCGATGACTCTAAAGTGTGCAATAGGGTTGATATTCCTGGAGGCGTCTGTAATATGGTAAATGATTTAGCTTTACTAGATAAATGGTCAAAGCAATGGAAACTGCAGTTTAATGTTTCCAAATGTAAAATAATGCACTTGGGGAAAAGGAATCCTCAATCTGAGTATTGTATTGGCAGTTCTGTGTTAGCAAATACTTCAGAAAAAAAGGATTTAGGGGTAGTGATTTCTGACAGTCTCAAAATGGGTGAACAGTGCAGTCAGGTGGTAGGGAAAGCAAGTAGGATGCTTGGCTGCATAGCTAGAGGTATAACAAGCAGGAAGAGGGAGATTATGATCCCGCTATATAGAATGCTGGTGAGACCACATTTGGAATAATACTGTGTTCAGTTCTGGAGACCTCACATACAAAAAGATATTGACAAAATTGAACGGGTCCAAAGATGGGCTACAAGAATGGTGGAAGGTCTTAAGCATAAAACGTATCAGGAAAGACTCCATGAACTCAATCTGTATAGTCTGGAGGACAGAAAGAAAAGGGGGGACATGATTGAAACATTTAAATATATTAAAGGGTTAAATAAGGTCCAGGATGAAAGTGTTTTTAATAGGAAAGTGAACACAAGAACAAGGGGACACAATCTGAAGTTAGTTGGGGGAAAGATCAAAAGCAACGTGAGAAAATATTATTTCACTGAAAGAGTAGTAGATCCTTGGAACAAACTTCCAGCAGACGTGGTTGGTAAATCCACAGTAACTGAATTGAAACATGCCTGGGATAAACATAGATCCATTGTAAGATAAAATACAGGAAATAGTATAAGGGCAGACTAGATGGACCAGGAGGTCTTTTTCTGCCGTCAGACTTCTATGTTTCTATGTTTCTATCTTACTTCCTATGTATTTGTGTATTGGACAAATGAATGAATGAATAAATAAATAAATATAGAAAAAACAACAAATCATACAACAAAAATCTAATCATTCCGCTCTTAGTAGAAGTCTCTAAAGAAAACCCTTTGTGGATCAGATCATACTAAAAGGGGGAAAAAGAATATATACTTATGTAGGAGTCCATCACTGGTCAAGACTTACCTACGGTGAACGCCCTGTGAGCCCCTTTCAGGAAAAAGGTTGCAATCTTATCTATTCCATTTTCATCATCAAAGTTAATTTTGTAATATCTTTCCAGATAATCTTTGGGAACCAAATTCTTGGCATAGAATTCTCCCTCCGTGAAAGACTCCTCCATCATCCCAGAAACTCTTTTTGCCAACTGCTGGTTGCTCCTCTCATGTTCTGAGCTTGATCGTATCACTTTCTGAATTTTGTCATCTTTTTATCTGGATGAGCTCCACCCCGTGATTTCCCTTAGGGATTGATTACTCATCAAAGCACACTGCCTCAGGCTGCTGCCCGGTTATTCCCCCCACCGCCTGACAACTGATTTGGAGCCAGGACCTCAGTTGTCCTCTCCCTCTTATGCAATCAGATGTTCTCCCTTGGAAAGGAGGCAGAAGAAGACCTCCTTCCTCTCCTGCCAAAGACAGAGAGGGGGAAAGGGTGGGGATGGGTCCTCTCTTGCCAGAGGGCAGGGGAAGAGGGCATTTGGCACAGGGGAGGGTCTTTGGGAGCTCACCCTCCCTATTCTGATCACCCTACAGAGCAGGATGCGAGATGGAGGGGGGAGGTGGAAGGGAGTCTTGGGTGGGGGCTTGAAAGTTTTCCCTTGAATAAAAGTTACTTCTGCTTTGCTTTTCGTTTTCACACCAGTCTGCAGAAAAGATCAAGTAATGTTTGTGACCATTTGGACATCTACCTTTGGTAAACTACATCCACTTCGTGGCTGTTTGTACCCTAAAGAAGACACCTAAGAGATGTAAGTTACAATCAGCAGAATTGTGAAGATGAAAGCCTGATTTTGAGATCTGCCTCTTGGCTCCTCCTGACCATCTCAGATCAACCAGCGTCCCTGAAATCGAAGTTAACATTAGGAAAGTCAGGGGCGGTGAAGGGTTGCAAAAAATTTTTTACTACCACACTGTGGGATTGGCTTATTTTGTGGGTGTGACTTGCTGGCCATGTGACCAGGTGGGAGTGGCTTGATGATCATGTGACCGGGGGTTTGATTAAAGGTCATGTGACTGGCTTAAAGGTGGCCAACTTGACGCCACTCACTTCAAGTGTTTGGGTTTGCGTGCCTGGCCTCTCTTCGCCTCAAAGAGAGACAATTTCCCTCTCTATTTACTATTACTGGACATCCAAAATATAGTATTTAATTCTATGTATATATATACCATATGTGTACATACATATTACACACAGGCACACAAAATTATATACTGCCCCCCAAAATAAAGGGAACTCTCATGTAACACATCCTAGATCTCAATGAATGAAATATACTCATTGAATATTTCATTTGCACAACTACTCCATTTGCACAACAGCCTGTGAAATTGATTGTCCATCAGTGTTGCTTCCTAAGTGGACAGTTTGATTTCACAGAAGTTTACATAGAAACATAGAAACATAGAAGACTGATGGCAGAAAAAGACCTCCTGGTCCATCTAGTCTGCCCTTTTACTATTTCCTGTATTTTATCTTAGGATGGATATATGTTTATCCCAGGCATGTTTAAATTCAGTTACTGTGGATTTACCAATCACATCTGCTGGAAGTTTGTTCCAAGGATCTACTACTCTTTCAGTGAAATAATATTTCCTCACGTTGTTTTTGATCTTTCCCCCAACTAACCTCAGATTGTGTCCCCTTGTTCTTGTGTTCACTTTCCTATTAAAAACACTTCCCTCCTGAACCTTATTTAACCCTTTAACATATTTAAATGTTTCGATCATGTCCCCCCTTTTCCTTCTGTCCTCCTTGATTTACTTGGAGTTATATTGTGTTGTTTAAAGGTCCCCTATATTTTTTTCTGCAGCGTATTTTCTGTTTGACTCGTGCAGTATACAGCTTCTCAATGAGCAATGGGTTTTTCAAATATAATGAATTTTTTAGAATGTTTTTATTCTGTTGTTTAAGTGTTCCCTTTATTTTTTTGAGCAGTGTACATTATCTTCTATATAAATTGTATGTACACAAAGAGAGAGAGAGAGAAAGAGAGAGAGAGAGAGAGAGAGAGAGAGAGAGAGAGAGAGAGAGAGAGAGAGAGAGAGAGCTCTTCTAAAATTATACACATTCAACTTCATTTACTGTGATAGGAAAAACATACCCAGAGCCCAGAAGGGGGGAAAAAAGAAAATAATTCAACATTTTTCTACTGGTTCTGCGTACCTGAACATACCTGTAGGAGCCCATCACTGGTCAAGACTTACCTACAGTGAACGCCCTGTGTGCCCCTTTCAGGAAAAAGATTACAATCTTATCAATTCCATTTTCTTCATCAAAGTTAATTTTGTAATATCTTTCCAGGTAATCTTTGGGAACCAAATTCTCGGCATAGAATTCTCCCTCCGTGAAAGACTCCTCCATCATCCCAGAAACTCTTTTTGCCAACTGCTGGTTGCTCCTCTCACGTTCTGAGCTTGATCGTATCACTTTCTGAATTTTGTCATCTTTTTATCTGGATGAGCTCCACCCCGTGATTTCCCTTAGGGATTGATTATCCATCAAAGCACACTGCATCAGGCTGCTGCCCAGTTATTCCCCCCACCACCTGACAACTGATTTGGAGCCAGGACTTCAGTTGTCCTCTCCCTCACATGCAATCAGATGTTCTCCTTTGGAAAGGAGGCAGAAGAAGACCTCCTTTCTCTCCTGCTGAAGACAGAGAGGGGGAAAGGGTGGGGATGGGTCCTCTCTTGCCAGAGGGCAGGGGAAGAGGGCATTTGGGGGCCAGAGCTTCTAAGAGCCAGTTCCCCCTCCCTATTCTGATCATCCTACAGAGCAGGACGTGAGATGGAGGGGGGAGGTGGAAGGGAGTCTTGGGTGGGGGCTTGAAAGTTTTCCCTTGGTGTTTGACTTTTCTTCCTAATACCTAGGATGGAGAGCAACATCCCCATTCTAACAGGCAATCCAGCCTTCCAGTTTTTGGATTCCTGTCATAAGAACGTAAGAAGAGCCATGCTGAATCAGGCCAAAGCCCATCGAGTCCAGCATTCCATGTCCCACAATGGCCCCCCAATTGTCCATGGGGATCTTGAGCAGAAAGAGAAGGCAAACTCTCCCTTTCCCTGGACCCCCAACAAATGGGACCCAAGGGAACCATGCCTGCCTCAACTCAGAGAGAGAGAGGAAGGAAGGAAGGAAAGAAGGAAGGAAGGAAGACAGAAAGAAAGAGAAAGGATGGAAGGGAGGGTGGGAGGGAGGGAGGAAGGAGAAAGACAAAGAGAGGGAGGGAAGGAGAGAGGAAGGAAGGAAGGAAGGAAGGAGAAAGACAGAGAGAATGTAAGAAAAATAAGAACCTAAGAAGAGCCATGCTGAGTGGGGCCAAAGCCCATCGAGTCCAGCATTCCATGTCCCACAGTGGCCCCCCAATTGTCCATGGGGATCTTGAGCAGAAAGAGAAGGCAAAACTCTCCCTTTCCCTGGACCCCCAACAAATGGGACCCAAGGGAACCATGCCTGCCTCAACTCAGAGAGAGAGAGGAAGGAAGGAAAGAAGGAAGGAAGGAAGACAGAAAGAAAGAGAAAGGATGGAAGGGAGGGTGGGTGGGAGGGAGGGAGGAAGGAGAAAGACAAAGAGAGAGAGGGAGGGAAGGAGAGAGGAAGGAAGGAAGGAAGAAAGGAGAAAGACAGAGAGAATGTAAGAAAAATAAGAACCTAAGAAGAGCCATGCTGAGTGGGGCCAAAGCCCATCAAGTCCAGCATTCTATGTCCCACAGTGGCCCAGAATGTTACCTCCACAATTAGAACTTAAAATTCAATATTATCTGATCCTTGGAAATACACTCTCAAATTAAAATACGTAGCTTGTGGCAATTATGGCAAAGAAATAGAAAATTGACATTGGCTACCTCCTTCAATGAAAACCTCTGTAAAATGTTTATACCGGTAGGTAGCATTTTCCACCAGAAAGTCTGGCCAAAACGAACCAAAATGTATAAGGAACATGTTGGAAATGCCCAAAGACTATGGGAACTTATTAACATATGTGATGGGAATTTCAAAAAGCAAGGGAATATTGGAAGAAAGTTAGGCAACGGCTGGAAGAGATTTTAGAGATACCCTGTAAAACTCAATCTGAAAGCCCAATTATTTTTGTTGGGGATAACCATTGACAAATATGAGAAAAAGAAAATATATTTAATGCTACATAGTTTAACCCTGGCAAGGATAGCATACGCCCAGAAATGGAAAAAATAAAGACGCTACTACAGAAGTAGAAATCTTACTTAAAATCTTAACATGTACAAGATGGACAGGCTGACATTAGGATTAAAGGACAAATTAGACACAGATTATGTTGAAACCTGGAACAAATTATATAATTGGATAGAGAGGAGAAAGGCTGGAAAGTATGAAAGAGAAATTATAAATTAAACTCAAACAGGTATTGGAAAATTAATAGAGAGGAAAAAAGGGAACAACCAATGTAAATACTGTGTAGACCGTCATGTACCTTCTCTTTTTTGTTATCCATCTGTATTGTGTATATGTTGTGTTTTTTAAATGTTTTATAAATGAAAAACTTTTAAATTAAAGAAATGCGTAGCTTGTGTTTAATTAAATAAATGTGTAGCCAACATTCTTTAGTGATCAGGCAGGGCAAATTCTGGGTGTGATTCCCCCCACCCACCCCCCAAAAAAATCTGAAGACTGCCCTCTGTCTTCCTGAATGCCTGCTCTGTTCTCAGAAGCATTTTGGTTTCCAGAGGCCTTGAACCATCGCTTGTCTTCCAAACAAGGGGAAACCTTGTTATCTGACCTTTGGAAACACACTCCCAAATCAAAATATAGCTGCCCTGACCCCCAGTTGCCCTGAGTCCTATCAGATTGGGCAGCGTATAAATCAAACAATCGAACAATTGAACAATCAAACAATCAAACAGTCAAACAATCGAACAGTCAAACAGTCAAACAATCGACAATCAAACAAACAAACAAAACAAACAAACAAATGTAGGAGCTGTTCTTCAAACCCAACACTCTAAAACTGCCACTCTTCCCACATTCTTCGGAGTCTTCAGAGAGGGGCGGCATACAAATCTAATTAATAATAGTAATAATAAGTTGGGGAAGCTTCTGGACGTTATATGGACCGCTAATTTTCACGGAGTACATTTCTGGGCAAGAAGGAGGCACAGCTTCTTCCCATCAGTAATCGAAAGGGGGATGTCGATCCTGGCCTCCTCAATCCACTTAATGACAAAGCCAGCCTGTCTCACCGCCTCTTCGACCACCTCCTTCTCCACGTAGAGGGCAGAGAACTTCTGTTGGCCAACCATGTAGTAATGCTCCTGAAACATTGAAGCGAACAGGAGGTGGCCCCCTGGTTTCAGGAGGGAACTGATGTTCCTGAAGGCCGATCGGTAGGTGGGGAGGTCTTTGCAAGCTGCATTGAAGCAAAAACTGGAGAGCAGACAATCTACAGGAGGGAGAACCAGCGGGGCCAAAGGGTTGGGTTGGGTCACATCGCATTTCAGGTACCGCTTGAGGGCTCTTCGGACTTTCTCTTCCTTCTCGGGCCATTTTTCCCTGGGGGGAAAGACAGGAAGAATATGACATGCCTACCTCCAAACCTTGGCCATTCTGGAGTTGCCCTTCTTTTAATGGATGGAGATAAGTCTGGAGCCCTTGGAGACAAGGAAAGTTCTTCTTTCTAGAAAATTATCCTTCTGGCCTAGATTCAACTATCGGTCAGGAAAACCCAAGGGCAGTAGCCCTCAACCTTGGCAATTCTTCAGATATTTGGATTTCAGATCCCAAAATTTTCCAACCAGCACAAGGGACAGTAGTCTGGGGTTGAATCCCCCACTCCCTATGGAGCTGCCCCCATGGTCACCAATCATTCTCTTGGTATCTCAAAGATGAAGAGGCTGCTATGAATTATTTCAATCAATTAGTAATACCTCTGAGTGACAATGTCATCATAAATTTATTTATTTATTTATTATTTAGATTTGTATGCCGCCCCTCTCCGCAGACTCGGGGCGGCTCACAACAAAATAAAACAATTCATGACAAATCTAAATTATAGTTTAAAATATTTTTAAAAAACCCATTTACTAAGCAAACATACATACAAACATACCATGCATAAATTGTATATGCCCGGGGGAGATGTCTCAGTTCCCCCATGCCTGACGACAAAGGTAGGTTTTAAGGAGCTTACGAAAGGCAAGGAGAGTAGGGGCAGTTCTAATCTCTGGGGGGAGTTGGTTCCAGAGAGTCGGGGCCGCCACAGAGAAGGCTCTTCCCCTGGGGCCCGCCAACTGACATTACACCATGACTTATGTCCCTGAATAAAATATTGTGATGCCATAATGCTCCTTTCTGGGGGAAATCCCCTGCTCCGTCGGAAAAGCTACGTTCTGCCTCTACTTACCTGTCTCCCTCCAACTCACAGACATATTTCACGATGGGGGTCCAGTCGAAAGCCCCCGGCTCCTTCCTCAGCCATCGCTGCACCTCCTCCCGGCTCTGGTCCGCGTAATCGCTGGCTATGATCTCCCGGAAGTTCTCGCAGGCGGAGAGGAACTGGTGGATGGTTGGGCCGCTGCCAATGTCGATCAGGGTGTCTCCCTTGATGCCATCTGGAACCCATCAAACCAAATGCAGAATTTTTTAAGCTCAGTTATGCTTTGGATCCTTTCGTTCTGCTATTCCACATCATTCTGGACAAATGTCTGCCCAATCTCTTCTTAAAAACAGTGATGGAACACTCGCAACCTCTGGTAGCAAGCTGTTCCACTGGTTAATTGTTCTCACTCTTAGGAAATTTCTCCTTAATTCCAGGTTGCTTCCCTCCTTGATTAGTTTTCATCCATTGTTTCTTGTTCTGCTTTCTGGTATTCTGGAAAATAGCCTGACTCCCCCCTTCTTGGTGGTGGCCCCTCTGATATTTGAACCCTGCTATCATATTACCTCCACCCTTCCCTTTCACTAGATTAGCCATCCCCAATTGCTGCAAATGTTCTTTGTATGTTTTAGCCTCCAGTCCCCCTACTCTTCTTTGTTGCTCTTCTCTGCACTCTTCCTAGAGTCTCAACATCTTATTTTGTATCGTGGTGACCAAGAGTAGACACAACATTAGACTATCCACGATTGACCTCTCCAGGTTCCTTAGAGGTCAGTAAGGGGCGTGCATAAGCACATTTGAGTGCCTTCCGTCCCCTGTCCAATTGTCTCTCCTTATCTCATTTATCTTTTCTTCCTTTCAAATATGTTCACCTATACTTTTATATCTTTTCTTCTATTTTTTTCCTTTACTTATATTATTACATATCTTTCTCTTCAATGTGTGTTATGTATTGGACAAAATGAATAAATAAATAAATAAATAAAATAAACATTCCAAGTGTGATTATGAACAAACGAGTTTGTGCTGTGCCTCCCGACTCTCTCTGCTCAACCAGCATCCCTCACCTTGAGATTAAAATTGAGAAGGTCATCTCTTACCTTCAGTGAACGCCCTGTGGGCCCCTTTCAGGAAGAAGGTTACAATCTCATTCTCATCAAGGTTGACTTTATAATATGTTTCCAGATAATCTTTGGGAAGAAAATTCTGGGCATAGAACTCTCCTTCGGTGAAAGGCTCCTCCATCGTCCCAGAAGCTCTTTGGCTAACTGCTGGCTGCTCCTTTCAAGTCCTGAGTTAATCATCTTTTTATCTTGGTTAGCCCCACCCTCTGGATTTCTCTTTGGTTTGCAGGCTGATCAGATTTGCCCACCACCTGCCAATCAATTTGAAACTAGGACCGGAGTGATTTATCTTTTTCCCCTCTCTTCCTTAAAAGAAGAAATTATTTTCCCTTTTTGGAGTGAGAAGTGCCTTGCTCTTTCCCCTTTTTTTACTCTTGTGGAATTAATTAATTATTTCTTTTCTTTTTTCCCTTTTCAATATTGTTTACAATCTTGCATTATTAAATTTTGGATACAAATAGCTCTGGGGTTTATTTTTAAGAAGTTGTTGGATAACCATCTGTCTGAAGTAGTGTAGGGTTTCCTGCCTAAGCAGGGGGTTGAAGACCTCCAAGGTCCCTTCCAAGTCTGTTGTTGTTGTTGTTGTTGTTGTTGTTGTTGTTATTATTGTTATTATTATTATTATTATTATTATTATCACAGCTACATGGAGATACGCCCCTGGACAAATGTTTCTATTGTTGGATTTCTTTGCTTTCTTCCATCTTCTGCCAAAGTTTCTGCCCTTGTCTCCTCCAGATTTTCTCCCCTCTCTTCCATCAGGTTTTGGGATTGTAAATAATATTTTAGGGTGCTCCATCTCTAGGGTAATAATTGTTCTTTCCTGCCTTTTGTCTGATTCTGTCAATCGATCATCCATTTCCTCCATCTTCTACTCATTCACTTAAACTGGATTACATGGACCAGAACCAGGAAAGCCAGGGCTATGATCTCCCAGAAGGACTCGCGGGTGGAGGGGACGTGGCTGATGGCTGGGCCACTGCCAAGGTCAATCAAGGTGTCGCCCTTGATGGCATCTGGGGCACAGCAACCCAAAGACAAATTTTCAAGATGCTTGGACAACATTTCCTTAACCATGTGCCTCTAATGTGGCTAATCTGCTTTTTTATTTAATTTTAATTTATTTATTTATTTTGTCCAATGCACAATGAGGGTTTTAGTGGGTATATATCTATATACACATAGTAAAATACATGATGAAGGTTATAGAGGAGATACTCATAGTAAAATATATCTAAGAAACAATAGAAAAGAAGATATAGGAATAGAACATATCAATGAAAGAATAGAAGAAGAGATATGGGAATAGAAGAAAGGTATAGGAGATATAGGAGAGCAATAGGACAGGGGACGGAAGGCACTCTAGTGCACTTGTACTCGCCCCTTACTGACCTCTTAGGAATCTGGAGAAGTCAACCGTAGATAATCTAAGGGTAAAGTGTTGGGGGTTTGGGGATGACACTATGGAGTCTGGTAATGAGTTCCACGCTTTCTTGGTTTGTGTTTTGCTAAAGTCCTGGAGCTGCAGGCACAGTTAGAAGCTCCGCCACTGAAGTCTGTGCTCCATCAATTGAAGCATGATTTGTGGCCGTGAACCCTTTACATCAGGTAAACAGATTCAACAACACCTTTGGAATGAAAATTGCCTCTTTAGAGAGTAGATAACAATCCGCCTTTTTCATTCTTGAACTGGAGGCCGTCTGTGTGTTTTTCAGTTTCTAAACACATTTTTCAGCCTATACATTTTACACTTTTTCATAGACACAACCGTTTGTATTCCCCTGGCCTGTTTTTTAATCGATGCATCCATTTTTTTTAAATGTGCCACCCTACCCATATTTTAGTATCTGTAAGATAACCTGAACAAAATATTTACAGAGGTGTGGCCTTAAAATCTATTCCACCTCTTTTGCATAGTTCACATATTTGGAAAAAAAACACATTAGTCTTATGTTTTAATCTGCACATTAGCCTGAGATTCGACTTAAAATGGAGCCAATTTATCTCCAGCAACTTCCACCTGTTCAAAACACTCACCTAAAGTGAACATCCCGTGGAGATTTTTCAGATTTTCACTTACCTGAAGTGAATATCCTATGAAGAATATTAAAAAGTCGCTCTCTGCGTTATTTCCAAATCTCAGGGTTTAATACGGTTTCAAAAAGTCTGTGATCAAAGAGGTGCGTAACTGAATTTAAACTGAACAGTAACTGAATTTAAACATGCCTGGGATAAACGTAGATCCATCCTAAGATAAAATACAGGAAATAGTATAAGGGCAGACTAGATGGACCAGGAGGTCTTTGTCTGCCGTCAGTCTTCTATGTTTCTATGTAATAGAGTTGGAAGGGACCTTGGAGGTCTTCTAGTTCAACCCCCTGCTTAGGCAGGAAACTCTACACTGCTTCAGACAGATGGTTATAAAACATCTGCTTAAAAACTTCCAGTGTTGGAGCATGCCGAGTTCCTGCAACCGTTCTTCATATGTTTTAGCCTCCAGTCCCCTAATCCTCTTTGTGGCTCTTCTCTGCACTCTTTCTAGAGTCTCAACATCCTTTTTGCATCGTGGCGACCAAAACTGAATGCAGGATTCCAAGTGTGGCCTCACCAAGGCCTTATAAAGTGATATTAACCCTTCACATTATCTTGATTCTCTCCCTCTGCTAATGCAGCCTAGAACTGTGTTAAACTGTGTAAAAAGACTTGCATGGTGCTTCTTTCAGCTTGCTGAAAAGTCAACACTTACCACGAATAAACAAATAGAATCGGCCCATCCATGAAACCCCAGGTGAATGTTGACATTTTCGTAGTTTTCGGCATGATTTGTTTAATTTTAATTAAATGTTCGCTAAAAATAGAGCAAGACAAGGCATGTTTATTTTAGAAAGAGTTTTATTTTAACTCCTTTCACCTCTGTTGGGGTGTGACTTCCCAACAGGTCTACAAGATGGGTTATTATGGCCTTCTTAGAAAGCTAGAACTGAGAAGAGAAGGGACTGCGACAGAGACGGGCTTGGAACCAGCACATTCCAGATCCAAAGTGACGTTTTGGACCTACGGGATACAACAAAACTACGCAGGGTTTACGCTTCTTTGTCCTTGCGGGCAACAATGACGTACTTTCCGGTGAAATCGCAATCCTCCATATTGGCGTTAGAAACTCTGGGCTCCACGTTGAACTCTACAATGGCAAACCCAGCGGCGCTCAAGCCGGCTCTCAGCATTTCCTCCGTGAAGGTCATGCTGGAGAACTTGTGAGGCCCCACCCTGTAGAAGGTGCACCCCAAGACCCCACTGAGGATAAAGTGCCCCCCGACTTTCAGCAGGGAACGGAGGTTCTTCAAGGCGGACTCATAACTCGACTGGTCATTGCAGGCCGACTCCAGGCACTCTGTGGACAGAAGGCAATCCACCGGGGCCAGAGAGACAGGAGCCAGAGGGTTGCGTTGGTGGATGTCACACCTGAGGATCTGCTTGATGCTTCTTCGCAGCTTGGCCTCTTTCTCCGCACAGGTCTCCCTGCAGGGACATTGGAAAAGCTAATCAAGGGAGGGCTCTGAGACCTCCCTGGAATGCAAGGGAACCAGTTTAGAAGTGGTGGCCTGAAGGAGCTCTCCACTACAACCCAAGTATGTCGAGAAGGAGAAGGGCTGAAGAAGTCCCTTTGGCTGGCATGTGCAGCCTTAGATAGACGCCCTCAACTACCAAAGCAAAATGCCCATCAATAAAGGGAGTCAAAAATACAGTGGTACTTCTACTTACGCACTTAATTCATTCCGTGACCAGGTTGTTAAGTAGAAAACTTTGTAAGGAGGAGCAATTTTTCCCATAGGAATCAATGAAAAAGCAAATAAGGCGTGTGATTGGAGAAACCACAGGGAGGGTGGAGGCCCTGTTTCTTCCCAGGAGATTCCTACAGAGGCCCCACAGAGACTTCTCCCTGCCTTTTCCGGCCCTGTTTACTCCCAGGAGATCCCTAGAGAGGCCCCATGGAGGCTTCTCCCTGCCTTTTCCGGCCCTGTTTACTCCCAGGAGATCCCTAGAGAGGCCCCATGGAGGCTTCTCCCTGCCTTTTCCGGCCCTGTTTCCTCCCAGGAGATCCCTAGAGAGGCCCCATGGAGGCTTCTCCCTGCCTTTTCCGGCCCTGTTTTCTCTCAGGAGATCCCTAGAGAGGCCCCACGGAGGCTTCTCCCTGCCTTTTCCGGCCCTGTTTTCTCCCAGGAGATCCCTAGAGAGGCCCCATGGAGGCTTCTCCCTGCCTTTTCCGGCCCTGTTTTCTCCCAGGAGATTCCTAGAGAGGCCCCACGGAGGCTTCTCCCTGCCTTTTCCTGTTACAGTTTCAAAGGCTCGGTTTTGTAATTGGAAAATGGTTCTTGAGAAGAGGCAAAAACATTCTTATCTAGAAAAGTTCGTAAGTAGAGGCGTTTGTAGGTAGAGGCACCACTGTATATAAAATGAGAGCAATCTCCATTTCCTTCTAACACTGATGATGTTCCCTAGTTGGGTCATGAAATGTTTGCCAGCAAAGAACCAAGCTCGGAGATCACCAAGGACCCCACCATTCAATCCCGAGCTACAAATATTCTCACCGATTGTTAATATCTAAGCTTCTCCAATGAGCTGGTTCACCAGCTCCACCCTCAACTTCGGTTGAATATTCCCTCCCACCCATCCCCCCCTCTCTCTTTGCTCTATTTCTCCTGACCTGTTTGACCCCTTCCCTCTGGCCGGACTCTGCCCCTTTCGCCTCCAACCAGGATGACCTCTCCTTTCACACACAGAGAGAGTTCCAACGGTCAGTGTTGCTTGGCTGACCATTCCTGCCATTAGCCAATGATGAACTTTCTCTGGGACTTTGATCTGATCTGTTGTAAGATTAAGCCCACGTTTCTTTTTTCCTGTTCATGGGCAGATCCTCCTACCGTACCTGTTCCCCTCCAGCTGGCACACGTGCTGCACCACCGAGGACCAGTCAAAAGCGTCCGGTTCCTTCTTCAGCCATTTTCTAATTTCCTGGCAATTCTGGTCCAGGTAATCAGTGGCGATGATGTTCTCGTAGGTCCCACAGGCAGGGATCAGCTGGTAGATGGTGGGGCCACTACCAATGTCGATCAGGGTGCCCCCTTTCAGGAGCCCTGGGGTAAACGAGAGGAAGATTTCCCCTTTAAACCAGAACTCTTTAGACACCAAATGGATAAAGAAGATAGATATCTCATAATAAATACATTAACAATGGCAAGAATAGCCTTTGCTCAAAATTGGAGATTAGACTATACCCTTACTACATTACATTTTATTAATAAGACTATGGAGGGTGCTTAATTGACAAAGATGACTCTGGAAATGCAAAGCAAAGAAGAAACACAATTTTATAAATCTTGGGAAAGATGGTACACCTGGCTAAGACCAAAAAAGAGATCAAAAACTTGACTGAACTGCAAAAGAAGTTGCCATCCAAACTTTCACTCCACAAATCCACTAAAAATAATGACCTAGGATTGGTAAATCTTGTAACAGAATAGACTATAACATTAGATGTTTCTTTTCTTTTAAAATATTTTTATTAATTTTCCACTTTTTTTAAAAAAATAAAACACAATAGTAAGTACAGAAGAAAATTTTAAAAAATCAAATTAATATATATATTATTATATATAGATATTAGCACTATATTAGCATTAAAGTCACTATATTTATATTATATCAATTATACACTAGACTTTAATTTGTCTCAAGTATATAAATTAGTACATGCTTTTTCCCAATAACAAAATAATTTCATATATATTTCAATGATTTATCATGCAGGCTATATAGCCCCCCCCCCAAAAAAAAATTGTAAAGTCTAGATTTTATTTATTACATACTTCAAAATATGTAAGAAAGTAAAAATATAACCCTAACCTTAGCCTTGAAAACTTTCAAAAACCTTTCCTTTCCAGTTACAACCTGCCTCTTTATTTTTAAAATAAACTTTCTCCCCCTTTGCAGCAGTGACTGGACCACATACCTGAACTGAAGATTTTGCAAAAGCATTTCAGATTAAACTCCAGGAATTCGTCTTCTACAGACCCTTTCCCAAAATGAAAATATTCCAGGTAAAGTTTGGGATCGAATTTCTTCTGGTAAACATCGCCTCCGGTGAATTCCATCACAACGACCCGGTCTCTGGGTTTGCAGATATCCAATGCAGACTCCCCCTGCCAGAAACCTCCAAATATAACACAGAAGAGGCGAGATTCCGTGCCAAATGGCCTTGGCCAGCAGGTCCCTTCAGCCTGCCAGCAGCTGGACGCTTGGACTGAAAAAAATAAACTCCTTCAAAATCCACTTCCCGACACACACAAAAATTTGCAAAATGCTTGGGTGATCTTTAAAATAAGGTCAGTTAAAAACACTAAAAAGGTTGAAGAACCAAGAAGAGTCGGAATTTTATAAAATCTGGGATAGGGTCTATATTTGGCTGAATAAAATAAATTCTCAATGAATTCAAGGTTATATAAATTTATTATTCTGAAATGTATATAAATAGAGAAATGAAATAGATATATTTTTCTTTTTTTCCCCTCTGAAATGATCTAATCAACAAAGGTTCTCCTTTTCTTACCATGGAGACTTCTATTCTGAGCGGAACGATTGTAGCTCCTTTTTTTTGTTATGTGTTTCGTTTTGTATTTTTATGTATAGAAACATAGAAGACTGACGGCAGAAAAAGACCTCCTGGTCCATCTAGTCTGCCCTTATACTATTTCCTGTATTTTATCTTACAATGGATCTATGTTTATCCCAGGCATGTTTCAATTCAGTTACTGTGGATTTACCAACCACGTCTGCTGGAAGTTTGTTCCAAGGATCTACTACTCTTTCAGTGAAATAATATTTTCTCACGTTGCTTTTGATCTTTCCCCCAACTAACTTCAGATTGTGTCCCCTTGTTCTTGGGTTCACTTTCCTACTAAAAACACTTCCCTCCTGAACCTTATTTAACCCTTGAACATATTTAAATGTTTCGATCATGTCCCCCCTTTTCCTTCTGTCCTCCAGACTATACATATATATATGTATATGTGTTGTGTCTTGCTTTTAAAAATAATAAAAAAAAATATTTAAAAAAAAAACACTAAAAAGGACCATTAATAATGAGTAAATGGTGTTTGTAATTACTGGCTCTAACATGATGAGATGTTGCCATTTGCAAATAAAGAGGGCAGATTTTACAAATAAGCAGGGTAGATTTTGCAAATAAAGAGGGCAGATTTTGCAAATGCGCGGGGCAGATTTCGAGAGCCACAAATACTCTTCTCCAAATTTTGCAGAACTCATCGCAACTGTTCCAAGACGCTAGTCAGCTGAGACATGGTTTAAAAATGCCTGAAGGAAACATGAAATCAGGACCTAGCCTTTACTATGTGGGGAAAAAAGAGAAAATGAGATTTTATTTTCAGTATTTATGTTTCAGCCAGTGGTGGGTTGTAAATGGTTTTGCTACCGGTTTGCATGCATGAATGTAGAGAAGCATCCCAGGTGGGTGAGTGGAGCTGGTGCTACTGGTTCTAAGAACTGGTCCGAATTTGGAACAAGTCCCTGCTTGTTTCAGTGTGAGACTCATAGCATCTTTCAGCAGCTCCCACAATGTCTCTCTTCACTGGACATTTGGTCATGTCTTATTCCACCCACTGATGGTGGAGCAGTGAAATAAGAGAGTAATAGCATTTAGACTCTAAGCAGTTGACAGAATCAGCCTCTTGCCCCCAACAATCTGGGTCCTCATTTGACCCCCCTCGGAAGGACGGAAGGCTGAGTTAAACTTGAGCCTGGTGAAGATTGAACTGCTGGCAGTGGGCAGTTTCACAGTGCTTTCACAGTCCTCTCTAAGCAGTTGACAGAATCAGCCTCTTGCCGCCAACAATCTGCGTCCTCATTTGACCCACTTTGGAAGGATTGAAGGCTGAGTCGACCTGGAGCCGGTGGGGAGATTTGAACTGCTGAACTACAGATAGCAGTGGTTAATGCTGTACTCTAACCACTGCATCACCCCAGCTCTATACTACAAAGATGCTACAAATCAGGACCAGGTGACCTATTCCAAGACTCCAATTCAGAAGTTTAAGGGCAAACAAACCAAAAAGAGTTGGAACCGTTGGATGAAGAAAACAGATAAATTTTGTTGGGATTCTTCCTACCAGATTTCAGGCTGGGCTTTGGGGCTGTGCATTGAGTTCCATTTTTTGTTCAATCTCATGTTTATTTACACATAAAAGCACCATAGACCATATTTTTGGATTTATTTCATTTTATTGTTTTTCCTACCGTTTATTATACCAGTTCTCCTTACCCACTGAATCCAGCAAGATTGAAATCGGGCTATTTCATAAAGCAAACGGGTTCTGCAAAGCCCTTTTCGGTTTATCCTGCTGGGAGTCCATTTGTAGGTCTCCAAATAGTCCACTGTGGTTGCAGAGGAACAAAGTCAGCATCCAGATTGAGCTGCTCGCTTGGTGTTGGTGTGGGGCCAAGTCCCTTAACAAACAGTGGAGGCTGAGATGTCGCAATCTTGTGAAATCTCAACAGGGCCCTTGTTTTTGTTTCAGTAGAAAGGAATCTTTGTTCCTTCCAAGGGACTCGCTCTCACGCGAAGCGGTCAAAGCATGAAGATTGAAATTTAAGGGCCTGGCCTGAGGCCACTGGCTATTGCTCTGCCGGACTGAAAGAACGCTCGGGTTGCTAGGAAATCCCCTGGGTGGAAACATGAGAGGGGGGGATGGAGGGAGGAAGGAAGGGGAGAATGGATAGAATGGATAGAATGGATAGAGAGAATGAGAGAGAGATGAGAGAGAGATTAGATAGATAGATAGATAGATAGATCAAAAGAAAGAAAGAAAGAAAGAAAGATAGATAGATAGATAGATCAAAAGAAAGATAGATAGATAGATAGATCAAAAGAAAGATAGATAGATAGATAGATAGATAGATCAAAAGAAAGATAGATAGATAGATAGATAGATCAAAAGAAAGATAGATAGATAGATCAAAAGAAAGATAGATAGATAGATAGATAGATCAAAAGAAAGAAAGAAAGAAAGATAGATCGAAAGAAAGAAAGAAAGATAGATAGATAAAAAGAAAGAAAGAAAGATAGATAGATAGATCAAAAGAAAGATAGATAGATAGATCAAAAGAAAGAAAGATAGATAGATAGATAGATCAAAAGAAAGAAAGAAAGATAGATAGATAGATCAAAAGAAAGAATGAAAGAAAAAAGATAGATAGATAGATAGATGATAGATAGATTGAAAGATAGATAGAGATAGACAGACAGACCAACCGACAGACTGACAGACAGACAGATGATATAATATATATATGTATTATATAGTTCGAACTCAGAACAATCTACATACATATACCCATGAAAATCTACGAAAACATATATATATCAGGATAAAAATCGAATAAGAATAATTCCCGCTGCTCTTGTGCTTGGCTTAAAACCTCCCGGCCGTCTCCCTTTCTTAAGCCTCGGGCTCCCTCTTGTGGTGTCGGATGTGAAGGAGCCTCCAAAGACGACTTCTTCTCGCTTGGTCAAAGCTTCCAAAGTTTCCTTCAGCACGGAGGATCGCTGGGCTCTCAGGTGCCCACCAAGAGAAGAGAATTTTCTCAGGAAATTTGAGAGCAGCACGAAGGCCCGGCCAGTTTCCTGCCATTCCCCCTTTTATCCCGGCCATCTGGGGCTTTTCTGGGCTGCCAGAGGAGCTTTTTGGTGGCGCTTAAGGAGGCTTTGGCAGCCCAGAGCGAATGAAGCATTTTCCTTTCTCTGGGCACTTGGAGAGGGAATAAACAACTTCGCTGCAGGGACTCCCTCGCGTTGCCTCCCATACACCTAGCGCGAGGTTGCCTTCCAGAGCGTCTGGGCACGGAAAGGCAAAAGGGGGCGCTCACCTCACCTTCTTCCTTCGGCAGCAACTCTCCTCCTCCTCCTCCCACCCAAATTCCGAGCTTTTATTTCTTTCCTAATGGGTTTGCAGGCATTATTTGCTTTTACATTGATTCCTACGGGAAAAATTGCTTCTACTTAAGAACGTTTCTACTTAAGAACCTGGTCACAGAACGAACTAAGTTCTTAAGTAGAGGGACCACTATACAAAGTGACTTGGACAATCCACAGATCCAGCCACCACGCTCCCAAGCCTGATTTTCTGGTATCTGTAAGAGAAGGAGGACACCCCAGAACAGGGGGTCCCCAAACTTGGCAACTTTAAGACTTGTGGATTTCAAGTTTCAGATTTCTGGGAGTTTATTTATTTATTTATTAAATTTCCTGGGAAATTTTTCCGGGCTCAGGTTCTTAAGTAGAAAATGGTTCTTAAGAAGAGGCAAAAAAATCTTGAACACCCGGTTCTTATCTAGAAAAGTTCTTATGTAGAGGCCTTCTTAAACTGTAAAATAAAATAAAGTGTGAAGAGCTCTGCTCCAGAGCTTTAAGCAGCCTTGCAGTTCCAGCTGCTTCTCACTAGATGGCAGGCAAGGCTTGGGAAAAGAAGAGCGCTGGGCAGACAGCAGCTGGGAGAGAAGTGGAGAGAAGCCAGGAGAAAATGGGGAGGGGAAAGCAGACGGGGAGGGGGGTGGGGAGGCCCTCAACCCAACACCTGATCTGCAGGCTGAGGGCAGCGGATAGATGCCCAGGCAGAGGTGCTGAGGGCTGCATGGGCAAACAAGGAGGGATCCCTCAGGAACAGAGCTACCCAGGGTGATGCTAGCAGCTGATGCCACGGAGGGGGCTTGGCAAAGGGGTCTCCAGCTCAGCCTTGCAGGGGGGATGAAGCTGCTTAGCTCAGGGCTGCCCGGCCTTGAAAACTTTCAAGACTTGTGGACTTCAACGCTCAGAATTCGTCTGCAGGGAGCGGACGTCCACAAACCTTCAAAGTTGTCCAGGTTGGACAGCTGGCCCTGCCTTAGCTTAAGATATTGCAGGTCCAGAGCTGGAGACCCTTGCCGGCCATGATCTAGAGCAGTGATTTTCAACCTTTTTTGAGCCGCGGCACATTTTTTACATTTATGAAACCCTGGGGCACATTGAGCAGGGCGAGGGCGGGGGGGGGGGGGGCTAAAAAAAAGTTTGGAGAAAAAATTCTCTCTCCCTCTTTCTTTTTCTCTCTCCATCCCTCTTTCTCTTCCTTCCTCTCTTTTTTGCTCTCTTTCTCTCCCTCCTTACCTCCCTCTATGTCTTTTTCTCCCTCTCTTGCTTCTTTCTCTTGTTCTCTTTCTCTCTCTCTTGCTTTCTGTCTCTCTCTTGCTTTCTTTCTCTTTTTTTCTCTCTCTTGCTTTTTATCTCTCTGAGCTTCGCGGCACACCTGACCATGTCTCGCGGCACACTAGTGTGCCACGGCACACTGGTTGAAAAACACTGATCTAGAGAGCATCTTCTCCCCTTATGCCTGGTACCAACTGGGCTCTGCACTTCCCCAGGGTGTGTGAAGCCCAGCCCAGCTTTGCTAATCCTCACCCTGGTTAAATTCCCCACGTATCTTTGCTGTGGGCGTCCTGCCTCCAGCGATTTCCTTCAGCTCATGCTGGAAACTGAGGCCACGTGAGCATTGCAAGGGCTGGTGCAGTGGTTACAGTGCAGCACTGCAGACTAGCTGCTGTAGTTCAGCAGTTCAAAATCTCTAAAAAACGTGCAGAGAAGAGCAACAAAGAGGATTAGGGGACTGGAGGCTAAAACATATGAAGAACGGTTGCAGGAACTGGGCATGGCTAGTTGAATGAGAAGAAGGATTAAGCCTGACATGATAGCAGCCTTCCAATATCTCCAGGGTTGCCACAAATAAAGGGGAGTCAATCTATTCTCCAAAGCAGCAGAAGGTAGAACAAGAAGCAATGGGTGGAAACTAAACAAGGAGAGAAGCAACTTAGAACTAAGGAGGAATTTCCTGACAGAACAGTTGATCAGTGGAACAGAAGTTGCCCCCAGAAGTTGTGAATGCTCCAACACTGGAGGTTTTTAAGCAGATGTTAGATAACCATCTGTCTGAAGTAGTGTAGGGTTTCCTACCTAAGCAGGGGGTTGGACTAGAAGACCTCCAAGGTCCCTTCCAACTCTGTTTTTATTACTATTAAATCTCACCACCGGCTCAAGGTGGACTCAGCCTTCCCTCCTTCCGAGGTGGGTCAAATGAGGACCCAGATTGTTGGGGGCAAGAAGCTGATTCTGAAAACCGCTTAGAGAGGGCTGTAAATGCACTACAAAATAGTACATAGGTCTAGATGCTATTGCTATTTCTTGAGCCACCTACTGCATTTGCCACCCCCTCCCACTTAAAACAGGGGGGCAGGTGCAAACCAAAGCCAATTTGTGTGCGAACCGGTGGTGAAATCGTTCCTTTTTTACTTCTGCTTTTGTGGGTGGCAGGGGGAGGATACTGCAAGATCCCCATTCCCTGCCCACTCTGTGGCCAGCCAGGGGTGATTTTTTATTTGTTTGTTTGTTTGTTTGTTTGTTTGTTTATTTTGTCCAATACACAATACATAGAAGAGAATAGACATGAGGTAATAAATATAAAGAAAAATATAAAATAGAGGAGAAGATATATGAAAGGAAGAAAATATATATGATATATGAGATAAAGGAAAGACAATTGGACAAGGGACGAAAGGCACACCGGTGCACTTATGTACGCCCCTTACTGACCTCTTAGGAACCTGGAGAGGTCAATCGTGGATAGTCTAAGGGTAAAATGTTGGGGGTTAGGGATTGACACTACTGAGTCCGGTAATGAGTTCCACGCTTCGACAACTCGATTGTTAAAGTCATATTTTTTACAGTCAAGTTTGTAGAAGTTAATATTAAGTTTGAATCTGTTGCGTGCTCTTGTGTTGTTGCGGTTGAAGCTGAAGTAGTCATTGGCAGGTAGGACGTTGCAGCATATGATCTTGTGGGTAATACTTAAATCGTGTTTTAGGCATCGTAGTTCTAAGCTTTCTAGACCCAGGATTGTTAGTCTATTTTCGTAGGATATTCTGTTTCTAGTGGGGGAGTGAAGGGCTCTTCTGGTGAATGTTGGCCAGTTCTCCAAACTACTCAAAATTTCCACTGTCCGTTCTCCAGAACCCGTCAGAACCCCTGGTGCCACCACTCTCCCAAGCAAAGCCAAAATTAATGCAGTCAAATGTTAGTGACGCTAAGCACAACTAACTCTCCCATAAAACCCCAAATCCTGATTAATTGTGCTTGCGGAGAGAGAGAAGATCAAACGCCACTCAGCCCTCGCCCTTCCTCGTTATAAAAGGGGGAGAAACAACAGAGCTTTTAAGGGATAACATCCACTTTATTTGCTCAAGCACCGTTCTCAAATTACTCTTCTGGGATCCAGCAAAGGCTTCTGGGCATCTCATAATATGACTGGGCTAAAAAAAACCCACCACAGGTCCCCTTAATATTCCCAACTTGGTGGAAAAGTGCATTTCTGAGATCCCATTTTCACACGCTGGGAGAGCAGTATTGAATCCTGCCCGTTAAGTGTGTAAGCTGTGGTGGATGCTTTAAAGAGCAGGGGTTAAAAGGAAGATTTGGATGGATGGATGTGTTGGTGGGTGGGTTGGAATCTTGGAATCTTGAATAAAAAGGTCAAAGGTATGAATTTGTTTCATTTATTTTTATTAAAAGTTTTGCACAGTGACAGTACAAAAGACAAAACAAACATAGAATATAAAAAAGGGGGCTCTATACATCCCCCCTTTTTTATCAGAGATTGTTTTCGGAGCTTTAAGTCCTATATTATTATTATTATTTATTATTATTATTATTATTATTATTATTATTATTATTATTATTATTATTGTTGTTGTTGTATTATTTATTGGATTTGTATGCCGCCCCTCTCCGCAGACTCAGTATACTTACACCTTTACAACATTTCCAATACATTGTTTTGCATCTCATACTTACCTAGCATTTATATTATTGTGTTCCGGTCACTTTATTGCTTCAATTTTAGATTATTCTTTCTATTTGCATGCAATTTGGTTTCATGTATTGTTTCTATTTTTCTAACCAGTTGTACGAGGGTCGGCCAGAAAGTAGTGCACCACATTTTTTTCCCAACAATTATTTATTGAACAGAATGAAACTTATACACAAGAAAGAATGGTGTTTCTTCTATTTTTCCACGTAATCTCCATCCCATTTTATGGCCTTCCTCCAGCGAGACACAAGGGCGAGTATGCCCTGTGGGTACCACTCCTTGTTCTGGTCACAAAGCCATTTCTGTGTTGTCCGAATCACCTCGAATGGTCTCCCCCTCTGTGCCCAGCGACTAACCGTATTTTCTCCATAAACTGTACAGAAACATTTGTGAATGTTCCCAAGAGTTTCTTTCTCTGCAGTGAGAAATTCAATGATGACACGTTGTTTGTAATGTACATCACTTACAGACGCCATTTCAAAACATGGCTGCAGCTACGCTGTCTGTCTGAAGAAACGCAAAATTTACACACGCACTCCTGACAATTCCAATAATGTAGATCTAAAGTTTTGCATTCGTACCATTATTGTAGGCTGAGAAAAAAAAATGTGCATTACTTTCTGGGCGACCCTTGAAGAATTTGTCCCATATTCTATAATACTCCGATTCTTCCTGCCCTTTTAATCTTCTTGTCATCATGTCCATCTCTGCACATTTAATAAATTTTCCAATTCAAAGGTATGAATTTTAAGTACCCCCTTTCTGTCTTGACATTCGAAGCCTTCATTTTAGAGTAATGAGTCAGCCAAGTTTTGGGTTGCATCATGTTCCAGTGGCCAGTTGCAGTGTAGAAGCACCACTGGAGAGGACCCAGAAATGCAGTGGCTAATTACCGGACATGCCCAATTGCGGTTTTGCATCCTGCCTGGTTCTCCTGGACGCCTCCTCTTCCAGAGGCAGCTGTCCATTTCACTGGGTTTGGGCTCTTTTTATAATCCGGGCTTCTCCACTGCTTCTTCTTCGGAACTCGGGGAGAACCAAGGGACCGTGTTCGGTCAAACGTAGGAGAAAGAAGCCCACCGCCGCTGGCTGCTTGGCTTGGTGGTCTCTTGCCTCCCGTGAGATGATTCCTTGGATTTTTTTGGTGTGTTTTTTTAAGGGCTAAGAGTTCTCTTTTGCTTGTGCAGTCACACACAAAAAAGCCAGTAATTACAGCCTGGAGATAGCTTTACCGTACGCACGCACGCGGCTCCTCTTATCCTCTTTGTTTAAAACTCTTCCGTCTTTTATTTCTTGCTTTCAGGAATATAAAACGAGATGGGGTTCTTGGCAAACCTGCCACTTTGCTTGGCCATTTATGGCTCCCTTTGCAGAGATTATCTGGCTCATAAAGGAGGCTTTCGTCCCTCCATCCCTCGCTAGGCTGGTTAGGAAAGGCATCATCCGATTGGGGAGGGATGGAGGCTCCCCAGAACCAGGATTCCTTTGCAGCTGAAGAACGGGTTAAACGTCTTTGGATCAGGGTCTTTGGATCCTCCCAGCCTCTGCCCTCAGCCCAGTCAGAAGAGAGCAGGAGGGGACCTTGGAGGTTTCTAATTTCTAAGGTTCAGGAGGGAAGTGGTTTTAATAGGAAAGTGAACCCAAGAACAAGGGGGCACAATATGAGGTTAGTCGGTGGAAAGATCAGAAGCAACGTGAGAAAATATTATTTGACTGAAAGAGTCGTAGATGCTTGGAACAAACTTCCAGCAGACATGGTTGGGAAATCCCCACTAACTGAATTAGCCTGGGATAAACATAGATCCATCCTAAGATAAAAAACAGGAAATAGTATAACTAGATGGACCAGGAGATCTTTTTCTGCCGTCAATCTTCTATGTTTCTAATCCAGTCCAGGCTCTTCTTTAAAACCTCCAGGGATGAAGCAACTTCTGGTGGCAAGCTGTTCCACTGGTTAATTGTCCTCATTGTCAGGAAATTTCTCCTTAATACAAGGTTGCTTCTCTCCTCAATTATTTTCCATCCATTGTTTCTTCTCTTGCCATCTAATGCTTTGGAAAATATGAGGGTCGCCCAGAAAGTAACGCACTGCATTTTTTTCTCAGCCTACAGTAATGAATGCGAAACTTTAGATATACATTATGTGAATGGTCAGCAGTGCATGTGTAAATTTTGTGTTTCTTCAGATAGTGTAGCTGCAGCCGTATTTGGAAATGGCGTCTGTAAGTGATGGACGTTACAAGCAGCGTGTAGTCATTGAATTTCTCACTGCAGAGGAATAAACTGTTGGGAACATTCACAAATGTTTGTGTAGTTTATGGAGAATCTGCAGTCGACAGAAGTACGGTTAGTCGCTGGGCACAGAGGGGGAGGCCATTAGAAGACGGAAATGGCTTCGTGACCAGAACCAGGACTGGTACCGACAGGGCCTACACGCCTTTGTGTCTTGCTGGATGAAGGCCACAGAACGGGACGGAGATTATGTTGGAAAAATACGGAGTGTAGAAGAAACATCCTTCTTTCTTGTGTGTAAGTTCCACTGTCTTCAATAAATAATTGTGGAAGAAAAAAAATGTGGTGCATTACTTTCTGGGTGACCCTCATAAGTAGGACTACAACTTCCATTATCCACAGGGAGGGGGAGCACCAAAAGAGTTGGGCCTTCCTACGATCCTCTCCATTACTGTCTCATTCGGGGAGATGAGCAATGTACCCCATGTGTTGTTTTTTTTCACCCCACCACACTAAAGAGGGGCGGCATGCAAATCAAATCAAATCAATCAATCAATCAAAATACCGCCCCTGAACTGCAGTGATTCGCATAACAACTATAGCAAAAAAGACCACCAAAAAATCTGATGCGCCTCCCTTAATTTTGCCTTGCAATGGAAATTCCAGTCCCCATTGTGGCCAAGGACTACTTTGTAACCCCAGTGGAACTCCCTGCTACCAGACCTGTCGTGACTTTGCAACCCCTGGGCCGAGGATGAAACCCTGCCCTGATTTCCCGTCATGGAGAAAAAGTGACCCAACCAGAGAAATAAAACTTTCCCAGGCGCAGGGTAACCGCCACCGGGCCAAACGATCGTTGCACAGATGGTAGCGAGATAAATGGTGCCATCTTTTTACTGTAGCTTTCGGGCTATAATTCCTCCCCGACATTTATGAGATGCAGTTCGCTCTCTCGGCCCCCCCCCCCTTTTCTTGTGGGGCTGTGCATCTCCCGACAGCCGCCGAGAGCGCGAGGTGGGAAGCGGAACCCGGCGTTAATAATGTGGCCGGCACTTCAGCCCCTTCTCCATTTCTCTCCTCCAATTTTCCTCCGTGACAATTTATAGGCGGGTTTGATGCTTGAATAGCTGTGGCTGCTCGGTAATATGTATTCTCTCTAAGTGTTCCCTGCTGCGGTGAATCCAGAGAGAGCTCCATCAAATAATTATCTCCCCCCTCCTCCGCGATTATATATATATATATATATATATCCTCAGCCTCTTTCATTCGATCTGCATCGCTATAAAATATTTCGCTCTCGGGTGGGGGGAGGTTGGGCCTGCCCAGCTCTCTCAGCCTTTCAGGACTGTAAAAAGGGTATTTATGCCTGATATTAAGTCCCCTCGACGCAGGGACTCCATTTCGGCATTTTCCCTCTTCCCGTCTCCATCAGTTCGTCTCCGTTGCTTCCAACATATCAGCAGGCCTGGAGGTGTTTTGCAAGGACCACGGTTGGTCCACGAAAGGCGAAGTCACGCGTCAGAGCTTCTCCACCCCAGGATCTGTGGTCCTTTCATGGATGTCCCTAAAACTAATTCTGTCCTTCTGGACACAACGGGGATGGATGTGACCCAACAAGCATCATAAATAAGGTGACCAATTGTCCTCCTTTATGGAGGACCATCTTTCTTTTGTAGGTTCTGTCCTTCCTCGAAAGGTATCCTCCTTCCTGTCCTCCTTTTTGATATTTTAAAACTAATTTGTTAATCTCTGTATTCAGAGATGCCACGCCAAACTCTTACGTATCATGTGGCGGTACAGTTTGGAAAGACGCGATTATGAAACGCATGCACAGGGCACAGGAGAACTTCGCATGTCTCGTACTTCTCTGCCACCATTGCCTCTATATTATACTTCCTATTTTACTAATGGAAATACGAAATTACTCCTTTCTCAGTGATAGTATACTCAGGTCAGTACAATTCACGATTTATTAATTCATTAATTCAATTTTATTCAGCCCTGTTTTCAACACAAGTCTAAAAAAATTTAAATATAGATTTAGTAAAGTGTTATACCCTTTGTTATTAAAGTTTTAGTTTTAATTATTCATTTTATTTATTCATAATGACATAAATGTTTCATTTATTTACATTGTACATTTTTTTCTTAAGTATTTTTGCCCTCCTTTTCATTGTAAAAAAAATTGGTCACCTTATCATACAGCATCCCCGACATCCAGCTGGTAGTGGTGGCTCTTCTGGAGCATGATCCTGGAAGCAAAAGGAAGCTTACTTCAAAAGGACTTGAGGGAACCCTCAGCTGAAAGCCTGGGATAAACCTCCAGCCATCTTGTGACAGAGAGCGAGCACACGATGGGCTCCTTTGCGCTCTGCACATGATATCTGACCACAGCCTCTGGCTTAGAGGAGACCTTCCGAAGGGATGTAGGAAGCTCAAATTTCTAGGTTCTATCATATCTCAAGACCTAAAATGGTCACCTAACATCAAAAACATCATAAAAAAGCATAACAAAGAATGTTCTTTCTGCACCAGCTCAGGAAGCTCAAACTGCCCAAGAAGCTGCTGACCCAGTTCTACAGAGGAATCATTGAGTCTGTTATCTGCACCTCCATCACTGTCTGGTTTGGTGCTGCAACCCAACAGGACCGACACGGACTTCAGAGGAGAATCAGAACTGCAGAAAAAACAACGGCTGCCAACCTGCCTTCTATTGAGGACCTGTAGACTGCATGAGTCAAAAAGAGGGAGGGGAAAATAATGACTGACCCCTCGCATCCTGGACATAAACTGTTTCAACTCTGATCCTCAAAACACTGGTACAGAGCCCTGCACACCAAGACAACTAGACATAACAACAGTTTTTCCCCAAACGCCATCACTCTGCTAAACAAATAATTCCCTCAACACTGTCAAACTATTTACTAAGTCTGCACTACTATTACTACTAGTTTTTTCCATCATTCCTATCACCCATCTCCTCCCATTTAAGACTGTATGACTGTAACTTGTTGCTTGTATCCTTAAGATTTTTATTAATATTGTTTCCTCATTGCTTATTTGACCCCTATGACAACCATTAACTGTTGGACCTCCTGATTCTTGACAAATGTCTCTTTTTCTTTTATGTACACTGAGAGCATCTGCACCAAAGACAAATTCCTTGTGTGTCCAATCACACTTGGTCAATAAATAATTCTAATTCTATTCTATTCTATTCTATCAAGGGTTAAACCCAATATATAAAATAAACGCAGCTCTGCTTTTTAGGGTTTGGGGTTGGATTTGTGTTTTTTTTAATGTATTTTTTTTAGCAGTGCGGTATAATCACAGCCTAGCAGCAGGTTGCTTCTCCAGCAGGAGGTTTTAGAATTATTTTCTGGAGTTTGCAATATAGAACTTAAATTAAGCCACAGAAGTCGGTGGAGCTCCCTGATGCCACGCTAAATTCTCAGCAGCCTCGGCTTTGTATTAAAGTCTTCGCTGGCAATTAGGTTCATTAACTATCACAATACCTTATTTATTACACGGCGTGCCATATGGTTTCCCAGCTAAAGAACGGCACCCGCTCCGGCAAGAACCGTTTGGTGTCATAAAAATGTTCACAAATAATGTTACAGCTCTCGGGGGCAAAGAGGCTCCCTCGATTGTGGGGGTCAGGAATGGTGGGGAGGAAGACGAGGGCATATTTCTTTCTCTTTCCCCCTGGTGTGCGGCAGGTGAAGGAATTGACACAGGAAGGCTGGCAGGGTGGATTCACCGGGGTTGGCAAACTTGATGCATCCAGTTTTGGTCGCCATGATGTAAAAAAGATGTTGAGACTCTAGAAAGAGTGCAGAGAAGAGCAACAAAGAGGATTAGGGGACTGGAGGCTAAAACCTATGAAGAACGGTTGCAGGAACTGAGCATGGCTAGTTTAATGAAAAGAAGGACCAGGGGAGACATGATAGCAGTCTTCCAATATCTCAGGGGTTGCCACAAAGAAGAAGGAGTCAACCTATTCCCCAAAGCACCTGAGGGTAGACAAGAAGCAATGGGTGGAAACTAAACAAGGAGGGAAGCAACATAGAACTAAGGAGAAATTTCCAGACAGTTAGAACAATTAATCCATGGAACAGCATGTTTCCAGAAGTTGTGAATGCTCCAACACTGGAAGTGTGGTGTAGGTTTTCCTGCCTAAGCAGGGGGTTGGACTAGAAGACCTCCAAGGTCCCTTCTAACTCTGTTATTCTAACTGAAGGATTACGAAAATGGGCATTCTCAGTGGTGGCCCCTTTTCTTTGGAATGGAGGGGAGAGATGGTGCCTCAAATAGGTCATAGCTGCATTGCTAGGTTAACCCCACCAAGGCTGAGTCTCCAGTAAGCAGGGCTGGTGTTGCAAAACTCCGATGGGCTTACCTGTGGAACTTCAGCCTCCCCCCCCCCCCTGAGCGGCTGCAGCTGGCTGCTGTGTCCCTCGACCAAGAAGACCTCTGATTAAAACCTCCTTACTCAACGGGCAATTGATCTTATTGACTGGCTGGAGCCATGCCTGATTTCAGCCCAATTGCTTTGCTGTTGCTCTTGAGTCGCTCGCTTTCTGCCCTTAGGAATTCTTCATGCTCAACCCCTTGGACATAAATTTCTTGGGAAACAGCCCCTCGGGACGCGCAAAGCCCATTATTCCTTCAATTCTGCACCAGACAGAAATGTAGCTTGCATTTAACTGTGCACAGTTAATCCTACGTAGCTATGTGCAAAGAAATAAGGGCTGTGGCTGAGAACCCGATCTGCCTGGAATTAGAATTGTAGTGTAGACTTTTTTTGGTTTTGGAGGGGTGCATAGGAAGCCTATGGTCAAGGGCAAAGCTGCAGTTCGGCTTGTAGAAAGCATCTTGGGCCCCTGGTTTCTGAGACAACCCAAGAAAGGGATCTTGGGGTTTCGGTGGACGGCTCTATGAAGAGGTCAACCCAATGCGCAGCAGAAGTAAAAAAAAAAAAAAAAGGAAATTGTTTTTTAGAGTCGAGCAGAATGGAAACGCAACCGAGAAGAACCTTGGGACCCACCAACTAACAAAGATATGTGGTCATTTCATTGTTTAGATATGAAGGTTTCTGTAACTGCGTCTTCTTGTCTTTTCAAGCCCAAATACTTTGGTCAATTGTCTTGATTGACAAAACTATCAGAAGTCTCAGAGCCATCGGAATTTCTATCCGGATAAGAGACCAAGGGCTGCTGTATCTCCTGCAAATATATTAAAGAAATAAAATGGGTTAATAGATAACTCAGCAACTTGCCAGTAATACTTGGGTGTAGCTACTTGACGAGGCTGTAACTCTCTGGGAGGAGATCAAAAACCAGTTCTCTGATAGTAGAAGATGCTCTTGCATTGGAGTCATCCAGGTCATAAGGGGAAGGAATCACGCGGGTCTTTCGATTGAACCTCACCTACACAAAGATATGGATCAAATTGAACCGGTCCAAAGACGGGCTACAAAAATGGTGGAAGGTCTTAGAAACATAGAAGCATAGAAGACTGATGGCAGAAAAAGACCTCATGGTCCATCTAGTCTGCCCTTATACTTTTTTTAAAAAAAAATAGTCTGCCCTTATACTATTTCCTGTATTTTATCTTAGGATGGATATATGTTTATCCCAGGCATGTTTAAATTCAGTTACTGTGGATTTACCAACCACGTCTGCTGGAAGTTTGTTTCAAGGATCTACTACTCTTTCAGTGAAATAATATTTCCTCTTAAGCATAAAACTTATCAGGAAAGACTTCATGAACTCAATCTGTAGAGTCTGGAGGACAGAAGGAAAAGGGGGGACATGATCAAAACATTTAAATATGTTAAAGGGTTAAATAAGGTTCAGGAGAGAAGTGTTTTAATAGGAAAGTGAACACAAGAACAAGGGGGCACAATCTGAAGTTAGTTGGGGGAAAGATCAAAAGCAAAGTGAGAAAATATTATTTGACTGAAAGAGTAGTAGATCCTTGGAACAAACTTCCAGCAGACGTGGTTGGTAAATCCACAGTAACTGAATTTAAACATGCCTGGGATAAACATCTATCCATTGTAAGATAAAATACAGGAAATTGCATAAGTGCAGACCATGAGGTCTTTTTCTGCCGTCAATCTTCTATGTTTCTATTCTTCTAAGCCAGAAGAGATGGAAGCCCATGTTCCTCAGCATTGGCTTAACTTAATGGGGGACCCTACCTGAGATTGAAGGGGTTGGGAAGGAGGCCCCTAACAACTCACAGTATTCAAGGAGGCTGGTTAGCATCCCTCTGCTGCCTGCATGGTGTTACTTATCATCTTGGAAAACCATCACCACCACCACCTCCTCCTCTTCCTTCTTCTTAGCATATTCCTGCAAATGCAGGGCCCACTTTTCTTGGAAAACCATGACTGCCCCAAAACAAACGGGATAATATTCCCTGGAAATTATGCAAAGTTCTTTCATTTGCTCAAGAATGGGGGAGACGATCTTGGGGAAAACAATGGAAGATTCACCATTTGAAACCCTCTTGGAATCTGAAACAAAAGTAAATGAATATATAAATGACTTTTACAATCTTAGGTCGATAATTTCACAAGAAGCAGTATTTGTAGTGGTCAGCGTGATCGATGAGACACAAAGATCTTAACTCAAACTCTCCTTCTTGCACAAAAGTTTTGATAGATGATCATCTTCTTTCCATTCTTGGGCAATGGCCTATCTTGTCCATCCTGTCCTTGGGGAGCTAATCAGAAGGCCAGTAAGGCTACTGACCCCTTTGCTGGGCATTAACTCTGGTTGTTTTTGGGGAGGATGAATGGCTGCAAAAGTTGATGGAGTTAGCAAGGATTGATTAAGGAATACAATTAATTTTGTTTCCATTTGGAAAATGCTTCTGGACTTTGTGCTTTGAGATTGAGGGGGTGTGTGTGAAACTTTGATTTTGGGTTTCGCTGATTAGATAGGTTTGTTGTTACAGAAGTCGCTAATCTATATTATGATGTCAAAGTTAAAAGTTGAGGTTGTACATTATTAACTTATTCTACTGCGCCAAAAAGAGTTAGAAGTTAATGCCTGTTTTAAAACAAAAATCCCCTTTTCCCTATTTTGCAATCATTCTCATTTTTCTTTGCATTTTTTGTATTTTATACTTTAAAGTAATAAAAATTGATAGCTGCATAGAGATAGCAAAGAATGGTGGATCACCTTGAAGATGGCTAAGTGATCCTCCTGTCCCATTTCTAGTGGTCAAAGAGACAGATGTACCGAGGACAGGAACAGAAAAGACACCTTTGTGTAGCCCATGTGGGGAAACCCCCCTATCAACCCAACCCAGGTTGTTCCTTCCAGTGTTAACTCCACGGCAAACGAAGGAGAGCGACTGTCTATGTCAGGGTTATAAAGATGGTTAGTCCATGGTTGATCCAAGGGGCATTTTTTAAAATTGAATTTTCAAAACAAAAGCAAAACACAAAGCAACAACAACATTAAACTTTCAATAAATTTGTACAGACATAATGGATACTAGGAAACAAAACAGATACTAGGAAAGTGAAAAACAAAACAGAAAGAGAAAAAACAAAAACAGCAAAAGAAAAAACAAACAAGCAAATAAAACATACATTTGGGATATTTACATCCCCTTCTTATTCAGAATTGTGATTGGGGATATATGTATTTTGACCTTGTTTTGGTTAGCGTATTGCTGTGCATATTTACATATTTGCCTACTTTTCTGCAAACTTAGATTAAATCTTTTGGACTGTCTTTCTGTACAGTTTCTTTTCTTTTATCCTTTCATCCCTTCCTTCCTTCCTTCCTTTCTTTCTTTCTACCAATTATAAAATTGGTTTTATAAGTCTTCGGAGAGGGGCAGCATACAAATCTAATTAATAATAATAATAATAATAATAATAATAATAATAATAATAATAATAAAAGTTATAGTAGCCCAAATCCTCCTTCCCTTCTAGTTTTCTTGGCAGCATATCCATCTCTGCACAATCCATCACCTTTTTAATTACCATCCCTTCTTCCAGCATTTTATAGCAATTACGAGCTGCATTGTCAGAGAGTGAAAAGGACAGGGGGAGCTTGGACTGCCCAGGGCTGGCGGGCCCATTTTTGCCATGCAATGGACCTCCTGCCCCCTGATGTCTTAACAGCACCTGCAAAAAGGCCCCACCTTAAAACCAGCTTTGCCTAGGAGGCCCCTGGTGCACCCCGGTATTTTCCATTTGCCTGCAGAAGAGCGGAGGCCGTCTTTCCTTCCAGCTGCAAGCCATCGGCTCAGCCCGGAGGCCTCCTGGACCGGCCCCCTCTCTGCAGCTCAGCGCTTGGAAGAGGGCTCTGGCCTCCCTGCCCTTTGCCACCCGGCTCTTCCAGCGAAGTAGGTGCTCTTATCTGCTCCCTGCATACATTAAACACCATTATAATTATCAGCACTTTTCCCTTCTGCAAATTACATTCGCCCTGGCACCAGCCTCGGGGCATCTCTTGTCCTTAATGCATTTCTTATTTTGCTATTTAACTGGCAGCAATACTGGGTCACGGCCTATTTGTGGCATCTCAAGGCCAGGCCGGGCACTGCGTTGCCTCCCCAAGAGGCAGAGGTCAAACCCACCTCGGAGAGATCGGCCAAACGTCTCTTGGGCTCTGCTCTACACAAGGTCCAGGTTGCTTCCTTGCTTGACAGCCTTTTGACTAAGATTGCAAGATGTGTCAGCTGGACATGGAACGATGGCCCTGCCGGCTTCTAAATTTTTAGCAATGGGTGGAAACTAAACAAGGAGAGAAGTAACTGAAAACTAAGGAGAAATTTCCCAACAGTCAGAATGGTTCATCAGTGGAACAGAAGTTGCCTCCAGAAGTTGTGAGTGATCCAACACTGGAAGTTTTTAAGCAGATGTTGGATCACCATCTGTCTGAAGTGGTGCAGGGTCTCCTGCCTAAGCAGGGGATTGGACTAGAAGACCTCCAAGGTCCCTTCTTCTTCTTCTTCTTCTTCTTCTTCTTCTTCTTCTTCTTCTTCTTCTTCTTCTTCTTCTTCTTCTTCTTCCTTCTTCTTCTCCTCTTCTTCTTCTTCTTCTTCTTCTTCTTCTTCTTCTTCTTCTCCTCCTCCTCCTCCTCCTCCTCTTCCTCCTCCTCCTCCCACAACTTCTGAAGGCAACTTCTATTCCATGGGTTGATTGCTCTCACTGTCAGTAAACTTCTTATTTCTAAGTTGAATCTCTCTTTGGTCAGCCTGTATCCATTATTCCTTGTCAGGCCTTCGGGTGCTTTGGAGAAGAGCTTGACCCCTTCTTCCTGTCTGGGGCAGCCCCTCAGATATTGGAAGCCTGCTTGCCTGTCTCTCCTGGCCCTTCTTTTCCCTAGACCACTGTTTCCCAACCTTGGCAAATTGAAGATATCTGGACTTCAACTCCCAGAATGCTGGCTGGGGAATTCTGGGAGTTGAAGTCCAGATATCTTCAAGTTGCCAAGGTTGGGAAACACTGCCCTAGACTAGCCATGCCCAGTTTGCCTGCCAGCCTGGTTCTCCCCCAAGTGGCGCCCTCCAGCTGCCCCCACTCCTCCCGCCGCCTGAAGGGCCGCGACTCCGGCGGGGGTCCAGCGGAGTCCGGGGTCTCCCAAACGGGCCAACGCCGCGCTGCCCTCCCGCCTTCAAAATCCGGTCCCGGGCGA
The DNA here is from genome assembly GCF_031021105.1 of Erythrolamprus reginae. Lineage (NCBI taxonomy): Eukaryota > Metazoa > Chordata > Lepidosauria > Squamata > Dipsadidae > Erythrolamprus > Erythrolamprus reginae. The sequence continues at coordinate 33,400,904 of NC_091961.1, read as the reverse complement.
GCAGCAGGTGCGCGTGGGCGGAGCCTGGCGAGAAAGGGGGCGTGCCACTCGCCTCCGCCCGCCATCGCCGGCTGCAGCCGCCGCCTCCATGTTGGAAGCGGGCAAGCGGCGAGCGCTGTCCAGCACCTGCAGCCCGCTCCCTAACAGGCGCTTGGCGAGGGCGGGGCCGTGCTGGCCCCGCCCCTCCCTCCCCAGGCCTCTGCTTCCCCCGCCCCTCCGTCCCGTCCGACCTGAGGCGGGCTGTGGGGAGGGGGGCGACCTTTCGGCCTCAGCGACACCTTTCCTCCCACCCCGGGTGTGGGGAGTCCCGGGCATGGAGAAGGGGCCAAACGGGTGTCTTTCCCGAGTTGCCCGAGCACGTGCAGAGTGCCGCTCCGCCTGAGGCGCGCATCTCCCCCCTCTGAGGGGGCGGAGGGCCGGCCATTCCCCTTAGGGCGAGGCGGGCTGTGTGTGTGTGGGGGGGGGCACCCTTCGGCCTCAGCGCCCCCTTTCTTACCTTCCCCCGGGTCTGGGGAGGAGCGGTCGGGGAGAAGGGGCCGAGCGGGCGTCTTTCCTTAGGTGCCCGAGCATGTGCAGAGTGCCGCTCCGCCTGAGGCGCGCATCTGCCATTCCCCTCAGGGCGAGGCGGGCGGCACGAGCTGGGGGAGGGCGACCCTTCGACCTCAGCGGCCCCTCAGGGCGTCTTTCCTGAGGTGCCCGAGCATGTGCAGAGTGCCGCTCCGGCTGAGGTGGAGGGGCGGCTTTTCTGCTGAGGGCGGGGCGGGCTGCGGTCGCGAGAGCCGGGCACTAGGGGTCAGGCCAGGCCAGGCGGGCGAGGGCCGGGGCGCGAGGGGGGAGCGTCGGTGCCAGCACTCAAGATGGTTTCCGGCGGGGGCTTCGCGTGGGGGGGGGGGGGGCGGGGGGGTGGGGGGGAGGCGGGGCGGCTCCGACGCGCCTCGCCAGCCCGGCAACGTCAGGCAGCGGCTGGTGATTTGCTGGCCGCGCCGCCGAGCCCCGCTAGAGAGCCGGGAAGCGGGCGCTGCGAACTCCGCCTGCGATGCTCTGCCCTCGGCCGCCGCGGGGTCTCCAGCCGCCCGGACGCCTCGCCCGCCGGGACGCCGCGCCACGGTGAGCGGGACCCCGCGGGACGCGCCCCGGGCAACTTGCTTCGCTGCCGCCCGACTCGGGACGGGGCAGCGCGGCTCGCTCCGCTCCGACGGGACCCGGGCGAGGATGGGCGGCGGGCGGCGTTTGTAGCCCGACTAACCCCGGGTCGGTGCTGGGCGCTCGGAGTCCGGGGCTGGTGGGGAGGGTCTCAGCCGCTCCCCTCGCTCCACCGAGGGGACGCCGGCCGGGCGAGCGCAGCCGGAGGAGAGGAGCTCTTCCCGGCGTCCATCCCCGCCGCCCGACCGTGGGAGCGCGCCTCCGCCCGGGACACGCGAGTGGCGGCGCGCGGTGGGCAAGGGTCGTCGGGGGCGAGGGCGGGGCGCGGAGGGCTGCTCGGGGTCTTCCTCGCTGCGGGCGACGGGGCTCTTTCGCCCTTATTTCCTTCCTCCGCCGGCCGGCCACCCACGCCGGGAGCCTCCGTCCTCCGCCTCGGGCGGCACTCGGGTCGGAGGAAAGGCGTGCCGGAGGGTCAACAGGTCCCGCGCTGCGCGGCTGCCTTGCCTGGGGTGGGGCGACACGGGTCCCGGGTGATTCAGCCCCTTTTTGGGTGGGGGGCGTCCGGACCCCCCCCCTCCGCAAGACCCCCGCTTCGACGAAAAGCGGGTTCGGGGATCCCGAGTAGAACTCACGGTCCCTTCGAATGGGGGGGGGGGTCTCTTGATTGATCGTCCCCCCGCCCCACTCCGCCCCTCCTCGATCAGGTGCCCCCGGTTTGGGAGGGTGGGGGTCCTCCATCCGCCCTGCCGCTGCTGCTCAGGGAGCCCCAACCGCGCCCCAAGAAGGTAAAGCATGGGGGCTCTTCCCTCAAAGCGGACGGAGTGCTCCGGGCAGCTTGTAAAGGGAATTTTCTCCTTGGAAAAAGCCCCCTTTCCGGTTTTCAAAAGGGGGGGGCTGTCTGTCGGGTGGAGGAGCCGCTGCTGCTTTTAAAGCTTGGGGGGGCTCGTGGGGGGGGGGGCGGAGAAGTTGCTCCCTCCGAAGAAGAAGTTGGGCTTAAGCCTTTCACAAAGGTTGCCTCTCCCTGGGGAGGGGCCGGCTCGGCTTTCCCACTTGAGTTTGGGGAGGGGGAGAAGGTCACTTTGGGACCCACTGGAAGTAGGAGAAGGAGGGAGAGCATGTGCCCTTCCCTCCCCATTTGGGGTGAGAATCCCCCTCCCCTTTATTCCCTCTTCTCAGTCTTAACAACTGATTGGGGTGGGTGGGAGCAACCCAAAAGTTCTTTCTCTGGATGGCTGGGGAAGAGATAGAGGACTCTTATGGATGGGGCACCACTCAGAAACCCTGAACATCCCTTGGGTTAAAGGCAACTAACCTGGGAAGTTGGAGGCAATGACCATGCAGTAAGAAAGCAGGGACAAGCCACTTCCTTGGGGTGCCAGGGAAACTACACAGCTGTGTTTGGGAAAGTTGGATGTTGTAGAAGTTGGGCTGGTTGGAAGAAGACGGTTCAGGGTTGGTATGTGACTGAGATGGAGGCTCCTTCTCCTATGAGCAGCCTTCCCTGTGCCCACCCGATGAGATTCGGTTTTCCTTTGGTCGGAGAAGGACCAAGGCTGACCCAAAGGTGCTTTTCCAAGAGGCAACTGGACTTTCTAGTTTTCCTCTGAAGAAGTTTCGCTTCTCATGCAAGGAGCTCCTTCAGCTCATCCATCAAACTTCTTCAGGGAGCTTCTTGGATGAGAAGAAAAACCAGAAAATCCACGTTGTCTCTTGAAAAAGCCCCTTTGGGGTGGAGGGCTGAGGGTCTCCACAGACAGCCACGGCTGATGTTCCTTTCCCACCCCACCTGGACGAACAGCCCTGCCCGGCCCTTCCAGGTTGGGTTCTTTCTTTGGTGGCTTTCCATAGCTGGGGTCCCACATCGGTGAAGTGCATTTCCCCCGTAAAACGCCTCTTTCTTCCTGCCACCCTCTTCCAGATTGCCGACCCCTCCTCAAGACAGCTCCAGACAGTGCTGCCGAAGGACTCCCTGATGCCTGCAGCCCAGGCGGAGCATTATGGATTTGACTAAGATGGGTACGATTCAGCTCCAGAACTCCAGCCACGCCGCCGGCCTCCTCCAGAAAGCCAACCAGATGCGCCTGGCCGGCACCCTCTGCGACGTGGTCATCCTGGTGGATGGCCAAGAGTTCCACGCCCACCGGACTGTGCTGGCCTGCACCAGCAAGATGTTTGAGATCCTCTTCCACCGCAACAGTCAGCATTACACCTTGGACTTCCTCTCGCCAAAGACCTTCCAGCAGATTCTGGAGTACGCCTACACAGCCACCTTGCAGGCCAAAGTTGAGGACCTGGATGACCTGCTGTACGCGGCGGAGATCCTCGAGATCGAGTACTTGGAGGAGCAGTGCTTGAAGATCCTGGAGACCATCCAGGCTTCGGAAGACAACGAGGCCGAGGTCAGCATGACCGACGGCGCCGGCGAAGACGAGGACGACCGGAAGTCCAGATACATAAAGAACATCCTGCTCTCCAAGCATTCCAGCGAAGAGAGCGGCTACTCCAGCCTGGCCGGCCAGGCCCTGATGGGGACGATGGTGGAACACAGCCCCTCGGTGTCCACCTCCTTCGGCCTGGCCGCCATGAGCCCCACCAAGACTGCTGTGGACAGTTTGATGAGCATTGGACAGTCGCTTCTGCAGGGGGCTCTGCCCCGCCACGCCCTGGAGGACTTGCACTCCGCCAACGGGAGGTCCGAGCTCAAGACCGAAGCTATGCAGGTGGAGGAGGCCTCCAGCCACGAGAGCCCTCGGTCAGGAGAGCTGGGCGCTTCCGGCGCAGACAAAGCGGAGGATAAAAGCAAGCAAGGGCCTGGCACCCCGACCCGCAGCAGCGTCATCACCAGCGCCCGGGAACTTCACTATCCCCGGGACGAGAACGCGGAGCAGCCGCTGGAGGTGGTCCAAGGCCCCCTGCTTGGGCCGGAGCTCCTGGCTTCCCACGGGGAGAAGCCGATGGGCATCTACTCCATGCTGCCCAACCACAAGAGCGAGGCCATGCTCGGCCTGCCCGTCTCCATGGCCCCCACGCTGCACGTCCAGCCGGCCCTGGCCGTCTCCATGGACTTTGGCTCCTACGGGGGGCTGCTCCCGCAAGGCTTCATCCAGAGGGAGCTCTTTAACAAACTCGGGGAACTGGCCGTGGGGATCAAAACCGAACACCAGAGCGTCGGGGAGCAGTGCAGCGTTTGCGGGGCGGAGCTGCCCGACAACGAGACGGTGGAACAGCACAGGTAGCCCCGCCTTCCTCCTCGGGCTTTCTGCGCTTGGGTTTCCCGGGCGTCAGGCAAACGGGCTGCAGTCGCGAAGGGAGTTGAGGAGGTTTCTTGGTTTTTTTTAAAAAAGGCCCAGCAAGGCAGCAAGTTGCAGGCTGCGCCTCTTGGTGAAAATGGGAAAATAGAAGAGGCTTGGGAGGAAAAGGGTGCTGTGCTGAAAAGGCCCTGTAGGGCAAGTTGGTCTTCAGAGTAGGAATGGGAGCTCAAGGGAGGAGCCCTTCCTCTTCTTCCTCTTCCTCTTTGTCTTCCTCTTCTTATTCTTCCTCCTCCTCCTCCACCTTCACTTCTTCTTCCTCCTATTCTCCTTCCTCTTCCTCCCCCTTCATCTTCTTCTTCCCCCTCCTCCTTCACTTCTTCTTCTTCCTCCTTCTCTTCCCCTTCCTCTTCCTCCCCCGTCATCTTCCTCTTCTTCTTCCCCCTCCTCCTTCACTTCTTCTTCTTCCTCCTTCTCTTCCCCTTCCTCTTCCTCCCCCGTCATCTTCCTCTTCTTCTTCCTCCTCCTCCTTCACTTCTTCTTCCCCCTCCTTCTCTTCCCCTTCCTCTTCCTCCCCCTTCCTCTTCCTCTTCTTCCTTCTTCCTCTTCCTCCTTCTCTTCCTATTCCTCTTCTTCCTCTTTCTCTTCCTCCTCCTCCTCCTTCCTTTTCCTCTTCCTCTTCTTCTGCATCAAGGGCTGACCATGAGACTGGTTGTTGCTAATGCCTTGGACACACCAGCATTGTTTGCAAGCGACCAGGGACTTCTAGGGAGCGATTAGTAAGTCTGCAAACTCCCCGAATGCATTTGCTCAGCCACAGAAGCCTGGAGTAAGCCTGTCCTTTGGTCTGGTCCCAGTCGTAGGGCTCCTCTTAAGTTTGTCTTTGGGAGTAGACAGAAACTGTGGATGCCACAACAAGTGTGTTTTCCCAAGAAAGAAAAAAAGATTTTTCTACACTGCTGAGACTTAACTGGGAGTCCAAGGAGAACCGTTTGGCCCTTGCTGTGAAATGCTTGTGTCTCCCCCAAAAGCCAGTGGTGGGTGATGGGAGTTGCAGTCAGTGGCACCTGGATGGTCATTCCTTGGTTAGTTTCATTTGCCGCCCCCCCCCCCCCCTAAACTCAGCTTTATCCTTGTAGAAGCTGCTCCGGTTTATTAACCCAAAGCAGAGTTTAAGTCATGTTTGCTGGGCTGGGCTGAGTAGCTTGCTAGTAGCTACTTTCACTTGTGCCAGTTTAGGCTCAGTTTTCTGGGTGGGCAAATTTAGACCCCCAACCTGCATTTTTAGATTTAGGTGACAATTGCTGTTTTGAGCACTGGGTCAGTTTGTGATGATTGCCAAAGGTTGTTTTTTAATTGATCAATCTGCTCTAAATATGGTTAGAATTTCTGCGAAGGTCTGGTGTCAATCTTTAGGATAACTCCATGTTAACTAAAAACCAGTGTTTAATGTTCTCCTTTTGGGAACTGATTGCTGTCAAATTCCCTTTTAAAAAAAAAAAGAAAAGTTTAAAATGTCCTTTTGGGTTTCTCTAAGTGGAAACAGCAGCATTAGAAACAAATTGCTCTCCGAAGGGAGGTTAATACGTGAAAATCTGTCTTCACTCAGTTGTAGTTTTAAGCATGGCTTTCGTTTGAACTCGGCTGCTTAAGAGGTCTCTATTTTTTTTAAAAAAAAAAATCATGTCAAATGCATGGAAGGAGAGAATCCATTTTGACAGGCAGCCGTTCCTGTAAAGGCGGAATTTTCTTGAGAAATGATCAAAACATTTAAATATGGGAAAGGGTTAAATAAGGTTCAGGAGGGAAGTGTTTTTAATAAGAAAGTGAACCCAAGAACAAGGGGGCCACAATCTGAGGTTAGTTGGGGGAAAGATCAAAAGCAACGTGAGAAAATATTATTTGTCTGAAAGATGAGTAGATGCTTGGAACAAACTTCCAGCAGACGTGGTTGGTCAATCCACAGCAACTGAATTTAAACATGTCTGGGATAAACATATATCCATCCTAAGATAAAATACAGGAAATAGTATAAGGGCAGACTAGATGGGCGGATCATGAGGTCTTTTTCTGCCATCAATCTTCTATGTTTCTATGAATGAGGAAGGAAGGAGGAAGGAAGGAAGGAATGGAAGAAAGGAAAAATCCACAGTAACTAAATTTAAACACCTCTGGGATAAACGTATATCCAACCTAAGATAAATTACAGGAACTAGTATAAGGGCAGACTAGATGGACAGACCATGAGGTCTTTTTCTGCTGTCAATCTTCTATGTTTCTATGAATGAGGAAGGAAGGAAGGAAGGAAGGAAGGAAGGAAGGAAAGAAAGAAAAATTGACATGAACTGAATGTAAATCTGCCTGGGATAAACATAGATCCACCCTAAGATAAAATATAGGAAATAATATAAGGGCAGACTAGATGGACCAGGAGGTCTTTTCCTGCCGTCAATCTTCTATGTTTCTATGAAATACAGTGAACCTGTCTGTTTCTCGTCGAGACATAACTCACTTATTCCTGTTTTCACGAATGCCGGCTGACTCTTTGCTTCTGGCCTTCTCCGTTTCCTTGTGGGGATTCTCTTTGCTGAGCCTCAATTAGGACCCCCACCTCTCTCCTCCGTCTGTCCGTGCGGGTCTGGAAGGTAGAGAGGGCTTGGCAGCCCTGGTGGGAAGCACCTGGCTTTCGTGTCGTGCAGAAAAAACAGAATTTGTGCCCAGCAGCCCCGTGGCTTCGTCTTGTGCAAACATTTGTAGCGGAGGTGTGGAGTGAAGCATATTTCTTGTGCCTCTAACGCTGTGCAAACATATTACAAGGCAGCCTGCTAATAGGAGTCGAGCCACAATGCAGAAGATGCTCGGGGATGTTTTAATGAGCCGACAAGTTTAATTACTGTCGTCCAAATGTACATAATGTACCCTGGCAAGACCGGTGAGGAGCGGGCGGCTTTGAGCCTGGCGACTTTTTAGAAACAGGAAGCTCAGCCTAGGGTGGGAGAGCCACCGTTGGCACACAATGTATGGGCAGGTGGGTTGCCTTTGGCCCCCGCTCCCAAGGGCTTTGCCCATCGAGGTCAGCCCCTCGGCCATTGGGCCACCCAAGGAGGACTGAGCCCCCTCCCACAAAATGGCTTTGCAAGTATTTCAGGTTGGCTTTTCAGCCCATCACCCCTGCTTGCCTTGATTATCTTCTGTTGGAAGGGACCTTGGAGGTCTTCTAGTCCAACCCCCTGCGTAGGCAGGAAACCCTACACCACTTCAGACAGATGGTTATCTAACATGTGCTTAAAAACTTCCTGTGTTGGAGCATTCACAACTTCTGGAGGCAACTTCTGTTCCACTGATCAACCGTTCTGACTGTTAGGAAATTTCTCCTTAGTTTTAAGTCGCTTCTCTCCTTGTTTAGTTTCCACCCATTGCTTCTTGTTCTACCCTCAGGTGCTTTGGAGAATAGGTTGACTCCTTCTTCTTTGTGGCAACCCCTGAGATACTGGAACTCTGCTATCCTGTCTCCCCTGGTCCTTCTTCTTTTCATTCAACAAGCCATGCCTAGTTCCTGCAACCATTCTTCATATGTTTAATCATGGACCAATTTTTCTTTCTAAGTTGATACACCCTGAGTAAGGGGTGTAAAGTAAAGACCTGAGGATAATGGGAAGAGCAGAGTTAGCCGAAGGGGGATTTGGAGCAGCTTTCCTGGACAGAGGGGTCTGGAGCCCCCCAGGGAAGTCCTGAGCCACACAACCCGGCTTGCCTTCTCTCTGCAGACCCTGAAGATTATGGGGGTCACCATTTCTGCCCCTCATGTGGGGTGTGGAGATCTCTGGGGCCTCTCTCTACAGAAAACAAATCAGGAGAAGCTGGGTCTCCAATATCATGGAAGAAATATTCTTCTGTCAAACCGCAGGCAGGCTATTAAAGTCCCGGTCATGCCAGGAAGGGGTTCTCCTCTCCCCTACCCGTCTTGCCAACTCTGGTTCAAGGATAAGGAAGGAGCTTTCCTTCCTTCCTTCCTTCCTTCCTTCCTTCCTTCCTTCCTTCCTTCCTTTCCTTCCTTCCCTCCCCCTCCCTCCCTCTCTTCCTTTGCTCTTTTCCTTCCTTCCTTCCCTCCTTTTCTTCCTTCCTTCCCTCCCCCCCCTCCCTCCCTTCCTTTGCTCTTTTCCTTCCTTCCTTCCTTCCTTCTCTCCCCCCTCCCTTCCTTCCTTTGCTCTTTTCCTTCCTTTCTTTCTTCCTTCCTTCCTTTCCTTCCCTCCCTCCTTCCTTCCTTTGCTCTTTTCCTTCCTTCCCTCCCCCCTGCCTCCCTTCCTTCCTTTGCTCTTTTCCTTCCTTCCTTTCCTTCCTTCCCTCCTTCCTTCCTTTGCTCTTTTCCTCCCTTCCTTCCCTCCCCCCCTCCCTCCCTCCCTTCATTCCTTTGCTCTTTTCCTTCCTTCCTTCCTTCCTTCCTTCCTTCCTTCCTTCCTTCCTTCCTTCCTAGGTGCTCAGCTGGCAAGTGTCACAGTTTGGGATTTTAAATACTGAGCCGTTCTGGAATTGCCCGAGCTGGTCGATATCCTTGCTTGTTTCTCCCGTTCCTGCCGATTTTTGGCTCCGAGGTTTGAATTTCCTTCCTCCCTTGAATTTCCTTAATCCCGTCAAACGCTTGCTTGACTCCATGCGAACTGCTGAATTGATGAGTCAGGTGGCAGGGTTTTTTTTCAGTCTTAAAAAGGTGCTTTTAAAAAAAGAAAGGCTGGTGGGGATTTTTTTCCCCCCCTGTCTAAAAAAAACTGCTTTTTTAAAGCGTCGTGTTCTGTGCACTTTTAGATGTAATTGAAGCAACACCTGTAGTTGCCAGAATTATTTATTTATGATGCTCTTAGCACAGTCTGGCTAGGGATTTTTTCCCAAGGACCAAAAAGGAAGATTCAGATAGCATTGTCCTTTCTAAACGATGTGATTTACTTATATTATTATTTATTATTAAATTTACCGAGGGGAAAATATAGCAGACACCAATTAAAGTTTTGTTTGAGAAGACAAGAAGGAGAAGACTCATTCTCATGAACTGGACTTAACTCCAACTCCTGTTGGTGAATTCTTGCTTAGGAGAACAATGAAACCAGAGCTAGGACGCTCGTGAATGTGCTTAAATCAGTGGTGAACTTTGTTCTCTGGCGACACTCTCTCCCCAGTAGGGGAACTAATATTTCAGCAATCCGTTACCACCCATGAAATGCTTCCTCCCACGACATGCCCCAGATTTAGTTAAACTTTGGGGGTCATTTAAATCAGGCCATCGGATCTGGAAAATTTCAACTGAAGGTGCTGACAATGTTGGTGTCCCTGGTATTTATTGAAACCTGATTTTTTTAATGAGACGTGACACATGGATACCAGTCCCTGTGGTTTCTTGATGTTCTATTAATTCCCTTCTTTGGAGGCCATTTTGCTTAAACACTTCTTTAAAAAAACAAAACTATTATTAATAATCACGATTTCCAAAGGACAGTGGAATGCTGAGGAAACGAGACTCAATTTCAATTGTTTAAAGTTTTGACGATGGCCAGATTTCATTCTTATTTGTTTGGAAAAGTTGACACGTAATACTAAATGACATTTGGTGTGCAACATTTTATCACACTTACTAAGAAATCTGAAGAATTTCCGTGTACTTTGATACTATGTTCTTGCCTTTTCATCTTCTATTAATACAAAATGATACATTTCATATCAACAGCTAACTGATGTTCAGAACTGTATAAACCTAAATTTAAAATGTGGACTAATTTGAGGAATTTTAGCCAAACCTGCACAGGGCTTAATTTGTGACATTACTTTAGAATCAGAAATGAATGTTAGCATCAACTGAATCCCTGTCATTCTTTTGAATGGTGCTTTTTTGCTAAATTCTGTGTATCAGAACACAGTGACAAAATACTTCTGTGCAAAATGTGTGTAACAAAACATATTCAGACAGGAGAAGTCCAGAGTTGGGGACCATGATTCCTCTGTTGCTTCTTGTTCTGGTTTCTCCGAGATCTTTGAAGACCCCCAAGTTAGGGTCCTCAACCTCTTGGCCAAACTTCCATCTTCCTGTAGATCTGCAGCTTTGCCTGTTTCTCTCTTCCAAACGGGGTTGATGGTTGTGAAACACACATGGAGCATGGAACCGTCTCCTTCCGCAAATAGAAAGTTTCCAACGAGGTTGAGAGGTGGTCAGATTTAATTTAATGTTTGCATTGATTGCAGCTTTTAGTTCCCAGTGTGTGGAAGGGAATAGCGCTGGTGCTTTTAAACTAAATAAATGAAAGCATCCTTCCTTTTATCAAAAGCAATTATCCCTTTATTTCAGAGTGATGCTTGGAATTTGGGGAGGGGCGGTTCGTCCCATGCCTGTGGCTTTGGATCAAGTGTGTGTGTGTTTGTGCACTCGGGGTGCAATAAAAAATTCACGTTGGTGGCCACAGTGGTAGGACTGCATCTCCAGTGTGTTGGCCAGATGCTGTGATCACCTCCAGCTTTGGATTTTGGAGAGGACAATGAGTCCATGTGTGGTTTTTCTCTCCTGCCTTGCAATAGATTGCTTCTGGCTTCTCCACAGTCCTGCCATCTCCCCCCCCCTGTCCCCCCACCCCAAATGTTTGACAGTGACAACTTCCAGAAGGCGTCTGGGCTGGCTTGGTTTCTTTCTGGCTGATGGACATTATTAGTGGCACCTGGCATTGCAACGGGCTAATGGGAAGCAGTGGTGAGGGGCTTTGTGGTCCAGTCTTGGTCCGGCTTCTTCTTTGCTTTATGGCCGAGAGGATTCCGGAAATGAGTGCCGCTGGCCAGTTTGAGGGCCCTGACCCTGGTCAGGAGCTGGGGGCCTGGAAGGAGCCCCACCCTGAAAGAATCCAGGGGAGCTGTTTCTCATTAGAGGTGGAGAGCCGCGTGTGGCCTTGAACTCTGGCAGCTAAGTGTTTCCATCCGTGGAATGTAGGCTGGTGGTGGAGAAAGAGGCCGGAGGTCCATTTGTCCTTCCAAGAGACCTTGGGCAAGGAGAAGAGATGGAGTTACTTCGGCAGTTCCTCCCTTTGGTGGTGGCTCAAATGGTCATGGATGGATGGATGGAGATAGGTAGGTAGGTACTAGGGAGGGAGGGAAGGAGGTAGATGTAGATAGTTGGTTGGGTGGATGGATGGAGATAGGTAGGCAGATACTAGGTAGGGAGGGAGGTAGATGTAGATAGCTGGTTGGGTTGGTGGGTGGGTGGATGGATGGATAGAGATAGATAGGTAGGTACTATATAGCTGGGTAGATATAGATGGATGGATGGAGATAGGTTGGTAGGTAGTTTGATGTAGATAGCTGGTTGGGTGGATGGATTGATGAATGGATGGATGGGGAAAGGTAGGTAGGTAGATGTAGATAAATAGCTGAATAGATGGATGGATGGAGATAGGTAGGTAGTTATTAGGTAGGTAGGTTGGTAGATGTAGATAGCTGGTTGGGGGATGGAGGAATGGATGGAGATAGGTAGATGTAGATAACTAGCTGATCTGTTCTCAATAGAGATATCCCTGGTTGGTTGGTTTTTCTCAAAAAATAATCTGGATTTATTAGTAGTCGTGCATTATTCCTCATCCAAATGGGAAGCTGGACGCTTTCTACAACTGCATCAAGTCAAACTCCTGTCAGCTTAGCTTATGGGGATGGGTGGGTGGGTGGGTGGGTGGGTGTTGCAGCTTCCTTAAAAGTGGAGCTGCCTCCCCCCTCCCAAACAAAGGCCACGGATGGCTGGTGATTGACAACGCTGCTGCGCTGCTCTCCGAGAGACTCCGATGCTGGGTTTTGATCCTGGCTGAAGGGATGCAAAGCTGGCCATTTTTGGCTTGCCCTGAGAAGACGGGAGAAGTCGAGAGTGGGGAGGTGACCTCAGCTCCCGTTCGGGGCTCGAGAGTCGAGGGGGTCAGTGCAAAAGGGACAATGGCTGCCTGATGGAGGGTCTAAACCTGGTTAGTAGCTTGTTGATCTTTGCAGAGCTTTGGAGATCCACGAAGCTGGGTCTGAACGTCTTGGAAGATCTCCCCAGGCTTCCTGCAAAGGATTATTCAGAGGTTGAAAGTGGGACTTTCCTGGCCCCGTTCCATCCAATGACCAATCCTTTGAATTAGGAGGCATCATCCTGATCCCAATTAATTCATTCCTCTCTTGAAATGGCCCCGAGGCCTCTGCTTTTTGACCAGTGGTGCTTGGAAGGGTCCCACAGAATATCACGGATCGTCCCCTTTAAAGCAGGACCCCCATCCTGGATGCCCTTTGAATGGGCCATCTGACATTCCAGCAATGATAATGCGCTTTGCTCACTTATTCCATCTCTCTCTCTCTCTCTCACACACACACACACACAAAGATGTTGTGGGCCATCAACCCAGTCAATTCACACAGGCTTGACTATCTTTGAGGGAAGGAAGGAATACTTGAAGGATGAAAGGAGCAGTCAGCCACCAGCTCATTATTGGCCATTTTATTTCAGTTCTCAGCCTCTTTTACAAAGTTGAATTAACCACTGCTAAAATTGATGGTTTTCTCTCTCTTTCTTTCTCTCTCCCTCCCTCTCTTTCTCTCTCTATCTCTCTTTCTGTCTCCATCTATTTCTTTCTCTCTTCCTTCCCTCTTTCTATCTCCATCTCTCTCTTTCTCTCTTCCCTCTCTCTTTCTCTCTCCATCTCTTTCTGTCTCTCTCTCTCCCTCCATCTCTTTCTCTCTTTCTGTCTCCATCTTTATTTATTTCTTCCCTCCCTCTTTCTCTCTCCTTCCATCTCTTTCTATCTCCATCTCTCTATTTCTCTCTTCCCTCTCTCTTTCTCTCTCTCTCCATCTCTTTCTCTCTCCCTTCTTTATCCCTCTCTCCCTCTCTCTCTGCATCTCTTTCTCTCTCTTTCTCTCTCTCTCTTTTTCTCTTAAACATGGGATGCAACTTTATTTTGCAGCTAAGCGCTGCAGCCTTGGGATGCACCGTTAGGGGAAGAAACAAAGACCACTAAAAACCATCGTGTTAAAAGGAGGCCCTCCCCTCATTTACCCCAAAGATGCCACAAATAATTGTGAATGTCACAATGACACCCAACGCCAACGCCTGAGTAATTGCCTGCTCTTTGGAAACGGGGAGCAGATTCATCGTTTCCCTGATCCCCGCGCCCGCCCGAGCGGCTTTGATTGGCGTCCCTGGCGAGGGGGCTCCTTTTCATTCATAATTAGCAACTGTTTTACCCACCCTGACGGTTTCAAGGAACGACTTCTAAAAATGAGTAATTACCGCATATTTCCCATCAGTCAAACACGGGGGCCGCTCCGCCGCCTGATGCCGAGCGCGGACGTGAAAAAAAAAATATTTCTGTTTGCAGTTAATTTTAGCGGCAGGCCGATCATGTTAACCGGCTGTAATTGTTTCCAGATAGGGCCGATATTTCTGTGTGTTGGGATGAAGGGCCGGGTAAGTGCTGACTTCCTGTGTAAATTAGCTTGTCCTATTCATACTGGCCGGACCTGGCTTGTGTCACGGGGGTCTCCGGGAGGCCCCCCCTTGACATGAGGAGGAGAAAGCTCCTTTGGCCTCCTCTGCTCTCTTGGGTCCCCTTGTCCGGCTTTCCGAAGATGCCTGCTTAAGGGGTCACAACCCCCAGCTCCAAATTGTGCAAAATGCAGCCACGTGAGCGGTCATGGGCCTCCCTAGACACACCCATGTCTCTTCAGCACTCCACAGACTTCATTGGCTGCCGATTGGTTTCCGGACACAATTCAAAGAGTTGGTGATGACCTATAAAGCCCTACATGGCATCGGGGCAGATTTCTTGCGGGACTGCCATGAATCCCAGTGTCCGGTTCGATCCACAGAGTCGGCCTTCTCCAGGTCCCGTCAACTAGACCAGTGTTTCCCAACCTTGGCAACTTGAAGATATTTAGATTTCAACTCCCAGAATTCCCCAGCCAGCAAATGCTGGGTGGGGAATTCTGGGAGTCGAAGTCCAGATATATCCAAGTTGCCACGTTTGGGAAACACTGAACTAGACAATGTCGCTTGGCAGGACCTAGAGGAAGAGCCTTCTCTGTGGTGGTCCCGATCCTCTGGAATCAGCTCCCTCCGGAGATTCGTACTGCACCCACCCTCCTCACCTTTCGCAAGAGTCTCAAGACTCACTTATGTCGCCAGGCTTGGGGCAATTAGATCTAGAACCCCTGGCCAATAAATGTGATGTACGGCTGCGATTGAATGGTTTGATTGATTTTAATAAACTGGGTTTTTAGCTTACAGGGGGTCCTTGATTTGTGACCTCAATTGAGCCCCAAATGTTTGTTGCTGAGCAAGACGGTGGTTGTGAATTGTGCTTCATTTTATGACCCTCCTTGCTGCAGTTGTTAAGTGAATCCGGCTTTCCCGTCGACTTGACCTGCTGGAAGGTCACAGAAGGGGCTCCAAGTCTCCGGAGAGGGGCGGCATACAAATCTAATAAATAATTAAATAAATTAATTAAATAAATAAATAAATATGACCCTGGGACATTTGCAACTGTCATAAATCTGTTACCAACTGTCTGAAATTGGCAACTGGAGGTTGTAAGTATGAAGAATGGTGCTAAGTCACTTTTTTCAGTGTCGTCGGAACTTCGAACAGTCACTAAAAGCAACTGTTGTAAGCTGAGGACTAGCTGTATTTATAGCATCTTGCTTGCAATGGGGGGGGGACGACAGAATCTGTGACACCCCCCTCCCAGCCCCCGTGGGTGTTACTCAAAGCTGCTCCCCCTAGTGGACAAAAATGATCCAGGATGGGTGATTATTGGGGGGGGGGCAATGGGGCTTGTTTAAGGGGGCGAAAGGGGCAACCCAGCCTCGATAAGGCTGCCCCAGAGAGGCCCAAGTAAAACCTTTGGGCTGTCAAAGTTTGTGTTGCTTAAGCCCACCCCTTGGGGTTTAACCCCTGGGATAAAATAAGTTTTATTTTCCCAAGGATGTTTTATAACATCTTTGCATTTTTAAAAAAGGCCAACTGTGCAGGGAAGGTGGGTGTCACCCTTCATGGGTGGTACAACTGGTACAAGCAATTTGGCATTTGATCCAAATCTACCTCGGTTCCAATGAAAGGGGCTTCAATTGATGGATTTTGTCCCAATATCCAAAAGCAACTAAGTTGGAGATGATTTCGGAGCAAAGAGAAGTTCTAGACATGGCTGGAGGAATGGATTCCCCCCTCCAGAAATAATACAAATGCTTACCAAGTGTTTGTGCACAATTAATGTGTACATATTTGTCTCTTGTATGTACTTGTACATATTTCTCAAGCACACTTTGGTGCATTTTTTTTAAAAAAATGTTGCAACAGATTGGCCTTGGTACATCTGGAATCGGATACCTGTGCGCCAAAGTTTGGAGTTGCATGAAATCAATTTCTGAGTCATTTGTAGTTTATTATGCTAAACCGAAGATGGTAGATTTTCTGACGGGCGTATCTCTATCTCTGCCTCTATTTTGCTGTGCCTGGGCTCACCACACTAAATCATGATAAAAAAGTAAATTGGTTTTGCATACAGATGATGCTGTAACTCAACAGGAGGTTTGGAAACGCTGCATATTTCTTTCTATAAGCGCAGAGTGTAGATGTGGTTAGGATACTACAAGGCGTAGCTGGAGAATTCTAGGAATTGAAGTCCAGACATTTTAAAATTAAAATGACCAAGGCTGAAAAACAATGATGTGAGACATTCGCACGATCCTTCCTTTTGAGGCTTCCAAAATAAAGTGTGGGTTAGTGTATGTGTGTATTTGTGTTTGTACAAGTCAGATTGGATTAGATAAATGGAATACACTCATTCCTCCCTCCCCCCCCAGCCCTACAGTCAAGACCCCCGTGATCTGACCTGCAAGACTCCAATCCCCAGGCTGTTTAAATTGTGTGCTGTGGTTGTGCTGTCCAGTGTTTGCAGAACTTAGCCAACTATTCCAAGAACTCCGGTATCTCCTCCAAAAGTTTATTGTCCCAGGAAGCAAACAAGAAACAATGCAAAGTCCGTTCTTTTGTTGTTTGCTGCTTTCATCACAATGACAGCACAGGCAATTTTGTACTAGGGTGTAAAGGGGGGAGAAAAGGATTTTATGAGGAATTTGAAAGATGGCCAAAAAAGTTGAAGTGGAGCGTCCACGGTTGTGCAGAAAACCCAATTTATCTACCAAAACGTAGATGATAATAATAGAATGGAATTCTTTATTGGCCAAGTGTGATTGGACACACAAGGGATTTGTCTTGGTGCAGATGCTCTCAGTGTACATAAAAGAAAAAGACTTTTGTCAAGAATCATCAGGTACAACACAATGATTCTCATAGGGGTCAAATAAGCTACGAGGAAACAATCAATATTAATAAAAATCTTAAGGATACAAGCAACAAGTTGCAGCCCTACAGTCCTAAGTGGGAGGAGATGGGTGATAGGAACGATGAGAAAAAACTAGTAGCAATAGTAGTGCAGGCTTAGTAAATAGTTTAATAGTGTTGAGGGAATTATTTGTTTAGCAGAGTGATGGTGTTTGGGGGAAAAAACTGTTCTTGTGTCTAGTTGTGTTGGTGTGCGGTGCTGTATAGTGTCCTTTTGAGGGTAGGAGTTGAAACAATTTGTGTCCAGGATGCGAGGCCAATATTTTCACTGCCCTCTTTTTGACTCGTGCAGTCTACAGGTCCTCAATGGAAGGCAGGTTGGCAGCCATTATTTTTTTCTGCAGTTCTGATTCTCCTCTATGTCAATGTTGTTGGGTTGCAAAACCAAATCAGACAGTTATAGAGCTGCAGATGACAGACTCAATGATTCCTCATTGAGTGCATCTTTTCAAGAATTCCATAAAGCTGTAAACCATCCTGTGGGAAGAAGACCAGGTCCATCTTTTCAAGGTCTTGGTTGTCCCTGCATTTAGCCAATCTTGAGTTGGGAGCAGAGGTGTCAGATATTGGGTGGGTTTCAACTACTAACAATTGTGATTTTAGAGATCTGGAGGACACCTAGTTAAGAAAGATTGTTCCATGCACAATGAGTGGGCTTTCAACCCCCCTCTCCTCATTATTATTTGGAATATTTGGAACATTCTACACGGAACATATGGAGGATTCCCATTCAACATTATCTCGCTGCTTCTCCTATCAAACAAGCCAAATGTTGCTTTTTTTTCATGAAAAGAGATGCTTAATATAACTGAGAATTGGCGAATAACATACGAGCCCATAACATAGAAAAACTGCTGCTCCAGGTTCTTCACCTTCTATAAACTTCTGAACCCCCTGGGTGTAGTGTCTTTTGAAAGGTATCAGTGTGCTGGACTGGTGGTTGGATCATTCTTGATCATTTCTGAGTTCACCAATTTTGCTTAGTGGTTTATTTTATTTGTTCTGCTATTTAAACATAAAGAACAGCAGAGGCTTTTAAGTGTTGGGCCAGTTGCTCAGTTAACACGAAGGGGCCAAGATCGAACGGAAACCTCGGTTGGTTTCTGCTTGGTCTCTTTTAATGCCAGCCAAGCTGAATAATTTTTAATAATGAGCTCATCTATGCAGATGTGTGGATGAATTTTGCCTCTTTAGCATACGCTGATGTTCCCAAAATGACGTCTAGGAAAGTCCTCTTTTGATGCAGTGGAAATATTCAGAAATGCAAAACCTCTCCTGAAGTGCCAGATACTTACAATATATTCTAAATATTCTGAAACATTCAGAAATGGAAAACCAACCTGAGCGCAAAGTGGACTTAAAAATAGGAGCAGCGCAACCTGGATAGTTGCATTTGTATTGTATTTGTATTTATTAGATTTGTATGCCGCCCCTCTCCGAAGACTTGGGGCGGCTAACAACAGTATAAAAAGAAAATGTAAACAAATCTAATATTAAAAACAATATTAAAAACCCCAATTTAAAGAACCACTCATACATACTAGCATACCATGTATAAATTCTATAAGCCTAGGGGGAAGGGAAATTTCAATTCCCCCATGCCTGACGGCAGAGGTGGGTTTTGAGGAGCTTGCGAAAGGCAAGGAGGGTGGGGGCAACTCTGATATCTGGGGGGAGCTGGTTCCAGAGGGTCGGGGCCGCCACAGAGAAGGCTCTTCTCCTGGGTCCCGCCAAACGACATTGCTTAGTCGATGGGACCCAGAGAAGGCCAACTCTGTGGGACCTAACCGGTCGCTGGGATTCGTGCGGCAGAAGGCGGTCCCGGAGTTGGCCGTGGTCGGTGGCCGCTGTGTCCCTTGAGGTCCTTTTTCCCACCAAGGAGTAATGAGGAATGCGGTGCTTATAGACCTTTGTCTGTTGCTCAAGTGGGAGTCACGGGGTTTGATAAAACTACAGGTGATCATTTGGTTCACTCTTAGTCTGAGCAGCCGCGTTTCCATCCTTCCTGTCCTGACACTGATTTATAGTAAATAATAGAAGAATGGAAAGGCAGTGCTATGATTCACTTTTCTTGTAACCGTTCCTACAAGTCTCTTTTGAAGGGTAACTGAAAAGCACCTTAAAAGAGGGGGGGGGGAGAGAGAGAGTTTGTGCTAAGTTGGAGAAAGTTCTGGGGAAACAGAAGCCACTTCAACTGGGGAGGGGGGCTTTTCTGATCCTTCTACTTTTCCTAAAGGGAGGAAAGAGAAGGTTCTGGTGCTTCTAAAATAAAAATCAGAGATTTGTGCTGTTGGGGGAACCGAACCCATAAATCACCCTCATTTTTGCAAAGGGACATGGGCTTTGAATGTGAGGTGGGGTCACTGGGCTTGCTTGGGCTTTTGAGATGGGCTTGCTTGGGCTTTGAATGTGGGGTGGGGTCACTGCCAGGCCCCCCGAATGGGGCTGAAGGAAGAGGCACCGCTTGGCCCCCTCTTGATCAAAGGCTGAACTCTGAAAACCACACTAGCTGTAGCTCCCTGGCTTTGCTGCTTCACACACAAACAAACACACACACACACACAAAAGAGGGCAGCGCTAACTGAATGGAGGAGCCCATCTTTCTCTTTTTAAAAAAATAGTATTCCTATCTTGGGCTGTGCGTGTGTTTGGCCTTCTAACGGCAGTGCCAAAACTTCAGCTGCTGAGGGCTGAAGGGTCCTTGTGGTTGCACCACACGCTTTGCAAGGCGCACAAGAGCTGTTGTTGTGTGGGAGGGAGGGGAGGAAGAGGAGGAAGAAGAAAGGGAGGCGTTGGAAGCTGGGCCGTTGCTCGGGGTTTATTGCAGAGGCACAAACCCACTTCCCAACCTCTGTGGATGTAACAGCCGGTTCTCCCTCCGTTAGGTGGGGTCCTTAGACCTTGGTGACAAAAACAGCAACACACGTGGGCCCTCCTTGGACCAGGAGGCTCTGCGCACAGTCACTCACCTCCTGTCTTGATTACTGCAGTGCGCTCTACATGGGGCCATCCTTGAAGACTGTTCGGAGATAGTCCAGAATGCAGCCATGCGAGCAGTTATGGGTGTGCCTTGGTACGCCCATACAACATCTACACTATGCGAGCTGCACTGGCTTCCTATTAGTCTCCGAGCACAATTCAAGGTGTTGGTTATTACCTATAAAGCCCTACATGCCTTAAGACCAGGCTATATACGGGACCGTCTCTTGCTGTGTATCTCTCAGAGATCCATAAGAGCACACAGAGTTGGCCTCCTCTGGGTCCCGTCGACTTAGCAATGCAGGTTGGTGGGGCCACAAGGGAGGGCCTTCTTGGTGGCTGCCCCGGCTCTATGGAATCAGCTCACCCCTGAGGTCCATACTGCTCCCACCCTACTGGCCTTCTGCAAGGCACTAACACTTGGCTTTGCCAGCAGGCCATGAATTAACAACTATCATGGCCAAATCATATGCATGTTGTTGTGATTGGTTAATTTATGGGTTTTTTAATTAGGGATTTATAATTTTTTAGATTTTAAATTTGACTTCTTGAGTAGAAAAAGAGGGCAAGACTCTCTCTTTCCTTTGACCCCCCAACAAATGGTACTCAAGGGAACCCTGCCTGCCTCAACCAACATAGAGGCAGCACTTGGACATCTGTTTCAATAACCACCGATATGCTTGGCATCCATGAATCTGTCTAATTCTGCCTTGAAGCTCTCCAGGCTGACAGCTGTCGCGACCTCTTCTGGAAGTGAGTTCCATCAACCGAGGACCCTTTGGGTGAAGAAATATTTCCCTTGATTTGTCCTCGCTTTCTTCCCTATGAGCTTTAGGGAGGGGGCCCTCGTCCTAGTATTGTGTGATAGAGAAAATGATGTTTCTCCATCCACCTTTTCTATCCCATGCATGATTTTATACCCTTCGATCAAGTCACCCCTTAAACGCCGTCTTTCAAGGCTGAAGAGACCAAGGTGCTGCAACCTGGTTTCCTAAGGGAGGGGCTCCATTCCCTTGATCATCCTTGTGGCCCTTTTTTGCACCTTTTCCAGTTCCATTCTATCCTTCTTGAGGTGCAGTGACCAGCACTGCACACAAGACTCCAAGTGGGTCTCACAAACCCTGAGTGTCTATGTTGTCTCTCTTCCCTGGTGCTAGAGCTGGCGTGACCCCAACTCCCCCTTCCTTGTCCTCCTCTGCAGCGCTCCCACCCCGGCCCCTCTTGTCTGTCAGAAGGGGGCGAAACCCTATTGGGCTGGCTGGCCAGCCAGGCTGGTAAGCAGAGATTCCCACATAATGGGGTCTGATCTATTGGCGGCTCCGGCTGTATCTTTCCCGGCGGCTCCAGGGAGGTTTTTGCAAACGGGTCTCCTGATTTAAAGAATCCGAAGCCTTTGCTGCCATCGATCCTGAGCTTATCTGGCCCTGGAGCCCCAGGCGGCTCTGCTACCCAGATGTAACTTAAAGCAAGGCAGGGAGGTCCATCAGCCCCTCGCTGGCATTAATGAGGGCTGGCCGATGCATTATTTAGAGGGGGAAAAGCCACAGCAGCCTCCCCTGGCGACCCACAAGAGACGGGCAGGGACGTGGCTGGGCCAGGCACTGCAGCCCCCCTTCGCCCCCTGGGGTTCAAGAGTGGGAGGCTGCCAGAGGAACCGGGGACCGTTTATGTAGGGAGTGTTTTAAACTCCAGAAATACTTATTTCCAAGAAGAGAAAGGCCAGTTCGCTTTTGATGCGTCCTCTTTCTGCGGGGGGGACAATCTCCCCCCAAACCCCTTCATGGGAGGAAGAAGAGAGGAGTATTGATTCCTGCTCCAGGGAGGGGTCAAGAACAAACTTGGATTAGTTCCTATTGCAATAGCAGGAGCACTTGGACTTATGTGCCACTTCACGGTGCTTTACAGCCCTGTGGAAGCGGTTTATAGAGAGTCAGCATATTGGTCCCTGGGGGAAGAGGGAGAGGAAGAGGGAGGGGAGGGGAGGAAGAGGGGAAGGTGGAAGAAGAGGAAATGAAAGGGGAGGAGGAGGAAGAGGAGGGGCAGGTGGAGGAAGAGGGGGGAAGGAGGAAGAAGAGGATATGAAAGGGGAGGAAGAGGAGGGGGAGGGGAAGGAGGAGCAAGAGAAGGAGGAAGAGAAAAAAGAGGGGGAGGAGGAAGAAGAAAAGAAGGGGGGAGGAAGAAGAGAAAATGGAGGGGAGGAGGAGAAAGAGGAAACGGAGGAGGAAGAGGAAGAGGAGGGGGAGGGCTGGGGTCCTTGGTGCTTTCTGAGCCTGCCTGTTGTCTTGCAGGCGTTTCACGACCCAACTAGGCAACCTGATCAGTGCTGCAAAGGAGGGGGAAGGATTTGCTTGCCCTCTCTTGCTTAGAATGTTGCTTACTACCAAATGATCTGTCCGGAGGGCTCATCCCTGACCGTTCGCCTCCTTCCTTGCTCATCCCAGCACCCAAAGCTGCTCCCCAATGGAGCCTCCCTTCTGTGCCCCCCACCCCCACTGGTCCCCCTGGGAGCAGAGCCCCTTCCCCCCACCACTGGAGGCCTTTTGTCCGGCAGGGGCCGGGGAGCTTACAGTAGAGGGCTCCAGAGGTCAAGGGTGAGCCACAATGGGCTGAGCGGGCAGGGGGGGACATATTTATTTACAGTTCTCCCTTTCAGGGCCGTGGGGCTCCCCAGGGGGACCACCGTGAAAAGCCTCTGTGCCTGTGCAGTCAGGCTTCCCGGGGCCTGGAGGGGGCAGAGCCCAATGGTGGGGGGCTGGGGGGAGGCCCAGGACCCCAGCAAGGAGGGCTTGCTAAGCCTCTGACCGCTTGGCCCAGAGAAAGGACCAGGGAAGGAGAAACACAGAGAGAGAGAGAGAAATTTTCCCCAACCTTGCGGTAATTAGCAACCCCCGCCTGGGTACACGCATTAATTTAATAATAATAATTAATAATTTAATAATAATAATAATAATAATAATAATAATAATAATTTATTAGATTTGTATGCCGCCCCTCTCCGAAGACTTGGGGCGGCTCACAACATAGCAATAGTGCAATACAATATTGAAATTTAAAAAGTCAATTAAAAAACATTTGTAGAACATAATCAGTATCGTAAAATCATCAATTACGCAATCATGCACATTCAACCCAATTTATCGTACTACAGAGGTCAGAAAAACAACAAGGGGGGGGGGGTGTAAGGTGGCAGAATCTACCGACCGGCAGTGACAGAACCAGTCCATGATGTCACCAGAGGTGGGTCCCCATTTGACCCACCTAGGGAGGATGGAAGGCTGAGTCCACCTGGAGCCGGTGGTGGGATTTGAACTGCCGAACTACAGCCAGCAGCCAGCAGAAGCAGCTTGCAGTACTCCACTCTAACCACTGCGCCACCAAGGGCAGAGGTGGTATCTACCAGTTCTCCGGACTATTCAAATTTTCCACTACCGGTTCTACAGAACTGGTCAGAACCTGCTGACCAACCCCCTCTGCCGCAAGGAATATAAATCCCTCCATTCCCCACTCTCCTTATTTATTTATTTATTTATTTATTTATTTTATTTGTCATACAAATATAGTGTTGTAGTGCAGTATGTTTAATACAATATAAGTATAAAGTAGAGATAGAAAAGATAAAAAAGACATTAGGACAGGAACGGTAGGCACGAAGGTCCACTTATGCAGGCCCCTTACAGACCCCTTAGAAAAGGGGAGAGGTCTATTGTAGATAATGTAAGGTTGAAGATTTTGGGGTTAGGGGAAGAAACCACAGAGTCCAGTAGTGAATTCCAGGCGTTGACCACTCTATTGCTGAAATCGTATTTTCTGCAGTCTAGTTTGGAGGGATTTACATTTAGTTTGTATCTATTGCGTGCTATTGTGTTGTTGTTGTTAAAGGTGAAGTACTGTAGTCGCTAACAGGGAGTACATTGTGATGTATGATTTTATGAACAACAGTTAAATCAGTTTGGAGGGGGCATAACTGTAAATTTTCTAGACGTAGTCATTGAAGTCTGGAGGAGTAAGGTAATTTGTTGCATGAGGAGGAGTGGAGGACTCTTCTTGTGAAGTATTTCTGGACCCCTTCAATTGGATTAATGTCTGTTATGCAGTGAGGATTCCATACAGGTGAGCTGTATTCAAGAATTGGTCTGACCAATGTTTTGTATGCTCTGGTTAGTAGATCGGTGTTTCTAGAGAAGAAGCTGTGTAGAATTAAGTCTGTGACTCTTGGTGCTTTTTTGGCAATGCTGTTGCAGTGGGCTCTGGCACTTAGGTCATTGGAAATGAGTCCTCCAAGGTCTTTGACTGAGTGAAGGTCTTCTGCGAGTTCAGTTTGTCCAAGTGTGGATTTAGGATTCGGATTCTTTTTACCAACGTGTAGGACAGAGTATTTGTTGGGTGAGCTTTGCAGTTGCCAGTTGTTAGACCATTCAGCTACGTGGTCAAGGTCCTTCTGAACGGTGGACGTATTATCGGAGTTGAAGAAGATTCTTGGATGAGAAGCCAAAAAAACCCAACCCCTCCAAGTAAGTCCAGTGGCCTCCTGAAAAAGCACCTTTGGGACAGCTGTGATTTTGGGTGACTGAGACATTCTCCTTTCTGGATGGTGGGTGAATCTTCTGCAGGGAGGCTATGGGTCCTTCAGGAAGTCTGTTATGCAGTGAGGATTCTATACAGGTGAGCTGTATTCAAGAATTGGTCTGACAAATGTTTTGTATGCTCTGGTTAGTAGATCCTTCAGCAATACTCAGATTGAGGATTCATTTTCCCCAAGTGCATTCCTCAATCTGAGTATTGTATTGGCAGTTCTATGTTAGCAAAAACTTCAGAAGAGAAGGATTTAGGGGTAGTGATTTCTGACACTCTCAAAATGGGTGAACAGTGCAGTCAGGCGGTAGGGAAAGCAAGCAGGATGCTTGGCTGCATAGCTAGAGGTATAACAAGCAGGAAGAGGGAGATTGTGATCCCCTTATATAGAGCGCTGGTGAGACCACATTTGGAATAATACTGTGTTCAGTTCTGGAGACCTCACCTACAAAAAGATATTGACAAAATTGAACGGGTCCAAAGACGGGCTACAAGAATGGTGGAAGGTCTTAAGCATAAAACGTATCAGGAAAGACTTCATGGACTCAATCTGTATAGTCTGGAGGACAGAAGGAAAAGGGGGGATACGATCAAAATATTTAAATATGTTAAAGGGTTAAATAAGGTTCAGGAGGGAAGTGTTTTTAATAGGAAAGTGAACCCAAGAACAAGGGGACACAATCTGAAGTTAGTTGGGAGAAAGATCAGAAGCAACGTGAGAAAGTATGATTTGACTGAAAGAGTAGTAGATGCTTGGAACAAACTTCCAGCAGACGTGGTTGGTAAATCCACAGTCACTGAATTGAAACATGCCTGGGATAAACATAGATCCATCCTAAGATAAAATACAGGAAATAGTACAAGGGCAGACTAGATGGACCAGGAGGTCTTTTTCTGCCGTCAGTCTTCTATGTTTCTATGTTTCTAAGTGGGTCGCTCCAACGCTTCATCCCCCAAAGCAGGCCCACTTGAGCAGCCGTGATCCGCTCGCCCCCCCAGCCGCCTTGCGATCCCTGATGGAAACCGGCACAGCAAATAATGTTCCGTTAACAAATTACAGCCCTAGCCGAGCAGCTTTGAAATCCATTTAACTTTTCAGCACTGTGCACCCTTTTAAGTGTTGCAAGCGGTTAGCACTGATAGGTTACCTTCCCTCTCCCCCCAACTCTCTCCCTAGGCTATAATTAGGGTCCCTTGCATGGAATTGGCTTAGAATTGGATTTAAAGGAGATAAGAATCAAATTACCAGTATTTATCTTGTAAATTCCAGAAGATCTACTTAAGATGCGATATAAAAAAAGGATTTACGACAGGGGACATCACATCACATTTTAGGCTATGAAATGTAAACTCTCCTCGCCTGCCTTTAAGCATCGAAGGAACATGCGCTGATATTACAGAATTATCCCACTGCGGGGCTAAGATTTCCCTGCAGCTGTTTTCTGAACAGGGGTTCAAATTGGGCCCTTCCCGAGGTTTTCAGTTGGCCCTCTGCACATCCTCAGGAGCCCTTTTTTGCAGGCAAATTCTCACATTCCAGGTCAGCCCACTCTGGATTTTTATGAAACAGAAAAATTATTTCTTAGATGATGACAAATCTCCATGACAGGTTAGGATTGTTGGTGGCCCCCGAAGCACGGAAATGACTTGGCTTTCTTTGTAAGGGCGCCGTAAAAGCCCTAACTTCTTTTAAACACATGCTTTATGGGCAAAATAAATAATCTCCGAGTTTTGAAAGTAAGGGCCATTATGCTATTCGATCTGCATTATTTCTTCGGCTCCCCGATGAAGTGCTTGGGGGTTGGATGTGGCCGAAACTCTCAACACATTGGCCTCACAAAGGGCTCCCTTGCTTAAAACTTTGAATTTCCCCATTAAACTGTTGGAGAAAATTTACCATAGGCTGCACACCATCGATCCCTGTGGGCTGGTGAGGTTGAATTCTGCTCAACTCAGTCTCTCCAGAGAAGGATTTCCAGGAGTTGTTATAGTTTTCCTTGGCCTCCACTGGCCAGTGGACATCGAAGGCCGGACTGAGTTGCACCTGATGGATGGATGGGGAACTTCTTTGGCATCTGGCTTGTGTGCCTGATGGTTAGTTTCCTGGTCTTTCAGATTTTATTTATTTATTCATTTGTCCAATACACAAATACATAGGAAGAAAAATAGACATGCAGTAATATATATAAGGGTAAAGTGAACGTAGAGGAGAGGATATATGAAAGAAAGAAAATATATATGATAAGTGAGAGAAAGGAAAGACAATTGGACAGGGGACGAAAGGCACACCAGTGCACTTATGTACGCCCCTTACTGGCCTCTTAGGAACCTGGAGAGGTCAATCGTGGAGAGTCTAAGGGAGAAGTGTTGGGGGTTAGGGGTTGACACAGTTGAGTCCGGCAATGAGTTCCACGCTTCGATAACTCGATTGTTGAAATCATATTATTTACAGTCAAGTTTGGAGCGGTTCGTATTAAGTTTGAATCTGTTGCGTGCTCTTGTGTTGTTGCGGTTGAAGCTGAAGTAGTCATTGACCGGTGGGACGTTGCAGCATATGATCTTGTGGGCAATACTCACACGTCCAAGTGGGGCTTTCTGGACACCGAGATGAAAAGAGACCAGCTTTGGCTGGGGGTGTGCTGGATTGTCTCCTGATGCCCCACGGTGCCCTCCTCAGATCCCCACTGCCAATTTCTCCAGCACCACTGAGTCTCGGTGGCCATATTATTTTTATTTATTTATTAGATTTGTACGCTGCCCAATCTCGAAGGACTACATAAAATGATAAAATGCAACAATTAATTAATTGCAATATAAAACCCTGAAATAATGTCACTGCAGTCATGCCATCAAACATCCGGAGAGAGGTAACTTAGGAGAGAAGTAACTTAGAACTTAACTTAGACGTAACAAAGAGAAGAAACTTAGAACCAAGGAGGAATTTCCTGACAGTCAGAACAATTAATCCATGGAACAGAAGTTGCCTCCAGAAGTTGTGAACCCCCCACCGCTGGAGGTTTTTAAGATGCGGGGTAACCATCTGTCTGAAGAAGCGTAGGGTTTCCTGCCCAGGCAGGGGGTTGGACTAGAAGACCTCCAAGGTCCCTTCCAACTCTGTTGCTGTTGTTGTTGTTAAAGTGTCAGTTCTTAAAGCCCCCACAGGCCTGCTGGCAAAAACCAGGTTTTCAAAGCTTTTTGGAAACCCAGTAGGGGGCTGTACGGACCTTGGCGGGTAGTTGATTCCAAAGAGCCGGGGCCACCACAAAAAAGGCCCTCCCCGTGGGCCCGTCAACCGACATTGCTTAGTCGACGGGACGCTGAGAAGGCCAACCCTATGGGATCTAATTGGTTGCTTGGAGGTATGTGGCAGGAGACGGTCCCATAAATAGTCTGGCCCTATGTCATGTAGGGCTTTAAAGGTGATAACCAACACCTTGAATTGTGACCAGAGACCAATTGGTAGCCAGCGCAGAACGCGGAGTGTTGGTGTGATGTGGGTGTATCTGGGTAAACCCACACCAGCTGACGCAGCTGCATTCTGGAAGTCTCCAAACACTTTTCTTTAAAAAAAATATTTTTAAAATATAATTAGACAGACAGAAAACAAGAACAAACATAAAGGTTCGCCTGGTGCGCCAGTTGCGGCCCTATTTGGACCGGGACTCACTGCTCACAGTCACTCATGCCCTCATCACCTCGAGGCTCGACTACTGTAATGCTCTCTACATGGGGCTACCTTTGAAAAGTGTTCGGAAACTTCAGATCGTGCAGAATGCAGCTGCGAGAGCAGTCATGGGCTTACCTAGGTATGCCCATGTTTCACCAACACTCCGCAGTCTGCATTGGTTGCCGATCAGTTTCCGGTCACAATTCAAAGTGTTGGTTATGACCTATAAAGCCCTTCATGGCACCGGAACAGAATATCTTCGGGACCGCCTCCTGCCGCACGAATCCCAGCGACCGGTTAGGTCCCACAGAGTTGGCCTTCTCCGGGTCCCGTCAACTAAACAATGTCGCCTGGCGGGACCCAGGGGAAGAGCCTTCTCTGTGGGGGCCCCGACCCTCTGGAACCAGCTCCCCCCTGAGATTAGGATTGCCCCCACCCTCCTTGCCTTTCGTAAACTCCTTAAGACCCACCTCTGCCGTCAGGCATGGGGGAACTAAAACACCTCCCCCTTGCCCATGTTGTTTTGTTGATTGATTGACTGTGTGCCTGTTTTTTATATATACTGTTTTTATGAGATTATTAATTTAAATTGCAACTGGATGGGTGGGCATTGGATTTGGTATTGTGTACTGTACTGTTTTTTATTATTGTTGTGAGCCGCCCCGAGTTTGCGGAGAGGGGCGGCATATAAATCCAATAAACCTAAACCTAAACCTAAAACATATACAAGGGCTTTTATCCGCCCTGCTCTTTTCAGAAGTTGTTTAGAGTAAAAATTTACAGGCATAAAATTTCTAGAAACAATATATTCTCTTATTTACCTATTACCTCTTTAACGAATGTTCAGTTTATTTACATATTCTCTATAATGATCTATTGATTAACCATTATTTATTTTTCCCTTGATCTTTTGTTCTTGTAACCAATCGTAAACCTTGCTCCAGACTTTATAATATTCTGCGTCTTCTTGATCTGTTAACCTTTTAAAAGTCTCGGAACACTTTTCAAGGGTAGCCCCATGTAGAGCGCATTGCAATAATTAAGCATATAATAACACATTATTCCTATTTATTGAAAGTGCTTCCACTGCCTCCACCCACTGAGGTTCTCTAGGTTGGACGCAGGGTGAGAACCGAGTCATCCTTCAGCGTGGTTTTACGGCATTAACCACAATTGCCTCCCTTGGCACATCACGCTGCGTTGGAAACACACGTGGGCACAAACCAGACACAAACCTACCGAGTCATCCTCAACCCAGTTCCATCCTGTGGTTTAAGGTGGCGTGTGAACTCAACCGCTAGCTCACGGAGGAGGAGGAGGCGGCTGCCTGCCCCACCTGCCCACCCCCACCCTCAGCTTTCTGGTCCTTTTGGGCCTTTGAGGGGGAAATACCAGCAGCTTCAGCTTTGGTCTTGTTCTTTGTCAACTGAGTCATTTCCAAAGCAACGTTTGAAGAATAAAAGTACCATCCCTGCGCCCATCCCAAGTGCAGGTTTAGAAACCGGGGCATTTCATCCCAAATTTGAAAGGGCGTTCAGGTGAACTGCACCTTTGTAGGGAAACCTAGGGACCCATCTTGTCCATGAACGTTCAGCAGGTGCGAATGCGGAATCCTGTGGGGTATCAGTGGTTTTTTTGCTGAGCCATCTGCAGATCTCTATCTATCTATCTATCTATCTATCTATCTATCTATCTATCTATCTATCTATCTATCTATCTATCTATCTATCTCCTCTATCTATCTATCTATCTATCTATCTATCTATCTATCTATCTATCTATCTATCTATCCATCCATCCATCCATCCATCCATCCATCCATCCATCCATCCATCTATCTATCTATCTATCTATCTATCTATCTATCATATATCTATCTACCTAATCTACCTTATCTACCTATCTACCTATCCACCTACCTACCTATCTACCTACCTACCTATCTACCTATCATCTATCTATCTACCTAATCTACCTTATCTACCTATCTACCTATCTACCTACCTACCTATCTACCTACCTATCTACCTATCATCTATCTATCTACCTAATCTACCTAATCTACCTACCTATCTACCTATCCACCTATCCACCTACCTACCTACCTATTATATTTGTATGCCGCCCTTCTCCGAGGACTCGGGACAGCTCACATCATATAATATAACAACACAACACAGAAGGCAAATCTAATTACATTTAAAATTACAATATAAATATCCAATACTTTAACAACAATCATACCGATTCAATCATACAACATGCATCTCATTTTATTGGCCAGGGGGCTGAGACCTAATTGCCCCAAACCTGGTGACCTAGGTGGATCTTAAGACTCTTGTGGAAAGCGAGGAAGGTGGGGGCAGTGCAAATCTCCGGGGGGAGCTGATTCCAGAGGGCCGGGACCACCACAGAGAAGGCTCTTCCCCTGGGCCCTGCCAAGCGACACTGTTTAGTTGATGGGACCTGGAGAAGGCCGACTCTGTGGGACCTGACCAGTCGCTGGCATTTGTGCGGCAGAAGGTGGTCCCGAAGGTATTCTGGCCCAATGCCATGTAGGGCTTTATAGGTCATTACCAACACTTTCAATTGTGTCTGGAAACCAATTGGAAAGCAGTTCAGTCCGCGGAGTGTTGGAGAAATGTGGGCATGACTAGGGAGGCCCATGACCTCTCTCTCCCGAACACTCTTCACAGGTAGCCCCATGTGGAGAGCATTCCCACAACCCCTGGATTCAATTTGGACCTGCAGCAGTGACAACCTCCAAACCCAAACCCATTGCAGCTTCCTTTTTTTGCCAGTCTGCCGTGGGTCGGGGATGGAGTGGGGAGGGTGGGAGGGGAGCGGAGCTTTTGCCCATCGGTTTTCTACAGTAAATAGTATTTTAGACCCCCTCCTCCTCCTCCTCCTCCTCTCCTCTTGCAGTAAATTACATATTAAAGGATCTTGGTAACCGAACAGGGGTTGCTGTGCGATAAGGCTGAGGAAATCAATATGTTTGCCATGTGCCTGCTTGTTTATGACACCCGCTTCTGGAACGCCTGAGCACTTTCTGTTTGTTAAAGCTGCATTTCAGGAAAGTGCCTGCCGCCACCTCCTTCGCCCACTGAGCCGTGCTCGGACCGGGAAAAGGTGCAACGGTTATCGATCTCTCTCCCCCCCTACCCCCCCCCCCCCAGAGAAGAAGGCTCTTTGAACACTGATGCTGGTGCCATGGGGGTTCAGGAGGCTGCCTGGGAGAGCATGGTCAGATAATGATGATGATGATGATGATGATGATGATGATGATGATGATGATAATAATAATGATGATAATATTGGGAAGCCCCCAACAACAACAACAACAACAACAACAATAACAACCACTCACCACATTCCTCTTAGGAATAAAAGATATAATAATACCAACAGAGTTGGAAGGGTTGGACTAGATGACCTCCAAGGTCCCAGGGCCCTTCCAACTCTGTTATTGTGTCACGTTTTTAATTGTTTTATTAATTGGACTGTTACATGTTGTTTTTTATCATTGTTGTTAGCCGCCCCGAGTCTGCGGAGAGGGGCGGCATACAAATCCAATAAATGAATGAATGAATGAATGAATGAATGAATGAATGAATGAATAAATAAATAAATAAATAAATAAATACATGTTGAGACTTTGGAAAGAGCTAAAACATAAGATGAATGGTTGCAGGAACAACAACAACAACAACAACCGAGTTGGAAGGGACCTTGGAGGTCTTCTAGTCCAGCCCTCTGCTTAGGCAGGAAACCCTACACTACTTCAGACAGATGGTTATCCAACATCTGCTTAAAAACTGATGGGGGGGCACATTTCCCCCTGTTCATTGCCAGGGTTGTGCAGTGGTTAGAGTGCAGCACTGCAGGCTCCTTCCGCTAACTGCAGTTCAGCAGTTCAAATCTCACCACCGGCTCAAGGATGACTCAGCCTTCCGTCCTTCGGAGGTGGGTAAAATAGCATTATAGCAATAGCAGTTAGACTTATATACTGCTTCATAGTGCAGAAAGAAAGAAAGAAAGAAAGAAAGAAAGAAAGAAAGAAAGAAAGAAAGAAAGAATTTTAGACTAAAAAGGCAAATCCCTTCTGAAGACTATCTTACTGGGTATCTGCTTCCCCTCTTCTTTGACATTGGTATGTTGACCACAGAATTGGAGGTATCTTCTCAAAGGTCTACACATGTCCATCTTATCTTCAGAACATATCCACTGGAACTTTGGCACATCAGATATCAAGCTAGCTGTGAGAGTTGAATCAAGGGGCCATTAACTGGGGCACGTGTGGGCGTGAGGGTGCAGATTCACGCATATATCACCGTCCCTGAAAATTGAGATTTAATCTCTGGTCGCTGCAGTTAAACCGTCTGAAACAGAACCAGGTCAGTATTATCTTTGATGACAACATCCTGGGTGACCAGTGGAAGGCCATTGAGAAGATGGGAGATAAGAAAAAGCATTGTATTTACCGTATTTGAGATCTGGATAGAGACACACCATAAATCCAGGTGAGATAAGCGCAGGCAAGGAACTCATGCTCCAGTCCGAATGAGTCACATTGGGAGATCTGCCACCTGATTTCTCCCCAAGAGTCACATTTTTGTAGGTCGTTCAATGCCAATCATTAACCTAGTTCTGAAGGTCTTTGGAGTAGGACTGCCACGGATCTGAATTAAGGATGGAGTTAGGTGGTGGGCTTGGATTATTTGGGGGCACCCCCCAAAAGACCCTCTTAACTAAGCTGATCAGATATCAGCTTAGTTTAAAGGGGTCTTTCAGGGGTGCCCCCAAATATTCCAAGTCCTGCCTGGCCAGCTCTGCAACTTACCCATGATACCCATCCAGGTGTTGAAACAACGAGGAAGGTGTAGCAGAGTGTGAGAAGATCGTATTGTTCCACTCTAAGAGAAGGAGGCAGGGAGGTTGAACTGAAGCCTCATTTACAACTCAGGGTTTAGTTATAATTAACTCAAGGATGAGCAAGCAGTCCTTGCACTGACTCCAAGACTTTTATCTACTCAAGGATCAAAATGGTAAAGCCAAATCTAATCTAATGACTCTCTTAATCTCCTTCTCCAATAAATAAATATGTAAATAAAAAGAAAAACCCACGTCGATCCTCGGGCCCAAATCTGAAGTGGCCAAGCGAAGGTTTGCAAGATTTTTGCAAAATCACTGCCCTCTGAGCCAGATGAAGCCAGCGAGATAATAGTAATTAGGAGGAGATCCTTGAAGGGCCAATCAATACTGAACTTTACCTCTCTTGTAAGCAGAGGTCACGTTTTATTGCAGAGATAACAGAGGACTCATTTTCACACCCTGGTTAGAGTAGCTGGTGGAATGTGACACCAGGAGATCCTTAGCGCATGAGCTGAGAATGAGGCAGGCTGCCATCTTGTCCCCACCCTCCTCTGAAACCGAGGAAAATCTACAATGGCTTTTACTCACTGCCCTGAACCCGAATGCTAACTAAACCAGGAGTAGGTCAAGTGGGCTTTTCTATGGAGTGCGTGGACTTCAACTCCCAGAATGCCTGAGCTAGCATGATGGGCTCAAGAATCCTGGGAGTTCAAGCCCACAAGTCATAGAAGAGCCAAATCCCTGAGCTAAAACAATCCTGGTTTAGTGGGGTAGGTCAACCTGGCCTCTAGATGCCTACGAAGTTTGGTTGGCCTTTAAACTGGAATCGGCGATTTCCTGTCCTGGGAGATTCATGTGTATGTGGGTAGGAGATACAGATTAATGGAGTTGGAAGGGGCCTTGGAGGTCATCTAGTCCAACCCCCCCTTTGCCCAAGCAGGAGACCCTACACCATTTCTGACTGATGGCAGCCCAGTCTCTTATTGAAAGCCACAAGGGATGAAGCTCCCAACTTCTGTCCCATGGGTTGATTGTTCTCAATGGTCAGAAAATTTCTCCTTATTTCCAGGTTGAGTTTCTTCTTGTTCAGTTTCCATCCATTATTCCTTGTCTGGCTCTCAGATACCTTGGAAAATAGCTTGGCCCCCTCCTCTCTTTGGCAGCCCCTCAAATATTGGAAGATTGCTATCCTGTCTCCCCTGGTCCTTCTTTTCACTAGACTAACCATGCCCGGTTCCTGCAACCGTTCATTTTATGTTTTAGCCTCTGGTCTCCTAATCATCCTGGTTATTTTCCCTGAGCTCTTTCTAGAGCCGGGGTGGTGCAGTGGTTAGAGTGCAGCCCTGAAGGATCCTTCAGCTATCTGCTAGCTGTAGTTCAGCAGTTCAAATCTCACCACCGGCTCAAGGTTGATTCAGCCTTCCATCCTTCCGAGGTGGGCAAAATGGGAACCCAGATTAGGAGAGCAATAGGACAGGGGACGGAAGGCACTCTAGTGCACTTGTACTCGCCCCTTACTGACCTCTTAGGAATCTGGATAGGTCAACCGTGGATAATCCAAGGGTAAAGTGTTGGGGGTTTGGGGATGACACTATGGAGTCCGGTAATGAGTTCCATGCTTCGACAACTCAGTTACTGAAATCATATTTTTTACAGTCAAGTTTGGAGCAGTTAATATTAAGTTTAAATCTGTTGTATGCTCTTGTGTTGTTGTGGTTGAAGCTTAAGTAGTCGCCGACAGGCAGGACATTGCAGCATATGATCTTGTGGGCAATACTTAGATCATGTTTAAGGCGTCTTAGTTCCAAGCTTTCTAGGCCCAGGATTGAAAGTCTAGTCTCGTAGGGTCTTCTGTTTCGAGTGGAGGAATGAAGGGCTCTTCTGGTGAAGTATCTTTGGACATTTTCAAGGGTGCTAATATCTGAGATGTGATATGGGTTCCAAACGGATGAGCTGTATTCGGAACCCATATCGCATCTCAGATATTAACACCTTTGAAAATGTCCAATGATTGTTGGGGGCAAGAGGCTGACTCTGTAAACCACTTAGAGAGGGCTGTAAAAGCACTAGGAAGAGGTATATAAGTCTAAATGCTATGGCTATTCTAGAATCTCAACACTTTTTTTACATCATGACAACCAAAATTGGATTCGGTACTCTGGGTATGGTGGAGCTCATGGATGAACGCCTAGCTGTTTGGTTACAATTGTGTACAAGTAGAGTTAGTGACGACTAGGAAAAAAATGTGCTTGAAACTCGGTTCTGTTGGGATTTGGGTCATCACCTGCTACCAGCTCTGGGCTCTGGGCTCTCTACCTTAGAACTCACCTTTTCATGGAAAGCATCCACACAATGTCTCGGTCAATGCCTGTAAGGAAACACTCGGAAATCAGAAAACACCACACGGGCTGCCGACTCGGTCATGGTATTACGGCCTTTGAACACTCTTGGCTCTGGGTCAACTCCCCGGTGATGTTGTAGCCAGCAATCTGGTTGAAGGCCGGGCCTTGAAAGGGAAGTCTGGTTGGCAGGTTGAACCTATTCCTCTGGTACCTACTGAGAGATTACTTTGGCATCTGTCAATACATGCGTCATTTTCCCTGGCTTGGGAATTTTCTACCCCGACATAAATCTGTCTGCTCAGAAGCCTCGTCATGGCCTGTCACTCTTACATGTGAGTAATCTTCCCTCTCGTCCATGTACAGTGAGGTATTGTTCTTCTCCTTTTGGCTGGCGGTGGAGAAACAGGCTTGGTCAACCTGCCTGCTCTAAAAATGGAACATCTCCCCAAACATGGTTCCTTCCTCGGTGGGCAACGTTACGGGGTGGCCAGGAGAGAAGTGGGGAAAAAATTGGGGAGCCCAAGCGATGAGGTTACCTTGCACCAGCCCATTTGCAGAGATTCTCGCTTCTCTTCTGACCTTTCAACTTTCTCTACTTCCTTCTTGTCTTTTCTTCACCTGTATTGCAATTGTCAAAACCCAGGAGAGGGGAGCAACTTCAGTGATCGGATGCCCCCCTCCTGCAGGGAAATGGTCAACCTTCCTTTGGGAGGGAGTGGGGGTGATCCCCTTTCCTTGAGAGTCCTCCTTTGGGGGGCAGGATTTTTCCCCCCACGATGCAAACTTTGGCCCATTTGAGCCCCCTCCTGAGAACTGGGGTGCTTCCCCTATTTTGACTTAGGGGTCAATAGCAACAGCAATAGCATTTAGACTTATATACCACTTCTTAGTGCTTTTCCAGCCCTCTCTTAAGTGGGTTGCAGAATCAGCATATTTGCTCCCAATAATCTGGGTCCTCATTTGACCCACCTTGGAAGGATGGAAGGATAAGTCAACCTTCAGCTGGGATGGATGGATAGGGAAGAGAAGGGAAGGGGGAAGGAGGGAAGGAGGGAAGGAAAGAAAGAAAGAAGGAAGGAAGGAAAGAAAGAAAGAAGGAAAGAAGGAAGGAAGGAAAGAAAGAAAGAAAGAAGGAAGGAAAGAAGGAAAGAAAGAAGGAAGGAAAGAAAGAAGGAAGGAAGGAAGGAAGGAAAGTAGCACTTAGACTTATATAGTACTTCACAGTGCTTTAAATCCCTCTCTAAGTTGTTGACAGACTCAACCTCTTGCCCCCAACAATCTGGGTCCACATTTGACCCACCTCGCAAGGATGGAAGTCTGAGTCAACTTTGAGCTGGTGTTGAGATTTGAACTGCTGAACTACAGCTGGCAGTTAGCAGAAGTACCTGGTCAAGCCCAGATGCCCCTTGAAACCCTGGTCAGCTGCTCATGCAAACTGGGGGCTGTCCCAGAGAGAAAAGTTGCTGCAGCCCCTTAAAGGAGGGAAGATACGTGTGTGTGTGTGTGGTTATTTTTCCTTTCAGTTCTGAGAACCCTCGGCTGGGTCTTTCGAACTCGTGGCCCCTGGCAGAGGCTGATGAACTTCACCCTGCAGAGGGGAAACACCCCCCCCCCTCTGGTCTCGTGCCCTGCCTCGACCCGGCCTTTCTTGGAAGCCTCCTTTCCACCCTGCCTGTCAAAATGGCCCTTCTCCTTTGCACAGTCAAACCACCTCGGTGATTCATAGGGGAAAATATCAGCGCAGCATCTTCTGGTGAGAAGCAGTTTTGGGCTTCTAGGAATTCAGCCTCTTTCTGGCAAGGGCTGGGGTTTTGTGTTTGTGTGTGTGTGTTTCTGACACAGCCCCGGAGTCTTTCACAGGCTTCACTGTCGTTTTTTTAAAATATATATATATATATTTTCAACTTTCCTTGTAGGCTAGGCATGGGCTTGATGGGCAAGTCACGTTGCTTGGTTCGTTCCTCTTCTGCAGGGTGCTTGGTTTTGGCTACCGAGGATGGTAACCGAGTTCTCACCATAGAAATGTCTGTGATGAGGCCGTTTGCAAATGTGTACAGGTCTACATTGCAGAGAGAAGCAGGGTCTGTTTCCCCCAAATTGCATTCTTCCAAAGGAAAATAAGAACCTCAGAAGAACCCCAATGAATGAGGCCAAAGCCCATGGAGTCCAGCATTCTGTGTCCCACAGTGGCCCACCAACTGTGCATGGGGATCTTGAGCAGAAAGAGAAAGCAAGACCCTCCCTTTCCCTGGACCCCCAACAAATGGGACCCAAGGGGACCCTGCCTGCCTCAACTCAAAGAGAGAAAGAGAGGAAGGGAGGGAGGGAGCGAGGGAGCGATGAGATGCACCATCCAGGGGTGATTTCTTCAGACCCCCTGCTCCATCCTCCCCAGACTGAGAGGCTGTCTTCTCAGGGCCAAACCTCTGGCTTAATTTAATGCAGTGGTTCTCAACCTTTCTAATGCCGCGACCCCTTAATACAGTTCCTCATCTTGTGGTGACCCCCAACTATAAGTTTAGCACCAATTCTTCCAACAGATCTTTAAGCTGATTGGCAAGCGGTCAGAGGGAAACCCCCCTGTAAACGCCTGTTTGGTTGGATTGTAAAAATATGTCCTATTGCTCTCCTATATCTCCTAGACCTTTCTTCTATTCCTATGTCTCTTCTTCTATTCTTTCATTGATATGTTCTATTCCTATATCTTCTTTTCTATTATTTCTTAGATATATTTTACTATGAGTATCTCCTCTATAACCTTCATCATGTATTTTACTATGTGTATATAGATATATACCCACTAAAACCCTCATGGTGTATTGGACAAAATAAATAAATAAAATAAAATAAATAAATAAAATGTTCCGAGATGCCAGAATAGAAGCTTTAGTTGCTAACACCATTGGAAATTTGTCTTAGGCGACCCCTGTGAAATGGTTGTTCGACCCTCAAAGGGGTCCCGACCCCAAAGTTGAGAACCACTGATTTAATGTAATTTTAATTTAATTTATAAGTGGACTCTGGGCGCCGTACAACAAGTAAAACAATAGCAAAACCCATTTAACCTAACAAGGTCACCTCCACAAGGCCTGTCTTGCAGGGGTGTGTGTGCATTTTCTGCCCTGAGGATGTGACACGTCCTACGTGACACCCAGCGTGGCCGAGTGCATGGCTGTGGAAACTGCAAAGGTGAAAACCCACAGGTGTTGCTCTCGAGAGCCACTCGAGAGCCAGAGGGCTGAGCTCTGCAAGAGCGAGTAAAGTTTGCAGGGACCAAACTCGGTGCAACCCACAGGAGGGGAAACCCCGGGCTCATTGTCTCGGCTTCAGGACCATCTCTTGTCTTTATTTCCCCCAAGCTTTAGTTGCTGGGGGTTTTTTTTCGTCCTTGGTGGCTGCCTGAGATTTTCAGTTATGAGAAGCCAGGGTGGTATATAACGTTGAGATCAGTCAGCCAGTCAATCCACACCCACTGCCAGAGACGGGATAGAATCCTTCCTGGAGCAAGGAGAGGCGGTTCCTGCCAGCTGTTCCAGGTGTGCCTTGCAGAGCTCTGACACACCTGGCTTTCCACATCTGCCTCCCTAACCTGTCAAGAGCTTGGTGGGGCATCTCTGTCCCCCCTGCCCCCCCCCCCCAATGATAAGGCAAAAGATAAGCGCTCTCTATTTGGAAAATGAGCTTAACATACAAAAAAACACAGCTAATATAAAGAGGAAGGAAGCATCGAGCACTTTTCGGTTATCAGTCACTGCGGTCATCAGTCACTGCACGTTTTTAAAAAACAGAAATTGAATCAGGAGAAGAAAAGGAAAGAAAAAAAGAAAGAAAGAAACCAACAACCAAGACTGCTGTGGTTTTAAATGCATTCGACATCAATCAGAGAATCTGGTGAAACCTCAATTTAACAAATCCCCATTTCAGTTTTGGATTCCACGGGTCAGGTCTGAAGTTCAAACTTCACACTGAAATAATAACCATCTAAATAATCCATTCCAAAGTTTGGCCAGATAACGGACATAATTTATATAAATTGTCCCGTCCCCCCTCCAAAACACCGAGTCCCAGATGTGGTTAGTTCTGCAGCTTATATAGAGCGCTGGTGAGACCCCATTTGGAACACTGTGTTCAGTTCTGGAGACCTCACCTACAAAAAGATATTGACAAAATTGAACGGGTCCAAAGACGGGCTACAAGAATGGTGGAAGGTCTTCAGCATAAAACGTATCAGGAAAGACTTCATGAACTCCATCTGTAGAGTCTGGAGGACAGAAGGAAAAGGGGGGACATGATCGAAACATTTAAATATGTGAAAGGGTTAAATAAGGTTCAGGAGGGAAGTGTATTTAATAGGAAAGTGAACACAAGAACAAGGGGGCACAATCTGAGGTCAGTTGGTGGAAAAATCAGAAGCAATGGGAGAAAATATTATTTGACTGAAAGAGTAGTAGATGCTTGGAACAAACTTCCAGCAGACGTGGTTGGTCAATCCACAGTCACTGAATTGAAACATGCCTGGGATAAACATATATCCATTGTAAGATAAAATACAGGAAATAGTATAAGGGCAGACTAGATGGACCAGGAGGTCTTTTTCTGCCGTCAGTCTTCTATGTTTCTATGTTAATGTACACAAGGCAGAATTCTGTGAAAAGAGAACTTTGGCCGCGTTCTTGGGCCACGTTCTTGACCAAGGGTCTCCAAACTTGACAACTTTAAGACCGATGAACTTCAGCTCCCAGAATTCCCCAGCCAGCAACGTTGAAGCTCACTAGTTTCAAAGTTGCCTGGAGCCCCTGGTTCTTGACTGTTGTGCTGGGCATCAAGAGCTTGTAGGCATGAAACTCAACCTTGGCTGAACCCTACCTGGTTCCCCAAACATGGAAAGTCATTGTGGCTTCTGCGCAGGTACAGTGGTACCTCTACCTAAGAACATTTGGTTGGATGCTCCAGAACTGTGGTTAACATGTCCCAGTATTCTCATGTGTCCCAATACAGTGGTACCTCTATCTAAGAATGCCTCTACTTACAAACCTTTCTAGATAAGAACCGGGTGTTCAAGATATTTTTGCTTCTTCTCAAGAACCATTTTCCACTTACAAACCCAAGCCTCCGAAACTGTAACCAGAAAAGGCAGGGAGAGGCCTCCATGGGGCCTCTGTGGGAATCTCCTGGGAGGAAACAGGGCTGGAAAAGGTGGGGAGAAGCCTCCGTGGGCCCTCTCTAGGAATCTCCTGGGAGGAAACGGAGCTGGAAAAGGTGGGGAGAAGCTTCCGTGGGGCCTCGCTAGGAATCTCCTGGGAGGAAACAGGGCCTCCACCCTCCCTGTGGTTTCCCCAATCGCACACATTATATGCTTTTACATTGATTCCTATGGGAAAAATATCTTCTTCTTACAAACCTTTCTACTTAAGAACCTGGTCACAGAACGAATTAAGTTCGTAAGTTACACTGTATTTCCATGCTGGCCATCCATGTCTGCCTTTGCTATGTTGACAGGTGGAAAAGAAGACATTTTCAGGGGCATTCTGGGAGAGAAGAAAGCTTGCCTCGCATGGAATGAGTTCCGTCTTTAATTCAGGGCCTTTTGGATGATCTTTGGGGACCTTCTCAATGGAGACGTAGCACCAGGATCTTCCTTATGGCGCTGTGAATCCTGTCTTTGGATCAAGCGATATGGTCCCTGATTCCACCCCAACCTCACTGTAGAACCAGTTCAACTCGGAGGAAAATTAAATACTGTACCCCCTGAAAACGTCACCAGGGCTGGCATTAAGGTCCATGTTGCACCACGGAGGGCTGTGTTGTTGCAAACACACACACACACACACACAGGAGGATGGCGGGGAGGGGGGTTGTAGGGGAGCACCCCTCCCTGCACCAGCGTTTCTCTCTGTTTAGCTTTTAATTGCTTTCTCTCATTTTTATGTGTAAAAGATTGTCCATTTAATTAACTCCAAGAATGCAATTTCAAAAACACTAACGTTTTTACACATGAAGGCTCTTAAAATAAAAGTAGCATCCTTTGATTGCGAGGCGGCTCTGCTCCACGTCTCGGGCTAACCTTTCCCCGGTGGTTGGTGGGGAGGCAACCCGCAGGCACCCAGGGCCTCCTGCTGGACTCCCGAGGCCAAAAACGGACCCCTTTCCAGCTCCACTGCTGGGAATTTTCAGACCGTGGCTGCCCTCTCTTCTTAACCTCCGCTAAGAGTCTTTAGGGCTTCCACCACCGGCGCAATGCACGAAGAGGGAAGCTTGGAAAAGCAGATTATGGCAGGAACCTGCTGCATGGGTCCCTGTGACAGGTTAGGCCCCACAGAGTCGGCCAAAAAGATATTGACCAAATTGAACGGGTCCAAAGACGGGCTACAAGAATGGTGGAAGATCTTAAGCATAAAACGTATCAGGAAAGACTTCATGAACTCCATCTGTATAGTCTGGAGGACAGAAGGAAAAGTGGGGACATGATCGAAACATTTAAATATGTTAAAGGGTTAAATAAGGTCCAGGAGGGAAGTGTTTTTAATAGGAAAGTGAGCCCAAGAACAAGGGGGCACAATCTGAGGTTAGTTGGGGGAAAGATCAGAAGCAACGGGAGAAAATATTATTTCACTGAAAGAGTAGTAGATCCTTGGAACAAACTTCCAGCAGACGTGGTTGGTAAATCCACAGTAGCTGAATGTAAACATGCCTGGCATAAACATATATCCATTGTAAGATAAAATACAGGAAATAGTATAAGGGCAGACTAGATGGACCATGAGGTCTTTTTCTGCCGTCAGTCTTCTATGTTTCTATGTTTTTTCAGGTCCCGTCAACTAGACAATGTTGCTTGGTGGGGCCTCAGGGAAGAGCCTTCTCTGGGGGGGGGGGCCTTTGGAATCAGCTGCCACCAGAGATTCTTGGCCAACGGGACCCGTAGAAGGCCAACTCTGTGGGATCTGATCAGTGGCTGGGATGTATGAAGCACAAGACAGCCCCATAAATAATCTGGCCCTAAACCATGTAGGGTGATAACCAACCCCTTGAATTGCGCCCAGAGACCCATTGGAAGCCTTTGCAGCGCACCATGCACTGGTGTGATGTGGGTATACCTGGGCACACCCACAACAGCTCATGCAGCTGCGTTCTGGACTAATTGTAGCCTCCAAATGCTTTTCAAAGGTAGCCCCAATTCCGGTAAAATTGAGGGACATAGACTTCTTAAGAAAATGTCACTTGTACTTAGGTTGGGCCTCTCTGGAGCTATAGAAATTGCTTCTCAGCTCCTGGGCTGTGTCAATTCTACCTGGAAACATTATTTTCCAAGAAGAAGGAGCCCGGACGTAAGCCACGAAATGTCATTTGCAGGGAAGACACACCTGGTGGAAACCCCTTGCCTTGGTACCAAGGTTAAGCAGAGCTGGGCCATTGGTCTTCCACCCCACAACCCAGTTTTTAACTGGGATTGTATTACTGATCTGAGCATTTTCTTCTGAGAGGTGTGTGAAAAATCAACGCATCTCCAACATGAGCCGGGGTGGCGCAGCAGGTCGAGTGCTGTACTGCAGGCCACTGAAGCTGACTGTAGAGCTGCAGGTCAGCGGTTCAAATCTTATCACCGGCTCAAGGTTGACTCAGCCTTCCATCCTTCCCAGGTGGGTAAAATGAGGACCCGGATTGTGGGGGCAATAGGCTGGCTCTGTTAAAAAGTGCTATTGCTAACAGGTTGTAAGCCGCCCTGAGTCTAAGGAGAAGGGCGGCATAAAAATCGAATAAATAAATAAATAAATAAAACATGGTTGGGCATCTCTGCTGGAGCATTGGAGCCGCCCCGAGTCTCCGGAGAGAGGCAGCATACAAGTCTAATAAATAATAATAATAATAATAATAATAATAATAACAACAATAATAATAATAACAATAATAATAACAACAATAATAAATTATTAATAATTATAACTTATTTATTATCATCATCATCATCATCATCATCATCACTACTACTACTACTACTACTACTACTACTACTACTGGGTGTGTTCCAGGAAAAGTTTTGGAAAAGTTCCTCTTCCAAAAGGCAATTGGGCTTTCTGGGATTTTATTTTTATATCCTGGATGATGGAGAATCTCCGTAGACGTTTGGACCCTGTTTGCAGTTTCGTGTTCCGTTTGAAAACCTGATTTGTATAAAACGGGTTCACATGGATGGGAACGTTGACAGCAGTTGCTGGTTTGGTTTTGCCTCGTGTGTGTTAAATCAGGGAGCCCCCTCCTTCGCTCCCTCCCTCTTTGTGCCTTATAAAGCCCCCTTATTGTAGCAGAAGGCCAGGAGCTTCTGAATGGCCCATGCCCATATGGGCAGCTGAGTCAAGCCATACGGCTTCGTCCCTCATTCATTCACTCGTTCACTCATTCACTGGGCCGCTCATTCATCCTTCTGTTTAAACGTCTCCGCCAAGGCTGGGGCCACAGATGGTCTTTTGCTTTCACTGGTGGGACCCCGACAAAGATACACCAGGGCAACCACAGGGCCCATCAAGCATTTCACGGCACCAGAAAGCCAGGCGGAGGTGCCACAGTTCCAGGGACCATGTGCCGGAGACAGGATGCTGGTTTAGCCTGCTGTCCATCAGGGTTTAGTTGTGTTGGATGTGTGGGTTAGGAAGAGTCTCTATTAAAAACAACTATATATGTGTGTGTGTGTGTGTGTTTTCGTAGATTTTCACGGGTATATGTATGTAGATTGTTCTGAGTTCGGGTTTTGCCCCGTGTAATTCTTAATGCCTATTCTCCGCGCCTCCCCTCCCCAGGAGAGACCAAACTGAGCCCTTGAGCCCCTTCTTGGGGGCGCAGAAAGTTTCAGCCCATCTACATGAATGGGAAGCCGCCATTGAGAGCC
This sequence comes from Erythrolamprus reginae, assembly GCF_031021105.1. Classification (NCBI taxonomy): domain Eukaryota; kingdom Metazoa; phylum Chordata; class Lepidosauria; order Squamata; family Dipsadidae; genus Erythrolamprus; species Erythrolamprus reginae. Next base: position 33,356,806 of record NC_091961.1, on the reverse strand, counting down.
CAATAGCGCATTGAATAGAAATCACCATTCAGGAACCTTTTTTGGCTCTTATCACAGTGGGAGGGCAGGTGGTTAGGAGCGGTTCCCACGGCTTGCAAGTCGATCTCTTACCAAAAACCTCCAAGGAAAAATAAAGAGTTTTGATATGGAAAGAAGTCAACCCTAAATCCTGGAATGAAAAGAGTGGAGGGTGAAGAAGCTGGACCCTGCCTGGACCCCCAAGAAGCGGACGTGACTTGATTTTATCTTTCTCACATTTACACGTGAAGTGTTAATACCACTTTACAAGGCCTTGGTGAGCCACACTTGGAATAACTGCATTCAGTTTTGGTGTCCATGATGCAAAAAGGATGTTGAGACTCTAGAAAAAGTGCAGAGAAGAACAACGAAGACGATTAGGGGACTGGAGGCTAAAACATATGAAGAACGGTTGCAGGAACTGGGCATGGCTAGTTCCATGAAAAGAAGGACCAGAGGAGACATGATAGCAGTCTTCCAGTATCTCAGGGGTTGCCACGAAGAAGAAGGAGCCCACTTTTTCTCCAAAACAACTGAGGGTAGAACAAGAAGCTTTGGTGGAAACTAAACAAGGAGAGAAGCAACTAAAAACTAAGGAGAAATTTCCTGACAGTTAGAACCCTTAATCTGTGGAACAGAAGTTGCCTCCAGAAGTTGTGAATGCTCCAACACTGGAAGTTTTTAAGAAGATGTTGAACAACCATCTGTCTGAAGTAGTGTAGGGTTTCCTGCCTCAGCAGGGGGTTGGACTAGAAGACCTCCAAGGTCCCTTCCAACTCTATTGTTACTGTTATTGTTACCTAGGGTGTTGGGGGTGGTTGAGGGATGGAAACAGAGGATGCAAATGCAAGAAAATCTCATTTCACAAACAGTCTCGTTACCTGGGACCAAGGTAGATGGAGAGAAAGGGCGTCCATGCACGCAGGCAGACATCTTCAGATTTAATTTTCCTCTTTTAAGCTGTCTTGAAAAAGTTGCAGATATTTTTTTCCCCCTCTTCGGGGATTAAAAAAAAAATAGCCCCGTATTCCGTGATCTTCTCTTTGCGCATGCTGTGCTTAAATATTAACACCAATTGAGCAAATTGCCTTTTAACTGCTTTTATTTGCTTTCATTAACAGTATAATTTAAAAGCTTTTGAATTTGCATGGAGTCTCGGGTGCTGGGTGGCGGTGGGGGGGGAGGGGCCGTGGCTGCGTGTTTTGCGCACACGCATGTCGGTCCGTGAAACAGGGTTGGGAGTAGAAGCAGGTGGGCCGGCGAACGTGTCTCGCTGCCCTCGAGAGCATCCATGCACATCACAGAGGGCTGGAAAAGTCTCTATTTGTGGAGGGAGCAGGAAGTCCACTACTATATTGTTTTTATTACTGTTGTGAGCCGCCCCGAGTCTTCGGAGAGGGGCGGCATACTAATCTAATAAATAATTTTTTTAAAAAAGTAAGTTGTGGTGAATCCAGAACCAGAAAACGTTGCGTTCACACTTTCTGTTGGGCAGTAGCTCAATTAACCATGATTGTTTATGTATAATTTGTTCCATAATATTTTTAACTTTAACCCAAAACTTCTTAACTGCGGGGCACGTCCACCACAGCTGGTAGTATGTTCCTGTAACCTGTTTGCATTTCCAGCAAATGGGGGAGTCTGGGCTGTCTGCCAACCTCCCCTCTTCCCTGTCACTCATGCTTCCTTGGTCAGAGGAGGCTTCATCGGCAAATTCCATCGGGAGCAAAACAGGCCTGCGGCATGTGGATGTCTCCCCCACATCCAGCTGCACATTCCTTGGGGCAGGAGCTGGGCCAGAGCTAACCACAACAGGCGCACAATATCTGTATGGACATATATAGATATGGATTAGTATAGTTTACCTTTCCCCTTGTATTTCTTTATGTATAAGTCGTGTACAGTCTAGTTAATCTCCGTAGATTTACGATGTACCCATACAGTACAATACACAATGTATAGAAATCTAATACTGTATTAGAAATGTAGACAACTAGATTTCTAATATTAGATTTCTATACATTGTGTTTTGTACTGTATTTGTTATGTTGTACGCTGCCCTGAGTCGTCTGAGAAATCGAATCAATCGAATCAATCAATCGAATCAATCGAATCAATCGAATCAATCGAATCAATCAAATCAATCAAATCAATCAAATCAATCAAATCAATCAAATCAATCAAATCAATCAAATCAATCAAATCAATCAAATCAATCAAATCAATCAATCCAGGTTTAACAAGGTTTAACGGGCTACACAGCCCAACACAACGTACAAACACAAGAGTTTCTGCTTCCAGGTTTTCTTCTAGTATGGCTGGCTTGGCCGGCTTGGGGATTCTGGGGGTTGAAGTCCCCAGGGTCATAAAGCCACCATAGTTGTCCACCCGTCTCAAGACTTGATTGAGTTTTTAGGAAAAGCCGGCATCCTCTGACGCACGTGAGCCAGCAGCTGGGTGGGGTTTATTTTAGCTCTATGGGGTCTTTGTGCCCCCAACTGGTCCCTTCTGGGGGAGACGGACCCCCGTGGCTGCCTCGTGCGGCCTCCTCCCTTCTCCCGCTGTGCCCCATTGTTTCTCCCAGGGCAAGTTTGAAACGGAGCATCTCTGTTTGCCAAGAGGGAGGGTCCTGCAGACAGAGATATAAAACGAGGGGGGGGAAAGAGAAGGAAAGCAGCCTTTAAGGCTCCAAATGACCCCCCCCCCTGTGTACTTGGCCTCACTCCTCCAATGGTCTCACATACACACCCACACGCACAACTCCCTTGTTAGGGAGCTGCTGAAAAGTTTGGGCCGGCCAACTGCCTCTGCCTTCCACGCCAGAAAACACTAATGACTCCACTCCGTTCCTGAACTTGTGTTAGGTCTCCAGAATCATTGGCATGGAAGCCTGTTGCTTTCTTATCTGAAGAGGCCTCTGTGTAAACTTTTGTGTGTGTCAGTGTGGTTTGGGAACCGGAGCCAAATGAAACACGAGGATTCAGTTTTATGGAGAGCACGGCACACCGTGTAATACCAAAAAGTCCCCGGGGACTACAGTTTACATAAGCAAGGGTGATGCCTCCTGATGTGATAGGGTTTTAAATATATTTTGCTTTGTGCTTTGGCCTAAACAGTGGGTGTCAACTTTAAGACTTCTGGATTTCAAGTCCCAGAATTGTGAACTTTAAAATGGACTCACAAATGAGTGGACTTCAACTCCCAGAATTTCTTGAAGTTAAAGTCCAGATATGTTAGAGTTGTCCAGTTTGGACAACCCTGACCTAAACAATGTTATATTTAAGGAACTTTTGTTATATCCAAAAACTTTGCGCCAGACATCGAGGTCCCTGTATGACAACCATCAAAACAGGCTGCCAATCTCCAGTCTCCTCTGCCAATCCATAGCTTGAAGCAAACTCTTTTGTCAACTCTGTCTCCTCATGATACATACAAAGAGATTGGTTTCCCTTCTTCAGGGCCCAAGAACCTGTTTGGGAAGAGAGGGAGAGAGGGAGGGGAAAGGGAGAGGGTGGGTGTGAGAGAGAGATGGACAGAGAGAGAAAGGGGGGAAGAGGAAGAGAGAAAGGGAGGGAGAGAGGGTGAAAGAGAAGGAGGGAGAGAAAGAGGAAGAGAGAAATGGAGAGAGGGAGAGAGAGAGAAGGAGGAAGAGAGGGTGAAAGAGAGGGAGGGAGAAAGAGAAGGAGGGAGAGAAAGAGGAAGAGAGAAAAGGAGGGAGAGAGGGAGAGAGAGAAGGAGGGAGAGGGAGTGAAAGCGAGGGAGGGAGAAAGAAGGAGGGAGAGAAAGAGGGAGAGAAAAGGAGAGAGGGAAAGATAGAGAGAGAAAGAGAGGGGGAGAGAGGGAAAGAGAGAGGGAGAGAAAGAGAGGGAGAGAGAAGAGGAGAAAGAGGGAGAATAAGGGAGAGAGGGAAAGATAGAGAGAGAAAGAGAGGGAGAGAGAGAGGGAGAGAAAGAGAGGGAGAGTGAAGAGGGGAAAGAGGGAGAATAAGGGAGAGAGGGAAAGATAGAGAGAGAAAGAGAGGGAGAGAGAGAGGGAGAGAAAGAGAGGGAGAGTGAAGAGGGGAAAGAGGGAGAATAAGGGAGAGGAGGGGAAAGAGAGAGAGAGAAAGAGAGGGAGATGGCCAAGCTCTTGCATCACAGGCTTCTGCTTTGCCAACTGCCTCTGGCGTGCTGGGCCAAGATGTTCAAGATGGACATCGGCAATTAAGCGCTGAAGGGCCTTGTTTACTTGCCTGAGTCAATGACCTGATTTCCTCCTGAAAGAGCCGAGCCTGACTGTCCAAGGCCCAGCCGTGGTTGGCTTCAGCCCTCTGGGGTGATGGTTCTGGCAGCTCAGACATTTCGAAGCACACGAGCATCTCTGCAAGCCACAAATGGCTTCGGGGGCCCAAAGGCTCTCGGGAGACCCTCCCCAGGGCTCCCCCAGAGCTGCAAACGGGGCGCATGGCTTCTCTCATTTTTTGCACAGCCTGGCATGTTCAAGGCCCATTTCATCACCCCGAAGGCATCCCAGCAGAGATCTCTGGTCTTAGTAGTTGCAAAGCCTGGTGCAGTGGTTCTCTAACTCCTTTCCCCAGCTGATGTCCTGCGGCTGGCAAGGAAACGCCAGAATTAGTACTAGGAAGACCCTGGACTCTTGTGGCCACGAAGCAGCAGAGTTAGTTCTTCAGCAAGCCCCTCTTTGGAGGTCTCCAGCCTGGGGAACCTCAACTGACAAGACCGTCTCCTACCTTCCTTCTTTCCTACCTACCCACCTATCTTTCTTGATTGGTAAAATGAGGACCCAGATTGTTGGGGGCAACAATGGTTGGGGGAAAGAGGCTGATTCTGTAAACCACTTAGAGAGGGCTGTAAAAGCACTATGAAGCAGTATATAAGTCTAAAGGCCATTGCTATTGCCCTTCCTTCCTTCCTTCCTTCCTTCCTTCCTTCCTTCCTTCCTTCCGTCCTTCCTTCCTTCCTTGATGGGTCAAATGAGGACCCAGATTGTTGGGGGCAAGAGGCTGACTTTGTAAACCGCTTAGAGAGGGCTGTAAAAGCACGATGAAGTGGCATATAAATCCAAGTGATATTGCCATTGCTGGTTGGTTTCCTGAAAGCCTGACCTCGGATGCCCCATTAAGGCTTCAGGGCGGTGCTTGCCAAGCCATTGACCAGAGAGAGCCATTGAAATTGCCATTCCTCCTCCAGGCAAGGACAGGGGTTGTTGGGAAGGGTTTTTCTTCTTCTTCCAGTTGGTAAAAGAAAGCGTCTTCTACCTTCCTCTTCCTCGCCTCTCTTGCCCAGGCCCTTCTCTTTGCCCAGAATCCTGGGGAATCTCGACCCATCTTCTTCCTCGCTGGCTGGGGAAGAATCTCTCTTTGGTGATTCCTGTCTGGGCTTTGAGACAAGTAAGTAGTAAGGTTCCATTAATCAAAGACACTTCCACTGCCCCTTTACAGAAACACAACTGCTTGGCCTGTCTTCGTCTGACAGCTTGTTCATTTATCTTCCCCTGGATGAGAGGAGGGGGAAAAAGTCAGCTTCTTGCTCGGACACTTGGGCTAAGACAAACTTCAGCCGTGTGGCTTCTCCAGGTCCCAGGAGCATCAGCCGTGGACTCTTTGGGATTTAAATCTGGTGCAGGGGTTTAGTTTTCCAGGGAGCAGAAGTGGAGCTCCTGTGTCCTTCCTCTGCTGCTGGAGGATGTGAAGGAGACCACAGGGCTTAAAATAGCCGCTGAGATAATAACAACAACAACAACAACAGAGTTGGAAGGGACCTTGGAGGTCTTCTAGTCCAACCCCCTGCTTAGGCAGGAAACCCTACACTACTTCAGACAAATGGTTATCCAACTTCTTCTTAAAAACCTCCAGTATTGGAGCATTCACAACCTCTGGAGGCAAGCTGTTCCACTGGTTAATTGGTCTGTCAAGAATTTTTTTCCTTAGTTCTATTTATTGATTGATTGATTGATTGATTGATTGATTGGATTTGTATGCCGCCCCTCTCCGTGGACTCGGGGCGGCTAACAACAGTGACAAAAAACAGAATGTAAATTCATCTTCTTCAACTGGGACCTAAATTAATCTCTCCTTGTTTAGTTTAGTTTCCACCTATTGCTTCTTATTCTATCCTCAGGTGCAACCCCTGAGATACTGGAATACTGGTATCGTGTCTCCCCTTCTTTTCATTGGAATAGCCATGCCCAGTTCCTGCATGGGAAGGTAGATGGAGCAGAGTAGAGTATATAGTAGAGTAGGGTAGGGTAGGGTAGGGTAGGGTAGAGTAAAGTAGAGTAGAGTAAGAGAAGAGAAGAGATATGGGAAGGTAGATAAAGCAGAGTAGAATATAGAATGGAATAGAATAGAACAGAACAATTTTATTGTCACTTTGAATGTACCCTAATCGGCATACCTTCAAATGAATCAAGGTGTGATTAAAAATAAGTAGAGGATTCCTCCCTCCTATGGGAAGGGAAAGGCCCCGTTGGTTTGCCTCTTGAGCCAGCTTCCCTCAACCTAGGAAGGATCTGGTCCTTCCGCTTGCAACCCGGCGGCCTCAGAAACAATGCGTAGTTTGAACCTTTTTGCAGCACGAGGTAGCGTGTGTTCTCATCAAAGCCCCCCCCTTCCCCTCCTGCGTAGAGTGACATCTGGAGAGCAAAGATAGAGATATTTCAGTATAATACTGTTCTCCCAACCCAGGAGCTCTTCCCTGGCTGTTAATTAATCCTTTGTAGTTTAGCAACTGATGAAATCACGGCTCTATGAAATTTTAATCCACAGGCAGCATGGAGACCTTGCTGACGTTATCAGGAGGCCTCAGGTGTGCAGAAGAAATTAGCATCTATTGCATATTTGATTGCTTTCCTGCCACTAAACAAACCGATCTCTCTCGACTCAAGATGAGCTCCAGTTGAGTTGAGGAGGTTGGCCCACCTGGGCCGCCTGAGACCTCCCACAGGTAGGGATTTCAATCCTCCTTGCCTCCATCCATCAGAGCTAATAGTGGGAGAGAACCATCCCAGGTGCCTGGAGGCCATCGGGCAGTTTCGTAAGCTCATCTTCTCTAATTGAGTCCCTCCCAAATGCTAATGGATTATACAATCCAGGCCATTCTCAGTTGGCTCAGCCAAAGGTTGACCTGGCTAGAACTTCCAGGAGATGATCGGACAGGTTTATATGAGATGAACCCAATATTGAAACTCACGTAGGCTTAAAACTGACAGAGAAGGAACCTAGATGGTCTTGACCATGATAATTGTTAGCATTGAGGAGACAGCTCTCTAGGAACCATCAGACATCTGAGATAAGTTGGGTGACCTCAGTGGTCCATCGGTCTTCCAGCTGCAATGGAAGCTGCTGGTACTTTCACTCCATAAGGAGGAAGAAATGAAGAAAGCCATGTCTAAGACAAGGAGAGACATGGATTTCCCAACTACAGTGGTCCCTCTACTTAGGAACTTAATGCGTTTCGTGACCAGGTTCTTAAGTAGAAAAGTTTGTAAGAAGAAGCAATTTTTCCCATAGGAATGTAAAAGCAAATAATGCATGTGATTGGGGAAACCACGGGGAGGTTGAAGGCCCTGATTCCTCCCAGGAGATTCCTAGAGAGACCCCAGGGAGGCTTCTCCCCACCTTTTCCGGCCCTGTTTCCTCCCAGGAGATTCCTAGAGAGGCCCCACGGAGGCTTCTCCCTGCCTTTTCCGGCCCTGTTTCCTCCCAGGAGATTCCTAGAGAGGCCCCACGGAGGCTTCTCCCTGCCTTTTCTGGCCCTGTTTCCTCCCAGGACATTCCTAAAGAGGCCCCATGGAGGCTTCTCCCTGCCTTTTCCGGTTACAGTTCCAGAGGCTCGGGTTTGTAAGTAGAAAATGGTTCTTATCTAGAAAAGTTTGCAAGTAGAGGCGTATTCTTAGGTAGAGGGACCACTGTATTGGGACACAATTGAGAATGTTAACCACTTACAAATACTAAGAAGAGGGACCTCGTCTAGAAACGTCGAGGTTGAAACCTTGAAAGTAAAACCATGGGGAACGCAGGCCGCCATCCCTCGTGTCTGCTTCCAAGAAAGAGAAAATGGAAAAAATAATAATAATAACAGGGAGCTCCCACTGAATTTAAACCCGCTCTCTGAGTCCTTGTGGTTTCCTGGTCCCACAAGAGAGGCTACCAGAACCTCTCCTGGGTCCTTATATTTATGGAGGTTATTGAGAAAGAAAATAACTTGAGAGCAGAGGGGAATTATTCTTGAGCATGTCTTCGCTGAGTGACAGCCCGTGGCGCCTGTCAACCGGCTCAAATCAGATCATCCCCGCCTCCGTGCCAGGCTCTGCCCCCACCCCCCATGGATGCAGTCCTTTGCCGGAGATCTTCCGAAGAGCCCAGCCTTCCCTTCCCCGTGGCTCCGTAATTGTCCCCTCCGCACCGCTTCTGCACATCCCATTTGTGCTTTTGATTTGCAGGCTGTGGAATTTGGCTCCTTGGCGGCTGGTTTTTTTCCTGCCTTGATGACCTTGGCTTTTTGAAGCATCTGCACTGTAAATGAAATGTGGCGTTGTCTCATGTGTCTTGATAAAATATATCAGCGGATGAATTGATTTTCATATTGATTTACTGCTGAACGGAATGACACAAGTGGGGGAGAGGGGGAAGCCCCCTCCCTCCCTCTCAGCCCCCTCCGTGGAGGCCCTGTTCCAAAGCTATTATGGATTCAGAGGCAGCGGAGAAGTTAGCGGCATCTCCCGAAAGGCAGGATTTTCCTTCTTCCTGTTTTGGTGACAGGCGAGGTTAGTTTAGGGGCTGATTGGTTATGAAGAAAAAAATCAAACTTTTTCTAAACCATAAAAAAAAGCCCATTCAAATATGAGGGTCGCTTTCCCCAACTTTCCCCAAAGAGGAAAGAGCCGGGGTGGCGCAGCAGGTAGAGTGCTGTATTGCAGGCCACTGAAGCTGACTGTAGATCTATAGGTTAGCAGTTCAAATCTCATCACCGGCTCAAGGTTGACTCAGCCTTCCATCCTTCCGAGGTGGGTCAAATGAGGACCCGGATTGTGGGGGCAATAGGCTGGCTCAGCTAAAAGGTGCTATTGCTAACACGTTGTAAGCCGCCCTGAGTCTAAGGAGAAGGGTGGCATAAAAATTGAATAAATAAATAAATAAACCTGGAACTTTCCCCAACCCGGAATACCCAAAGCTAGTTAGCTGAAGCGTGCTCTAAAAACAGCCGAAGGGCTAATTAGGTGCCGGCATAGTTTAAAATAAACCGCGAACGATGGAATAGTTTTCTATCACATCCTGGAAGAGTTAGCAACCTGCTAACCAGCTTCACCAGTTGAAGCTTTCAAACCGTTTATCTCCAAGGCATTGCTGCTGCAGTCAACATGATGATTTAAATAATCTAGGTGCATTGTTAGCAACCCGATTGTCAGGACAAGATCTCTCCAGATCCAATCAAACTTGGCTGTCATTAAGCCGCCTTGTCTACAAGGATGCCAAGTGCCTGCTTAAACAGGCAGGACCCTCTTCCACCACAAGGCTTAAGATTGAGTACTGGAGCCTGCCCTGATACCTCACTTCCGTGTGATGGAACCCACGTCATTTCAGGTTGTATCCTTTCATGTGGCGTCGGTTGTGTTCAAAACCAGGCTTGGGATGGGGTCAGCAATCAGAAAAGCAGGGGAGTAAACTTTATTTAATTTAATTTAATAATAATGATAATAATCATCACCATCATCATTATCATCACCATCATCAATACAACACAGCAAACGAGATCATTATGCTGGATTTCGTATTTCATCACCAGTCGGGCTCTTTCCAAACACCTAGGACTGTGTGATGTAGCAGCGAATTTTGTGTGCCGATCCCAGTCAAGCGGCCTTTTGCAATTGACAGATGGAGATTTTGTCAATTCCGATGGTTTTCAAATGTCCACTGAGATCCTTAGGCACTGCACCCAGCGTGCCAAGGACCACTGGGACCACTTTCACTGGCTTATTATTATTATTATTATTATTATTATTATTATTATTATTATTATTATTATTATTATTATTATTATTATTCCCTCTTGGTACAAATCTCAAAACAGACTAAAAACCCTTTATCAATTAGAGAATATAAAAAACAGACATATACAAACATATAAATTCATTACTTATTATTATGCCATTATTATATTTCATCTGGCCCCTCTTGGTAAATTAAAGCTTGACAATAAGAACAAATACTTTTTGCATTCCATAATTTTTGTTATAAGATTAAGAGTAGTTGGGGTTTTTTCCCCTTGTTTCCAGAATTGGGCGTACAAAATTCTTGCCGCAGTTAAAATGTGGAGGATTATGTTTATGGAGTATAAACATTTTAAGCACCACCCCCTGCCCCCAAACCCAATTTGACACCCTTGGCCTGCAGTGGGGGAGCAGAGGAAAGCGAGTAGCACCACGGAGAAGGAAGTGTAACGAGTAGCTTGGCTGATCCTCAACAGGCTGCTGCACCTCCAAACACGAGATGTTACTCAGCATGCCATCGAGAAGGCTCGTTGTTGGCTTGTTGCTCTCTTCGCTTCTGGAATGCATTCAGCTGTTGGATATTTTTATTTCAGAGATTTTTTGCTCTCCTCTGAGCCAGGAAATGTCATTTCCACGCTCAGCTTCTGCAGGCTGTGAAAAGCCATGAATGGCGCCTACAATGATGAAAAGGAACATTTTCTACTCCATAACAAATGATAGCAGAGGACGTTTTTTTAGAAAGATAGAAACATAGAAGATTGACGGCAGAAAAAGACCTCATGGTCCATCCACTCTGCCCTTATACTATTTCCTGTATTTTATCTTAGGATGGATCTATGTTTATCCCAGGCATGTTTCAATTCAGTGACTGTGGATTGACCAACCACATCTGCTGGAAGTTTGTTCCAAGCATCTACTCCTCTTTCAGTATACAGTGGTACCTCTACTTAAGAACGCCTCTACTTAAGAACTTTCCTAGATAAGAACCGGGTGTTCAGGATTTTTTTGCCTCTACTTAAGAACCATTTTCTACTTAAGAACCTGAGCCCGGAAAAATTTCCCAGGAAATTTGAGAGCGGCACGAAGGCCCGGCCAGTTTCCTGCCATTCCCCCTTTAATCCCGTCCATCTGGGGCTTTTCTGGGCTGCCAGAGGAGCCTTTTGGTGGTGCTTAAGGAGGCTTTGGTAGCCCAGAGTGAAAGGAGCGTTTCCTTCCTCTGGGCACTTGGAGAGGGAATAAACCTCTGCCAGCACCCAGAGAAAAGAAACACTCCCTTCGCTCTGGGCAGCAACTGTCCTCCTCTTCCTCCTCCTCTTCCTCTTCCTCTTCCTCCCACCCAAATTCCGAGCTTTTATTTCTTTCCTAATGGGTTTGCACGCATTATTTGCTTTTACATTGATCCCTATGGCAAAAATTGCTTCTACTTACCAACTTTTCTACTTAAGAACCTGGTCATGGAGTGAATTAAGTTCTTAAGTAGAGGTACCACTGTACAGTATATGTATTTATTGTATATGTATTTATATTAGATGTATTTTTGCTGATAAGTGTACCAAAGGGATTTGAACCTTACCGGGATTTGAACCTGTAGCATGTTGCATGCAAGGCAGGATATTAACCGTTGTGCTGCAGGCCCACCTTTTTCTCTCCTGATTGTAGCTTCCTGTTTAGGCTTTTGGGGTACACCTGTTGTATCTCTACAGAAAGTGGACTCAGTCCTGATGTGCATGATATTCCAGAGTTTGTAGCCCTTTCTCCCAAACCCTCCTTCAACAGTTTTTTTGGGGGGGACAAAAGGAGAAAAGGGGCTGTAATTCCTGCCTGCTGGAGAATTTTTGTTAGTGCCTCCATGCCCAAAAGAAAACAAGATATTCTTAAGCAGGCACTTAAGTCCAAAGTCTAAATTAACCACTGATTTAACTCTTGCTACGATAGGTCAGGCTAAGCTAACATTTGGCTGTTCGTGTACTATTACGTTGCACAACCCCCTCTCCCCCTCCATAAAGCAGTAGTCGAAACCTTGTTTACAAGTGAGTGTGCTTTAGAAGCAACAACAGCCCAGGGAGTTAACTCCCCCCCTTCTTTTGAACATCCTAGAATTGATTTATTCATCTTAAAATGTGCGTCCAATGTCGAATTGCGTAATGCGCCTTCCTTTCCGTTGTTGGTCTTGTATCCCCGCGGAGGGGGCCCGTCTAGGCCTGCGGTGGTGTCTCTGATGGAGCAGCGTATTTATAGCCCGATATAAATAAAATGAGAAGGTTTCCTATAAAACTCTGTTATTACTGCAGTGCAAAAGTTAGAAAGGGCTCCAGGTTTCAGCTCTCCGGTTCTCGCGTGCTCCCATGAATATTTTACGGGGAAGGGAAGACATGGGGTGTCGGAATCTTTTTATGGTGTGGCTGTGTGTTAGTCACCTTCCAGATCTCACCCTTTTCAAATGTGCTCCTTGGCCTCCTCCAATCCCAGCCCCTCCAGATGTGCTCGGCTACTAAGTCCATAGCCTTGGGCCATCGTGGACGGATTCCATCTATCGGTCTGACCCATCTCAAGGACAAGATGTAAAGAAACCTGATTTGCTGCACGAATCCCAGTGACCGATTAGGTCCCAAAGAGTTGGCCTTCTCCGGGTCCTGTCGACAAAACAATGCCGTCTGGCAGGACCCAGGGGAAGAGCCTTCTCTGTGGCAGCCCTGACCCTCTGGAATCAACTCCCCCTGGAGATCAGGACTGCCCCCACCCTCTTTGCCTTTTGCAAACTCCTAAAAACCCACCTTTTCCGCCAGGCATGGGGAAATTGATTCTCCTCGGCCGTCCCATTTTATGTTTAGTTTGTTTGGGTTGTATGATTGTTTTTAAATTAAGAGTTTTAACTGTTCTGTTTTTAATCATTGGATTTGTATTGTGTATTGTTGTTGTGAGACACTCCGAGTCTTCGTAGAGGGGCGGCATACAAATCTAATAAATAATAATAATAATAATACCCATATCTCTTTGGCATCTCTTTCTTACACTCTGTTGCTGTTGACATTCTCCATTGTCAGGGTCCTGAATAGCATTGAAAATTTATAATAAAGTCCGAGGCAAAGTATTCCTCAAAGTTCCAATTTATTAGCAGAGTCGTGTTGGAACATCTGAAAGTCCCAGAGATTCTTCCCCAGTTGAAAGTTCAAGCCCTTGTCCACAGAACCCTAAGTCCATCACATTGACCAATCTTCAACCTTGACTGTCTAGAAAGAACTTGTTACGGCTACATACACACCGGAAAAGGGTGGCATACAAATCTAAATAATAATAATAATAATAATAATAATAATAATAATAATCGACATCGCAATCCCAGGAGACAGCAGAATTGAGGAGAAGCAGCTAGAGAAATTAGTGAAATACGAAGATCTAAAAATCGAGCTGCAACGACTCTGGCATAAGCCCGTGAACGTGGTCCCAGTGGTCCTTGGCACGCTGGGCGCAGGGCCAAAGGATCTCAGCGGACATTTGAAAACCATCGGAATTGACAAAATCTCCATCTGTCAATTGCAAAAGGCCGCTTTACTGGGATCGGCACACATAATTCGCCGCTACATTGCGCAGTCCTAGGTGCTTGGGAAGCGCCCGACTGGGGATGAAATACGAAATCCAGCATAGTGATCTTGTTTGCTGTGTTGTACTGACATAATAATAATAATAATAATAATAATAATAATAATAATAATAATAATACAGGCAGCCTTCCTAATTTGTTAGGGTTTCTTCTGTAGTAGTTGAGGTATTTAGTGACTATTAGAAAGCTAGTGAGCCACACCAGCCTCTCTTCCTTCTCTCTTTAATGGTCAACCTGGGAAGGGATTGGCTGGTGGTGAGCCCACCCAACAGGGCCTTAGCACGTTTCCTGAGCCCCAAATCTTGCAACTGACAAATAAACTTTCCCCCCCTCCCCTCCCCTCCCCATCCCCTCTCCCCAAATATGTCTGCCGGTTGAACCGTGCAATTTGCCCAGGCTGTGAGGGACCCTTGAAATGACAAAGCACCCTTTAGTTAATTGCATGACGGATCGCCCAGAGTTAAAAGTTCTGATTTATATGACTGTAGCTCTAACTGCTCAATAACCCGCCTGCGTAATCTACTTTCATTTCAAACAGAGCTGTGATTTATGGGGCGGCCTGCCGTTTTAGCTCAGAAATGAGGTGTTCAACATATGCTCTGTTGACATAAATTTGGAATTTATTGCTCTTGTCAAAACTGCCTGTTGGACAAAGGTGCGTATTAAGGCAATAAATGGCCGGGAAGGGTTTTCTGTCAATTTTTCTAACCATTGTGCTCAGTCTGTTTGAGGATTCGGGGGTGGGACCAGGAGGGTGGGGGGGAGGTTTCCTCCAACCTGAAGAAGGGGGATCTGGGTGCAAAGGGATTAACCTTCGCTTTCATGCAGCCTGGAGTTGCACTCGGCCTCTCCCCTTCCTTTCTCATTAAGCAAGGAAAAGGGGGCAGGGAGAAGGGGACCCCCATTAAAGAAGGTTGGATGCACCGTTTTTAAGGAGGGGGGGTTGCACCGAGAGAGACTCCAACAGTCACTTTTGGGTGCCGTGGAATAAAATTCACTCTTAGAAACCTAGAAGACTGACGGCAGAAAAAGACCTCCTGGTCCATCTAGTCTGCCCTTATACTATTTCCTGTATTTAACTTCCACCTCTCCCCACTTCAGATGGAGGACAGGGGAGGGTCCAAAGCGGTTGGCCGTCTTGTTCTGCCAATTTCGTGGATCTCAAATACCGCTACATCTCGGGGAATATCAGGTGCCTTGGTTATACAGTATCTAGAAACCTAGAAGATTGACGGCAGAAAAAGACCTCCCGGTCCATCTAGTCTGCCCTTATACTATTTCATATATTTTATCTTAGGATGGATGGATGTTTATCCCAGGCATGTTTAATTTCAGTTACTGTGGATTGACCAACCACGTCTGCTGGAAGTTTGTTCCAAGGATCTACTACTCTTTCAGTCAAATAATATTTTCTCATGTTGCTTTTGATCTTTCCCCCAACTAACTTCAGATGGTGCCCCCTTGTTCTTGTGTTCACTTTCCTATTAAAAACACTTCCCTCCTGAATCTTATTTAACCCTTTGACATATTTAAATGTTTCTATCATGTCCCCCCTTTTCTTCCAGATTATACAGATTGAGTTCATGAAGTCTTTCCTGATACGTTTTATGCTTAAGACCTTCCACCATTCTTGTAGCCCGTCTTTGGACCCCTTCAATTTTGTCAATACCTTTTTGTAGGTGAGGTCTCCAGACCTGGACACAGTATTCCAAATGGGGTCTCACCAGCGCTCTATACAGCAGGATCACAATCTCCCTCTTCCTGCTTCTGATACCTCTAGTTATGCAGCCAAGCATTTTACTCGCTTTCCCTACCGCCTGACCGCACTTCACCCATTTTGAGACTGTCAGAAATCACTACCCCTAAATCCTTCTGTTCTGAAGTTTTTGCTAACACAGAACTGCCAATACAACACTCAGATTGAGGATAAAATAAATATTATTACTAGCATAATTAGCCATTTCAGGGATGGCTTTAGACGAGTTGCGTCTAACCTTGGCAAGTTTAAAACTTTCTGGACTTCAACTCCCAGAATTCCCCAGCCATCATGGCTTGAAGTCCATAAGCTTTCAAGTTGCCAAGGATGAAAGTCCCTGGTTTAGACTCATAGGAGATTCCAGAGTTCCCCCAAAATACTGTAGGTTCTGAAAAGCTTACATCAGATTTTTTTTTTTATCTCTGCACAGTCCAGTAATACAGGCTTGACCTACTTCTGGTAGAAAATTAATTTCTGTTGTTTGCATTCAGATTTAGCTCTGCCTTGAATAGATGGGTGCAAATTACTGTAAAGGAAGAAGCGAGTCACAGCTTATCAAAGCCCCAGAAATATGGAAGGACCTTTTTGGAGCCTGAAGGAATCTTGATCCAGCTATTTACCTTTCAGTAAATGATGCTCAGCCAGAGAGATTTTTTTTAAAAATCATCTTTGAGGGGGACTATAAACTAGTGTAAAACTTTTCTGAGCTTTTATGGGTTGGGATTCTCAAACAGGAAGCAGGACTTGTAGAGGTTCCTCACCTAGAGAAAGGAAGTGTGTTTCCCTTGTGAGCTGCCCGTTGGCGAGTGAAGAGGTTGGCCTCCAACCTTTCCGCTAAGCCCTGTAAGAAGCCAAACTCTGGTTTATTTTATTTATTTATTAGATTTGTATGCCACCCCTCTCCGTAGACTCGGGGCGGCTAACAACAATAATAAAACAACATGTAACAAATCTAATATTTAAAATAATTTGTCAGGAATTATGATGGCCTAAGCAGAGGTGGGCTGCTAAGGTGGAAGGGTGACTTGTGTTCGCTCCCAGGCTCTGAGTTCAAGCGGAGTCCAGCGCAATTCTGCTACTGCACCTGGGTGTAGCTGCGTGTCCGTGCACAATTTTTCTACCTGCCCAGGTGCAGTAGCAGAATTGCACTGGACTCCGCTAGCACTCAGAGCCACGGGGGCGAACCCACATCACCGTCCCACCTTCGCAGCCCACCTCTCGTCCGAAGGCTATTTTAGATTGTAAAGATGGGCTCGTCAAATCAATATTCCCAACGTTTTCCTTCTTCTTCAGGTAACTTTCCAAAGTCCTCTTTTAGATTTCTTTGGTGCAGAAGACTGGAAGGAGGTTTGGCTACTTTCAAAAGACTTTTAAAAACACACCTTTGTCGGCCCCGTTGAGTGATAGCACTCTGCTCCGACCAATAGTATGTTAGTGGAATGGATGATTGATGGATGAATGCCTTTTAATATTTTGGGCTTTTATATTATGTACTTGTTTTATTTTTGTACCCCACTGCTCCTACCCCATCCCCCTACTGTTCCTGTGTGGGGGGGGCTTCAGTCTGCTTTGACAAATGCCTGTGCACACTCATTGCACACACACACACTTGAAACTCTCCCGAAATCGCTTGCCACCAATCGCCCTTCTCTTTCACACCAAGCACCCCCGTTGGGAAAACTCATAATTTTTACACCACACGGTCCTGGCTGGCCAGGGTGGGGATGAGGGTCTCTTTGAAGTGCTTTTTGCAGGAGACTTTACAGGCCTTTTTAATTACCTACAGCTTGAGAGAGAGAGAGAGAGAGAGAGAGAGAGAGAGAGAGAGAGAGAGAGAGGCCTCCTCTCCAGTCCAGCTTTTGCTTGTTTATTCTTTTTCCCTGTGGCCTGTCCAGAAGCAAAGGTGCAGCAATTGTCCAGCCCCCCCAGCCCAGCTCTCTCCAAGCTACCACACACCCCTGGGCTGTCCTGGTCCTGCTTCCTGTTGGGAGAAAGGCCGTCCTGGGATCCAGGATCTTTCCAAAACTCTGCCCTCCATCTGCCCAGTTTCTTCAGGGAGGAGATGAGTGGGCAGCCAACAGAATAAACAGACAGAGATAGAAGATAGATAGATAGATAGATAGATAGATAGATAGATAGATAGATAGATAGATAGATAGATACACAGACAGACAGACAGACAGAGACAGACAGACAGACAGACAGAGATAGACAGACAGACAGACATACAGAGATAGACAGACAGACACACAGACACAGAGAGAGAGAGAGAGAGACAGACAGACAGACAGACAGACAGACAGACAGACAGACAGATAGTTTTATAACTGGAGAGCAATAAGTAATACATCAATAAGCAATCTGCCGTTTTTGCATCCACAGTCCCCTTAAAGGTCCTTAACCTCTTGACTTTTGTTTGGGACTAGATGGAACTGAGGAACCCCGGGAGTTTTTATTTCCTTATTTATTAAATTTACAATGCCTCCCACTTCAGTGTCACCTGACTCTATGAGGCTGCAGACTCTAGAGAAAGGATCGTATCTCCAAAGGCACCAGACACCCCGAATTCCCACTTCTCTTGTGACAAAGACAACAGATTCAAGCTTAATATCAACCGCTCCAAACTTGACTGTTAAAAATATGACTTTAGCCATCGGTTTGTCGAAGCGTGGAATTCCTTACTGGACTCTGTAGTGTCAACCCCTAACCCCCAACACTTTACCCTTAGACTATCCACGGTTGACCTCTCCAGATTCCTAAGAGGTCAGTAAGGGGTTTACATAAGCCCACTAGAGTGCCTTCCATCCCCTGTCCTATAGTCTCTCCTATATCTCATATTTCTTCTCTACTATATCCTCTATAACCTTCATTGCGTATTATTGTGTATTGGACAAAACAAACAAACAAATAAATAAATAAAAAATAATGCAGGAACACCACAATTCGCCCAAGACAATGCTGCCTTCCCTGCCCCCCTAAAAGGCTTGGGGACGAGGAGGGTTTGTAAACCATATTGCCCACACGATTGCCAACAGAGTTGGTTGCCCAAGACCCCATCTCATGGTCTTTCCGTAATTACGAAGCCTTTATAGTGCTTGCAACCACTCAGTTCTTACCACTATAGAGATCCTTCTATTTCTCAACAGTTAACTAGGCCTGAAGAAGATGCTTGGACGAGAAGTGAAACTATTAAAAAAAAAATCCAGAAACTTCTTATAGAAACTTCTATAACTTCTCTTCTCTTCTCTTGTATTCTATTCTATTCTATTCTATTCTATTCTATTCTATCTTCTATTCTATTCTCATTCTCATTCTCTTCTCATTCTCTTCTCTTGTCTTATACATTCTACTCTTCTATTCTATTCCATTCTATCCTATATAATAATAATAATAATTAATAATAATAATTTATTGGATTTGTATGCTGCCCCTCTCCGTAGACTCGGGGCGGCTAACAACAATGATAAAAACAGCATGTGACAGTTCAATAATAAAACAGCTAAAAACCCTTATTTATAAAAACCAAACATACACACAAACATACCATGCATAACTTGTAATATTCTATTCTGATCTATATTATTCTATACTATCCTATTCTAATTCTATAGGCTTTATTCCAGGTGCAACTGCACCATCAATATATTTATTAATGTATTTATTGCTTCTTTGTCCAGGATGCCTGATCACATGTTACGGTCATAGTTCCCTCTAAGCTGAGCAGTGAGCAATCGCTCACTTAAAAATCATCATCAACTCAGAGTTTTCCAAACCTGCCCAGAAGCCGAGAGGGAAAGAGTGAGAGGGAAGGAGAGAGAGAGGAAGAGAGAGAAACAGATAGAAAAAAGAGAGGAAGGAAAAGGGAAAGAAAAAGAATGGGAGCAAGGAAGAGAGAAAGAAAATCAAAATCTAGTTTGAAACTAGCTCAACTATTTAAGTGGCATTTTGATATTGATAGAGTTGCCCTATTATGAGCTCACTGTTATAGACACACAGGACAGTATTTTATTTTGAAATTCTCTGAGGCAAAACAGGGTGGGTTTTTTATTTGTTTGTTTGTTTGTTTGTTTATTTATTATTTCTGTGCCGCCCAGTCCCGAAGGGAGCTCAGACACTATACTTTTCCGCCCACCCCCCAAAAAAGTTAGAGGGAACACTGGTTACGGTTACACTTTTTGCATGCACACGTATGTGTTCACACACAAACCCTGATCACTTCCTTTCAAGATGTGGCCCAGATTTCTAGTGTATCTTTTCCCTTTAAGATTATTGCAAAAATGCCTCTTTAAATAAGTGACTTTCTGCCACTCTGGGCAAAATTATCCCAGCCCAATGCCTTCCGAGGCCCGTTATTGTTACTGTGTTGGTTGTGTGTAGCCCGATGGTCTTTTCTGATAGGAAAGTCAGTCTAATCCCTGGGCACCATGCAGGTTTAATTTGCTTGCACGGAACTTAGTTTTTTTTAAAAAAATGCACGAGAAATCTGGAAGTTAGATCAGTCGGATGTTGAATTATGAAAGTACAGTTTGTTTTTCCGTGCCCTGCCCTTTTGGAGATTATAATTGAGAATCGATATCTATGGAATTATTTTATTTTTATTTTCCTTTCTTCCTAAAAGCACAACTTTAGAAGAAATAGCTGGCTTGTCTATTGATCTCTCCCTTTCTGATCTTACCAGAACAAGAGGCTATAATACCTTGCTTACATCTGCTGCAGTTTCTCCTCTTTTCTCTGCAACATTGCCTTAATCCAGTGAGCATAAATAGAACATTTCAATCATATTTTGCTACCCGGAAACCAGAGATAACGCGGTTTAAGACCTCGCTGAAAGGAGGCCGTATGAAACGGGGCGCGATAACATCATCCTCTAAGCAGGTGCCAAATGGAAAACTTTTGTTCCTGTTGAAATTTGTTGATAGAGATATTTCAAATAAATGACTTGCCGAAAGGCTGGCATGTTCTTTATTTATTTCTTTAAAACAAAAGCTTATGCAGCCAATAGGAGAGCGGGTGTAGATCGCTAGGTGAGCAGTTGGACAGAGTGAGATTAATTTGTCCCTTTGCTGTTTCTGACACTCGGTTGAAAACTTTGTTGGAGGAGGTGCGGTAGAGGAAGAGACATTTGGGGTTGTCGTTCTTTTAATAGGCTCAGAGGCTCTTGTGCATCTTTGCAAAGTTAGGAAGTTAGGCTCCCGGAAGAGAATATTTGGGGCTCTGAAATGGCAAGATGACCCTTAGAAAGTGTGCAGAGTTTCGGGTACCTTTGAAATTCTCCATCAGACCTTCGCTGGAAATGGCAACAATAGTTTCTTGACCAGTGATGGCGAACCTTCTTTTTTCCTCGGGTGCCAAAAGAGCATGGGCACCTGCCATGCCCACATCCGTAATTCAATGCCAGGGGAGGGCGAAAACAGCTTCCCCCACCCTCTGGAGGCCTCTGGAGGCTGGAAACAGCCTGTTTCCCAACTTCTGGTGGGCCCAGTAGGCTCATGTTTCACCCTCCCCAGGCTCCAAAGTCTTCCTTGGAGCTGGGGGAAGGTAAAATGCCTTCTTCCATCCTCCTTGAGGCTCTTTGGAAGCCAGAACTGCCCTCCAGGGCTTCTATGTGAGTCCAAAATCAGCTGGCCAGCACACACATGCATGTTGGAGATATGGCTTTGCCTGCCACCTGTGCAAATTCTTGCCATAAGTTCACCATCACTGTTCTTGTGCATAGATGTGTGTTTTCTTAAGTTATGATCCTTCCTCCAAGTGGTTCCTACACTGGTCAGTATTTTACAATTCTTGGGATCAATTCTACTGCTGGTTGAAGAAAAGGTCAAACTGCCACAGTATATGCAATTAACAAATATAAAAAGCAATTGCCTGGTGAAAAATGTTGAATGGAAATGTGGAGACCTAAGATTATCTATACTAATTAAGATTATTATTCTTCAAAGAAAAATATATATTTAACTATTACTTAAAATATGCAACAGAATGTATGCATGGTTAGAACCGTTATACAGATTTGCCTCACATTCGTCCAATTTTCTTTTTAAACATTTATGTTTTGTACTGTATGTTGTGTGTGTATATGTATTTAAATAAAACTTATTTTTAATTTTTTTTAAAAATTCCACGGGGCTCCTAGGCTGCTCTGAGGGTGTCCTGGCAGGGTGCAAAGCTGGTGAGAAAACGCTTCTGGAAAACTTTTGTTCCTGTTCTCGTCTCACAATTCGCCCGCCCAGCTTTTTTCAGAAAACCTGGATTGGTGGTGGCTCTTGGCAGGCTCCCTGCTCCATGTGTTGTTTGCTTGAAAGAAGCCTCTCCTTCCACTGTAGCTGGCCCAGACTTGTGTCATCTTGAGCTCTTCTCAGAAAGGCACATGGTCTTCATAAATATTTGTGCCGGATTGGAAGCCTGATTAAAAAAAATGTCATCATCCCAGACATTATGAAACAGTCCAAGAAATGACTCTTGTTTTTAATGTGGGTTGGATGTGCTTCGGGATTCCAGCCAGCCCAACGAGCCGTTTCGTACCTGATTAACGTAGTAGAAAAACAAAACCACTTTATTGGGCTCTTTTCCCCCTGTTCATCCAGGACTTGGGGGGTATAGAGAATTGTTCTTTTGGCTGGTGGGGTGTTTGTTGGCATTGAATAGCATAGCGTAGGATAGCATAGCATAGCGTAGCATAGAATAGCATAGAATAGAATAGAATAGAATAGAATAGAATAGAATAGAATAGAATTTTTATTGGCCAAGTGTGATTGGACACACAAGGAATTTGTCTTGGTGCAGATGCTCTCAGTGTACATAAAAGAAAAAGAGAAATTTGTCAAGAATCAAGAGGTACAACACAATGATTCTCCTAGGGGTCAAACAAGCAATGAAGAAACAATCAATATTAATAAAAATCTTAAGGATACAAGCAACAAGTGACAGCCATACAGTCCTAAGAGGGAGGAAAAGGATGATAGGAATGATGAGGGGAAAAAACCCTAGTAGAAATAGAAGTGCAGATTTAGTCAAAAGTCCCCTGAAGTCGGCTTGGGTGCATTGTGCGTCACCTTCCTTTTGTTAAAGGAAGTTTTAAAAGGTTTTGTGTTCTTCCTTTTCTGTCCTAGACAAAATATATCAGTATATTTTCTGCTTCTTTCCTTTTCAGCTGGAAATGAACTGAATGGCCATTTGGATGGCAAATAGCAGCAACTGTCCCTGTGCAATTTCTAAGGTTATAATTAGCGGAGGGTTTTTTTTCTTGAAACTCTGCATTTGAAGAATTGCTTTTTTCAGCAAATTCCACAAGCAGCTGCAGGGCCTTTCTGCACATCAACACACCTTTAATACCCCACCATTGCTTTGCCCACAACTGGATTGTGAACAAGGCTAGGAAACCAATAGAATAATTGGTTTCCAATTATTACATAAATAAAACAGATTTATTATTTAGATTTGTATGCCGCCCCTCTCTGTGAACTCGATATAGCCATGTGTTCTCTTCCTTCTTTTCCTCAACCTCTCCTTCCTTCAAGCTGAATTGTGTATTTCATAATAGCTCTAAAATATTGCCAAAAGTAGCACCTTATTTACAACCAAAGTGTTGATGTGAGTAGATACTTGACTTGGTTGCATTGGTTGCCGATCAGTTTCCGGTCACAATTCAAAGTGTTGGTTATGACCTATAAAGCCCTTCATGGTATCAGACCAGGTTATCTCCGGGACCGCCTTCTGTCGCACGAATCCCAGCGACCAGTTAGGTCCCACAGAGTGGGCCTTCTCTGGCTCCCATCAACTAAACAATGTCGTCTGGCGGGACCCAGGGGAAGAGCCTTCTCTGTGGTGGAACCAACTCCCCCCAGAGATTAAAATAGCCCTCACCCTCCTTGCCTTTCGTAAGCTTCTTAAAACCCACCTCTGTCGTCAGGCATGGGGGAACTGAGATACTCTTTCCCCCTAGGCCTTTACAATTTATGTATGGTATGTTTGTATGTATGATTGGTTTTAAAATAAGGGTTTTTAGCTGTTTTAGTATTGGATTGTCGCATGTTGTTTTTACCACTATTGTTAGATGCCCTGAGTCTACGGAGAGGGGCGGCATACAAATCCAATAAATACAAATACAATGCAAATACTTGAGTACAGTTGTCCCTCTAAAAAAACAGAAAAGCTATGTTTGCTTCCATGTGCCTAAAATGTTCCACTAGAAGAAGAACCTCGCGACTGCTATCGAAATGTTTGCTTTCGACAAAATTCAGAAGTGCCACATATCTGATTGTGCTGCCGGATTAGAGCTTTAGCTACATACATCACAGGGGATGTGTGTGTGTGTGAAATCCTTATTTGGAAAGGTTGAGAAGGTAGCCAGGTGGCTTTAAGAAGTGGGAACGTGGATAGTTTTCTTTCCACCGTTGAAAAATCTTGCTTGCCATTTCATAAAGTGCCTGAATCCTTGACCGAGTTAAGTAATAATAATAATTTAGTAATTAATTAGATTTGTATGCCGCCCCTCTCCGAAGACTCGGGGCAGCCCACAACAATGATAAACAGTCTACAAATCCCATATTTAAAAACAAATTTAAAAACCCTTATAGTAGAATTAATCACACAATCCATTCAAACCATACACAAACCAAGATAGTTGGGGGATATGTCAGTTAACTAGACCGTAAATAACAGGGAAATGTCAGGGAAATATCAGGGAATTTCAAGATGCTTTCACTGGACACCCTGATAAATGCCATTGCTTCTCCTTCCGTGTGAGAATTCCATGTGAGAATTTACTCTCCCGTGTAAGAGTTCACTCCCTTGTGTAAGAATTGTGCCCCTTGTTTAACGATGGTTCCTGCAGCAGAACTGGCAATCTTTTGGGGGGGAGAACAGGATGTTTCTGAGCTGCTGAGAATCTCTGCATGGATAGAAATTGGAGGGGGGGGGCTCCACTTAGGCCCCCTAAGCTGAAGACCCAGACTTTATCTCCTCTTTTTATTTCCCTCCTCCCAGGAAACTGCACAGTGCAATGAAGACGTATGGGTGTGAATTGTGTGGGAAAAGATTCCTTGACAGCCTCCGCCTTCGGATGCACTTACTGGCTCATTCAGGTAAGTGTAGATGTGTGTATGTGTGTTTATGTGCGTGTGGTTGTGTGTATGTTCTCCCATCATTACTAAAAGTTCATGGGAACGTTGGTCTTATCCTGGAGTTACAATTTGCCAAAATCGTAGAATAGAATAGAATAGAAATAGAATGGAATGGAATGGAATGGAATAGAATAGAATTCTTTATTGTCCAAGTTTGATTGGACACACAAGGAATTTGTCTTTGGTGCAGATGCTCTCAGTGTATATCAAAGAAAATATACATTTGTCAAGAATCATGGGGTGCAACGCTTAATGATTGTCATAGGGGTCAAATAAGCAATTTATCTCTTACTAGTATCATGTATAAGGTTCAGGAGGGAAGTGTTTTTAATAGGAAAAGTGAACCCAAGAACAAGGGGGCACAATCTGAGGTTAGTTGGGGGAAAGATTAGAAGTAACGTGAGAAAATATTATTTTACTGAAAGAGTCGTAGATGCTTGGAACAAACTTCCAGCAGACGTGGTTGGTAAATCCACAGTAATTAAATTGAAACATGCCTGGGATAAACATCTATCCATCCTAAGATAAAATACAAGAAATAGTATAAGGGCAGACTAGATGGACCGTGAGGTCTTTTTCTGCCGTCAATCTTCTATGTTTCTATATAAACATTGTTATATCTATATTCTACCAAGATGTACTTGACAAAAGAAATGAGTAAAATAAATAAATAAGAAACCCATCTAGGCAAAGAACTCTTGCTCCTCTTTTTTAAGGGAGTAAAACCAAGCATGGAATGGATGGATGTCTTTAATATACCATCCCTGGCCGTGTTGAAGGGTGGTGTGGATTGAGCGATGGGGCCCAGCTGCTGCGGTTTCTTGATTTTGGGCGAAGGAATTTGTGTGACCATTGATAGTTCAGAGATTTCTCAAGAAACAGAACCTGAGTTGCAGCCGGCTGGAGCATTCAAATCAGAGGTTGTTTCTGAGATGGTAGAGCAGCTGTCCTTCCTGTCTGGGATGTTTAGAGAAACCAGGGTGAGATTTTCTCATTCGTAAAGGTTGCTCTGGGCTCCTCAGCTGTACAAGGGGAGTCCTGAAGGGCAATTAAGGACCTAAGAACCTAAGAAGAGCCCTGCTGAATCAGGCCAAAGCCCATCAAGTCCAGCATTCTGTGTCCCACAGTGGCCCAATTGTCCATGGGGATCTTGAGCAGAAGGAGAAAGCAAACCCTCCCTTTCCCTTGACCCTCAACACATGGGACCCAAGGGCACCCTGCCTGCCTCAACCAACATAGAGGTGGCTCTTGGACATCCGTTTCAATAACCACCCATGATACACTTGGCATCCATGAATCTGTCTAATCCTGCCTTGAAGCTCTCCAGACTGACAGCTGTCATGACCTCTTCTGGAAGGGAATTCCACAAACCAAGAAATATTTCCCTTGATTTGTCCTCACTTTCTTACCTATGAGCTTTAGGGAGGGCCCCCTCGTCCTAGTATTGTGTGATAGAGAAAATAATTTTTCTCTATCCACCTTTTCTATCCCATGCCTGATTTTATACCCTTCGATCAAGTCCCCCCTTCAACACCCTCTTTCAAGGCTGAAGAGACCAAGGTGCTGCAACCTAGTTTCATAAGAGAGGGGCTTCATTTCCTTGATCATTCTTGTTGCCCCTTTTTTGCACCTTTTCCAGTTCCATTCTATCCTTCTTGAGGTGCGGTGACCAGAACTGTACACAGGACTCCAAGTGGGGTCTCACCATCGATTTGTACAGAGGAAATACAACACTTACTGACTTATTTTCGATCCCCTTCCTAATCGTGCCAAGCATGGAATGGAGCCTTGGGGCTTGGTGAGTTGGGGGCCTCGTCCATCAGCTCCCAGCCTGGACAGACCCTTCTTCTACTCCACCCACCCTCTTCCTTCGGCACCGATGTATCTGCCATTTTCAGGCAGAGGTTGCGAATCTCATCTTCTCCAAATTCAAGCATCCACCCAAGTTTCATTAGCAAAAGTGGCAGAACTGGGCACTCGTTTAATGAATTTCCCTATTAGGTTGAAATGATGCAGGTCCTTTAATTAAATGTACGCAGAGGAGCTAGAACGCTAAGCTGGGGACGGTGCTCGCCTCTCCAGAAGCTAATTTAGTTCCCAGCTCTCTGGTATGAGCAGAGGTGGGCTGTTAAGGGGGAACGGTGATGGGGGCTCACCCCCATGGCTCTGAGTGCTAGTGGAGTCCAGCGCAATTCTGCTACTGCACCTGGGCAGGTAGCTGCAACCTTTAGTTGTCCCTCCCAAGGAAAGGGAGGTTTTACTCCTCCTTCCTAAGATGTACAAGTGCACTAGAGTGCCTTCCATCCCCTGTCCTATTGCTCTCCTATATCTCCTCTACCTTTCTTCTATTCCTATATCTCTTCTTCTATTCTTTCATTGATATGTTCTATTCCTATATCTTCTTTTCTATTCTTTCTTAGATATATTTTACTATGAGTCTCTCCTCTATAACCTTCATCGTGTATTTTACTGTGTGTATATATATATATACCCACTAAAACCCTCATTGTGTATTGGACAAAATAAATAAATAAAAATAAAATAAATAAAATAAAATAAATGTGCAAAAGTCCCGGCAGAAGGAGAGACGGATGGGAATTGCTGCCGTCTGTTTCCAGCCAAATTCCGGGACAGTTTAAGGATTCTGCAAGCAGAGAGAAGAAGGCTCCCGAGGAAACGTTGCCATAAAGCTTAGCAATCATTAGCAATCAAGAAAGAGCTCACATTTTACCCAAGAGAGGCTCTGATTTGAATTTGGAGGGAGAGAAATACACAGTGGGCAGGAGACAGCCCCCCCTCACCCTCTTCCTCCATTCCTTCTACTGTTGGGAGGGCAAATTTTGCCAGTGCTATTGGGGCACCGTTACATTTGGGGCTGGTCTTGGCGAATCAGCCACAGAACCAAAATTGGGGAGAGCTGTTTGCTCTCAGGACTCTAGTTAGTTAGCTAGTTAGTTAGCTAGTTAGTTAGCTAGTTAGTTAGTTAGTTAGTTAGTTAGTTCATTCGTTAGTTCATTTGTTCATCCATTCACTCATTCATTCATTCATTCATCCATCCACAAATTAATTCATCCATTCATCCATCCATAAATTCATCCATCCATCCATCCATCCATCCATCCATTCTTTGGATTATTGGCTGCCCTTCCCCATAGACTCAGAGCAGCTTACAAAACAAGAATAAATACAAGTAGAACATGTAAGAAACCCAAATGTTAAAACTCCTCTAAATTTAATTTAAAAACCTCACTTATTAAAAATAACTCAATCATCCAACGTTCATTCCATCACAATTATTCATATGGCCGAAGCAGGGTGCGGGCGAAGGTGTGTTTTAAAAAATGTATGAAAGCTAGATAGATAGGTAGATAGGTAGGTTGGTTGGTAGGTAGGTAGGCAGACAGGCAGACACAAATAGACAGATAGACAGATAGATAGGCAGGCAGGCAGACAGATGATAGATAGATAGACAGAAAGAGAGAGAGAGAGAGAGCGCAGGTACAGGATTTGTGGGTTTTTTCAGCAGGGGTCCCTTCCTTGGGAAGTGTGGGGAGGAAATGTGTTTGTGTGTGTGAGTGTGTGTTTGTGTTTATGTGTGTGTGTATGAGAGAGAAGGGCTGGCAGCTTCCCAACCACCCTTTCCCCCTTGTCAAGGGGGCAGCCGGGGCCACGCAGGGTGTGTAAAGCCTCTTTGCCTCTCGCCTGCCCTCCCCTCCTGGCCCCCCCAGCCACCACCCGCTCTCCAGGCGCACGCCGCTCGGCTCCGCTCCGTGTTTGTTGCTGTGGCCGTGGCTGCGCGCCAAGCGCTGTCTGGCTGCCGGCCCACTTCGAGGGTACAGTATGTAAAGGCAGCGCTGAGCCAAGTTTGTCATCATGAAAGATGATTATGTTTTTTTCTCCCCCCCCCCCTTCCTGTCCCGGAGGGAGGGGGAGGCGCCCTGCTGCTCGAAAACAGCCACGTTAAATTCCAGCCACGTTGTTGACAAAAGCAGCAGCCGCCGCTACACACTGGACTTTCTCCTTCCTCCCAAGCTGTGTGCATCCCCCTCCCCCTCCTCCCCCTCCTCTTCGCCAGAATGGGCGGGGGGGGCGCCTCTTAATGCTCCCCCAATGGGGTTGTTATTTTTTGGAGAGCTTTTTTTTAGGGGGGGTGTCCACGCAGAGAAATTCATGACTTGTTTAATTAGAAGTGGGCTCCCTGCGTGGTCTGTTGGGGGCATAATGCGCGTACGGAAGTTTGCAAAATCCTGAGGTTACAAAGAACGGGATTCCAATCAATTTTGGATGCACATCAGCTAAGTGGGCATTGAAGGGAGGTAATCTTCGGGGGGCGAGGTATCCTTGAAGATGAATTTTCGAGCCATAAAGTCCCGGCCCTTAAATAACAAGGCCGAGAGGTGTAGAATACCGATGGTCCCGTGGCTACTGTACTTTTAAGTTTGCAACAAGGGAACCAGGTGAGCGTGCAAGGTGAGTGTGCCCAGGACAGTGTTTCCCAACCTTGGCAACTTAAAGATACTTGGATTTCAACTCCCAGAATTCCCCAGCCAGCGAATGATAATAATAATAACAATAATAATAATAACAATAACAACAATAATAATAATAACAATAACAAAAACAACAGCAATAATAATAATAATAATAATAATAATAATAATAATAATAATATAACAAAAACAAAAATAACAACAACAACAACAACAACCACTTACCCCATTCCTCTTAGGAATAAAAGATATAATAATACCAACAGAGTTGGAAGGGTTGGACTAGATGACCTCCAAGAGCCCTTCCAACTCTGTTATTGTGTCATGTTGAGACTTTGGAAAGAGCTAAAACATAAGATGAATGGTTGCAGGAAGAACAACAACAGAGTTGGAAGGGACCTTGGAGGTCTTCTAGTCCAACCCCCCTGCTTAGGCAGGAAACCCTACACTACTTCAAACAGATGGTTATCCAACATCTTCTTAAAAACTTCCAGTGTTGGAGCATTCACAACTTCTGGAGGGGAGCAGTTCCACAGATGAATTGTTCTAACTGTCTGAAATTTTTTTCCTTAGTTCTAAGTTGCTTCTCTCCTTGTTCAGTTTCCACCCATTGCTTCTTGTTCTACCCTCAGGTGCTTTGGAGAATAGTTGACTCCAAACCTTCTTTGTGGTAACTCCTGAGATACTGGAAGCCTGCTATCATGTCTCCTCTGGTCTTTCTTTTCATTAAACTAGCCAGGCCCAGTTCCTGCAATTGTTCATCATATGTTTTAGCCTCCAGTCCCCTCATCATCTTTGTCGCTCTTCTCTGCACTCTGTGGAGCAGAAGACCTCCAAAGGTCCTTCATTGGCAAAGAGCAACTTTGAGCAGAAGTCCCTCCACTCTTCCATGCAAAGAAGAGCTCATGGGAACATCTTGTTCTTCACTTTCCCCTGTCAGTTGGGAGTTGATGCATGTTTCTCCTGATCTTAAAATCGGTGGCTGAGGTCAGGAGGGCTTCACCCCATCTAAGGCTGTCTCCTCAATATGAAGATTGTAGGGAAAGGGTCTCTTAAGACTTTGAGAAGATAGGATGGTGAGAAGTGGAGAAGGAGAAGAACAACTTGGTGAACAGGTGCCTTTGGGCACATGCCTCCTCTAGATACTCATGTTAGCTTTTACAGAGCCCTGGATCGGAAGGATTAAGCCCGGTGTGTGGGGGCCTCACTCCCCACGGTCTCAAGGGGGAGCATTTGCCCAGGTTCTCCTGGTGCACCAGTTGCAGCCCTATCTGGACAGGGAGTCTCTACTCACAGTCACTCATGCCCTCATCACCTCGAGGTTCAACTACTGCAATGCTCTCTACATGGGGCTACCTTTGAAGAGTGTTCGGAAACTACAAACTGTGCAGAACCAGACATGCCTACACCAGACATGGCCATATCTCTCCCACACTCCGCAGTCTGCACTGGCTACCAGTTGGTTTCTGGACTCAATTCAAAGTGTTGGCTAGGACCTATAAAGCCCTACATGGCATGGGACCAGGTTACAGAATCGGCCTTCTCCAGGTCCTGTCAAATAGACAATGTCGCTTGTCAGGGCCGAGGGGAAGAGCCTTCTTTGTGGTGGCCTCGGCCCTCTGCAATCAGCTCCCCCCTGGAGATCTGCACTGCCCCCACCCTCCTCGCCTTCCACAAGAGTCTAAAGACTCATCTATGCTGCCAGGCTTGAGGTTATTAGATTCTCCCCCCTGGCCGATGAATGGATGGTGGGTTGGTTGACTGAATGGGTATGAGAGCATTTTAATTGGTTTTCTGGTCTTAGATTTAACTCTTCACTTTAATTAATTGGATTTCGATGTACGTTGTCTTTTTATATGTTGTAAGCCGCCCCGAGTCCTATAATCGGCATATAAATCCAATTAATAAATAGCTAAAATAAGTGGAAAGTACAGAAGTATGGAGGAATGCCACCGTTCATTAAAATTGCTCTCTGGTTGTGTTTACGTTGAAAGATTGTGTAGGCGTGTTTTCTCATGGCAGCGTTTATAGCAACTGTTTCGTGCACATGCGGAATAATTATAGCTGTGCAGAGCACATGTACATGCAGACACCTCTGTGGTAACCTGGGTGTGTGACAATAACAAAAAAATGCATGGCTTGGAAAAGAGGGACGCTGGAAAAAATTGTTTAGTCTGTATGAGCTTTAATTCCATGTTTTCAAGCCAAGGCTCCAAATAAGAACTTTCAGCATCCGATCCTCTCTGATATTTCAGGCCGTAACGCAATTTGTCCTTTTAGTTTTAAACAGAGGGTGTCTTGGAAAATGCACACCAACACACAACTGGAGGAGATTGTTTGCAAGACCTTGTAAATAGAAAGTTTGGAGTGAGGTGCCAGCAACAGATTTTAGTACAAATATTTCCCTTTTCTTCCGTTCCTTCCCTGCAAACGAGGACAGGAAAGAGGCAAACAGAATGTACCCGTGAAAAAAAGTTAAGATGTTGCAAAACCAACAACCACAACCTCCTCCATCTCCACTTGTTCCTCTGAATCGCAGAAGGGGCCCCAAAGAGCTCAGGCTGAGATCTGACCATCCTTTGGCATCCATAACTCACCGGGGTCGTTTTGCAGAAGTTGAGCCCCACCATTCTCAGGAAATAGCACCTGACCTTCTGCCCCAAGGTGGGCACCAGATTTGGATGGACGTCCAAAGTAGCCACCTCTGGAGTTGTCATTGAGGAGGGAGTGGTTTGGGTGAAACATAGAAGATTAACGGCAGAAAAAGACCTCCTGGTCCATCTAGTCTGCCCTTATGCTATTTCCTGTATTTTATCCTAGGATGGATCTATGTTTATCCCAGGCATGTTTCAATTCAGTCACTGTGGATTGAGCAACCACGTCTGCTGGCAGTTTGTTCCAAGCATCTACTACTCTTTCAGTCAAATAATATTTTCTCACCTTGCTTCTGATCTTTCCCCCAACTCACCTCAGATTCTGCCCCCTTCTTCTTGGGTTCACTTTCCTATGGAAAACACTTCCCTCCTGAACCTTATTTAACCCTTTAACATATTTAAATGTCTCAATCATGTCCCCCCTTTCCCTTCTGTCCTCCAGACTCAACAGATGGAGTTCATGAAGTCTTTCCTGATACGTTTTATGCTTAAGACCTTCCACCATTTTTGTAGCCCGTCTTTGGACCCGTTCAATTTGATCAATATCTTTTTGTAGGTGAGGTCTCCAGAACTGAGCATCAACTGAAGGTCAAGGGCTGGATGGAATAGGGCCTTAGGGACCCAGTCCAAACTCCACATTCATAAAGAAGCCCACTCTTTCTAGGGGGGCATATCAGGGAAATCAAATCTGCAGGGTCAGAAGTCCAAGTTGAAGTCCAAGTGTCAAACTGGTGCAGAAGTTGGTATGATAAATTAATGGCTTGACACACAATCTATAGGAGGCCTGATGTTGATGGGAACTTGGAGGGGGGGTGATTTTCAGGAGGGAGCAGAGATGCAGCCAACTTTGAATGGTGACTAAGCGAACCGTGGTATGTCGAGGACCCCCTGCAACAGAATGACCGAATGGGGAGGGACTTTGGAGGTCTTCTGGCACAACCCCCTACTCAGTCTGGAACCCTATCCCATAAGAGCTCTGGTGGCGCAAGTGTTAGAGTGCAGTACCGCAGGTCACTTCAGCTGACCGCTGGCTGAAGTTCAGCAGTTCAAATCTCACCACCGGCTCAAGGCTGACTCAGCCTTCCATCCTTCCCAGGGGGGTCAATGAGGATCCAGACTGTTGGGGGCAAGAGGCGGATTCTGTAAACCACTTAGAGAGGGAT
The DNA here is from genome assembly GCF_031021105.1 of Erythrolamprus reginae. Classification (NCBI taxonomy): domain Eukaryota; kingdom Metazoa; phylum Chordata; class Lepidosauria; order Squamata; family Dipsadidae; genus Erythrolamprus; species Erythrolamprus reginae. Next base: position 33,324,012 of record NC_091961.1, on the reverse strand, counting down.
TTAAAGCACTGTGAAGTGGTATATGTCTAAGTGCTATTGCTATCCCTCCCTCCTTCCCTTCCTTCCTTCCTTCCTTCCTTCTTCCTTCCCTCCTGTTCAAATCTCACCACTGGCTCCAGGTTGACTCAGCCTCCCATCCTTCTGAGGGGGGTCAAATGAGGACCCAGATTGTTGTGGGGCAAATATGCTGAGCACTGTGAAGTGGTATATAAGTCTAAGTGCTACTGCTATTCCTTCCTTCCTTCCCTCCCTCCCTTCTTTTTCTTCCTTCTTATTCTCTTCTCATTCCCTTTTAACTTCCTCCCTCTCTCCCTCCTTTCCTTCCTTCCTTTCTTCCTTCCTGTTCAAATCTCACCACCGGCTCCAGGTTGACTCAGCTCTCTCCTCTCGCCACTTCTTCCTTCCTTCCTTCCTTCCTTCCTTCCTTCCTTCCTTCCTTCCTTTCCTTCTTTCCTTCCTTCCTTCCTTCCTTCCTTCCTTCCTCCTTCCCTCCCTCCCTCCCTTCCTTCCTGCCTGCCTGCCTGCCTGTTCAAATCTCACCACCGGCTCCAGGCTGACTCAGCCTCCCATCTTCTGAAGGGGGTCAAATGAGGACCCAGATGGTTGGGAGTTATAGGCGGACTCTGCAAACCCTTTAGAGAGAGAGGGCTGTACAGGGACTGTGAAGAAGTGGTGTATAATTCTAAGCCTTGCGCTTCAGAGCGTGCTCGGGATGTCCAGCTAGCCTTGACCCTCGGTGTGCCACCCTCCTGGCCCTCCACCTGCTTTTGCCCCTCGTCCCACAGCTGCCCAGGGAGGCTTTTGCCGCTGCTGCCTCCGCTGCTCTTGGCCGGCTGCCGGCTGGGGCTTTGGCCAGGCTCCCGAATTTATTCCCCAAGTGATGTCATGGTCTTGCCGGCAGGGCTGGATGTTCTGCCAACATTCCAGAGAGTTTATGATCGTTGGCAGATGCGCAGCCAAGAACACACTGTACCCGCAGCAGAAATTAATGCAGGCTTGAGTTGAGTCCAACCCCAGATACACGAGAGAGGAAGGGAGGGGAGGGGGGAGGGAGAGGAGAAAACACAAACTGTTTAATGCTGTTTATAAATTATACACTTGCTGATGAAAAATACATTTCTCTCTCTTCCTCCTCCCGCACACACCTCTTTTTATCTCGCCTTTCATTTATTTATTTTCAGCCTCCAGAGTTTAAGCTGATTAGAATAATTCAGGGCGGGTTTTGGGGTTGTGGGTTTTTGTTGCTTTTAGCTCCTGTTCTGGCAGGGGTCCCGAGCTGCTGCCACGGCTGTGCCAACCTCTTCTGCACCCCCCCAGGGTTTATTATTACTATTATTATTATTATTATTATTATTATTATTATTATTATTATTATTATTAATACTATTACTACTATTACTGTCACTATTACTACTACTACTATTATTATTATTACTACTACTATTACTACTACTACTACTATTATTATTATTACTACTACTACTACTACTAATACTACTAATACTATTACAGTACTACTACTACTATTTATTTATTTATTATTTAGACTTGTATGCCGCCCCTCTCCGCAGACTATTACTACTACTACTATTATTATTATCATTATTATTATTATTATTATTATTATTATTACTATTACTACTACTACTATTATTATTATTACTATTACTACTACTACTACTACTATTATTATTATTATTATTATTATTATCATTATTATTAATTAGATTTGTATGCTGCCCCTCTCCGAAGACTCGGAGCGACTCACAACAACAATACACAATACAAATCCAATGATAAAAAAAACAGTTAAAACCTTTAACTTAAAAACAATCCTAAACCCAAACAAACCATGCATAAAACGGGACAGGCGGGGGGGAATAATAATCATTATGATTATTTATCTATTTTGTTTTATTTGACTTCTGTGCCGCCCAATCCCGAAGGACCCAGGACGGCTTACAACAATAAAAGAATTACAAAAAAACAATAGATTATCTAATATTATCTAATCCCTAAAATCCTAATAAAACTAGCATAAAATGGACATCACAACATGCATCCACACCAGTCCAACACATCCATATATGTGGCCAGGGACGTTGTTAATATCGGGAGGCCCAGGCCTGCCGGCGTAGCCAGGTCTTCATGGCCTTATGAAAAGCCAGCAGAGCCTTCTCTGTGGTGGCACCAGCCCTCTGGAATCAGCTCCCTCCAGAGATTCGCACTGCCCCCACCCTCCTCGCCTTTCGCAAGAGTCTCGAGACTCACTTATGTCGCCAGGCTTGGGGCCATTAGATCAAGACCCCCTGACTACTAAATGTGATGTATGGCTGTGATTGAATATGTTGACTGGTTTTAATACGTTGGATTTTTAGCTTGTAGTTTTTAATTCATTAGATTTGTTTGTACGCATTGTTTTATATTGTATCTTCTGAGCTGCCCCCAGTCTTCGGAGAAGGGCGGCATACAAATATAATAATAGTAATAATAATCATGATAATAATAATAATAATAATAATAAATAATGATGATGATGATAATAATAATCATGATAATAATAATAATAATCATGATAATAATATAATAATAATAATAATAATAATAATAATAATAATTATTATTATTATTATTATTAATCTCCCGCCTGGATGCTGTTTTTATGGACGCCACCCAGAAACATTTGTGTGTCTGTCTACATCTGCTACTTTTACGTGGCTTTCGGTTGTTGTGGCCCCCCCTCCCCAAAAAACACAAGCCCCCCCCTCCAAGCCCACAAAAAAACCACGCAGCCCCTTGCTAATGTTTATCATTTGCCAACAGGCTCGGCAGATTTCTGCTTCCTGTCGAGCGTCTCCGCCGCTGAAGCCCCCGCGTTGCTAAGGAGCCGCTCTCCCTCCGTACTGTAATGGGCTGATTGTGTATTCCATCGAGCACTGTATTTTATTTTTGTATGCAAGGCAAAGTGTTTTGATGGAGGACGATTGCAGAGTGTCTGGAGGCTGCTGGGGAGTTTTATAGGCCGTACAGTACACCGCGTGCCTTCGGAAAGGGAACACGGGCGGGTGAATTTTGGATAAGGGGTGCCACGCTCTCCTGCCCAGCTCGCAGCCCCCTCGGAAAGGAAAAACAGGGGTTTCCAGGCCAGGAACAGGAAAAGGGATGTTGTATAATAACCTGGCTTCCCTCTTGCATTCTTTTTTTTTTGGGGGGGGGGGTGGAGTCTCAAATGATGGGTGGTGGTCAGAGAGGGAGAGTTCAAGATTTGGTTGAATCAAGAATCAAGATCACATGAAGTTTATAACTATAAATCAAAATCAGCAAAGTTTGGTAGCAATAGGGATTGTTGATTTTCCTGCTAAGTACTTGTATTTCAATACATTGTTAAGATGACTGGCTTGGTGCAGTGTAACATTTGTTTGGCTGTTGTCTTCCGTAGTACCTTGTGGAACTTGGGGTACTGCCCTCTTTGCATAAGGACATCTAGGTTAGATGGCGAGATCTCTAGATTGCAGTCCTTAGTTTGTAGCTTGCAGTCAGAAGTGGAAAGATTGTCCCAGCCATGTGCTGTAATGCAGCCATGTGTCCAGCCTCCACTTCCACAGCGCCCCCCGAGGAGGAGGGCTGTGTGGACAACTGTCGGTTCAGGAAGATTGCGTGCAGTTGAGCAAAAACATAGCAATTTTGGTCTCTCTGTATCGAATTCCTATAGTGTTCTTGCGGATTTAAATAGTAAGGATGTTGGAGATATTAGCAAGGTCCCTCAGGCAGAGAATGAGGGGATGTTCAAAGGGGAAGTTGTCGTAAATGTCACCAAACCATCAAGTACAGTTAGTAGAAATAAAAAGAGGACACATTTTCTTGTGGGTGATTCGACCGTTAGAGGTGTTGATTTGGGACAGAGCAAGGATGTGGTTAAGGTGCTGAGGTGTCTCCCAGGGGCCACTGCCAGCAGGGACAGGAGGCGGATTACAAACATTGTTAAGACTGTGAGTAAAGGTAATAACGTTGATGTGGTGGTGCATCTTGGCACAAATGATTTGTCCCAGAGAAATGTTAATGTAGTAAAAAGAGATTTTCAATGTCTAAGTGTGGAGCTGGGTAAAATAACTGATTCAGTGACTTTCTCAGAGGTGTTACCGGTTTGTGGCCAAGAGGATAAAACAACGTGTATCAGAGAGTTTAATGTGTGGTTAAGGCAGTGGTGTAAAGCTGAAGGTTTTGGCTATGTAAGTCATGATGTCAGTAGGTGGTCTAATAGGGAGTTGTTTAAGAGGGATGGTTTGCATCCATCATACAGAGGTACCCAGGTGCTCGGTGAGGAATTCAGAACTTTTTTGGACAGGCATTTAAACTAGGTAAAGGGGACAGAGATGTAACTGATGTGGGTGATTTCTGTCCCCGACCAATGAGGATAAAGCAGTTTTTGGAAGCTTATGAAAAGGGAGCTGCAAATAATATAGATGTAGTTGTTGATGATAAGGGGCAAACTAATAACGAAAATAATGTTCTTCGGGTAATGTGCACAAATGCTCGAAGCTTGAGCAACAAGCTCTGTGAATTAATGGCCATAATATCTAGAGATAATTTGGACCTGGTTGCCATAACTGAGACATGGTTTAAGGATTCTAATGAATGGGAAATATCCATACCAGGATATACACTGTATAGGAAGGATAGAATAGAGAGAAGGGGAGGTGGAGTAGCCATTTATATTAAAGAAAGTCTAAAAACAACACTAATTCAAAATACGTGTCAAGATCTAGAGACTCTCTGGATTTGCATGCAAAATAAAGAAGGTTCTGTCATTAGAATTGGGGTGATCTATAGGCCTCCAGGGCAATCCGAGGAATATGACAACAAGATGGTGGATGAAATTACCCAAATGGCAGTAAAGGGAGATATTGTGGTTATGGGTGATTTCAACATGCCTGATGTTGACTGGAATATCCCCAGTGCCCTTACATGCAAAAGTAAGAATATAGTAGAGGCCTTTACAGGAGCAGCTCTGGCACAGCTGGTTAAGACACCAACTAGAGGGGAGAATATTCTAGATTTAGTTTTTACGAATGGGAATTGGGTTTCAGATGTCAAGGTGGGAGAAAATTTAGGTTGCAGTGACCATCTATGTTTGTGGTTTGATGTAAAAACTCATTGTGAGCAATCCTATAATGCAACCAAAGTATTGGATTTCAGAAAAACAAATTTTAATGCAATGGGAGAATATTTAGATAATGAATTAAAGGGGAGGGATAAAATGGCAGGAGCGAGCATCCAGTGGACTGTATTAAAAAAGGCCATCTTAAAAGCCACTGGACTGTATGTAAGACAAATAACTAAAGGTAAAAGGAAGAAGAAACCGCTATGGTTTAGCAATGATGTAAGGGCTATAGTCAATGAAAAAAAGGCTGCCTATAGGAGGTATAAAGAGTCTGGAAGTATAGCTGATAGGGAGGTATATAAAATGAGACAGAAGGAGGCGAAACAGATAATATATGCTGCTAAAGCCTCAAAAGAGGAAGAAATTGCCAAATCTGTAAAGAAGGGGGATAAAACCTTCTTCAGATATATTAATGATAAGAAGAAGAAAAACTGCGGCATCACGAAGCTTAGTACCGGGAATAATACATGCATTAATGGGAATAAGGAGATCGCTGACCATTTAAATAGCTACTTCTGTTCAGTTTTCTCAAAAGACACCTTACAAAATAATACTATAGAGGGATATAGCATTGCTTCCAGCTGTACGGATTCAGCTCCAGTGATCTTAGAAGCCGATGTCTTAGAAGAACTTGAACGATTAAAGATATATAAGGCAATGGGTCCAGATGGCATCCACCCCAGAGTTCTTAAAGAACTCAGATCTGTCATTGCTACCCCCCTGACTGATTTGTTTAACCAATCCTTGTTAACAGGAGAAGTTCCTGAGGATTGGAGAATGGCCAGTGTTGTGCCTATTCACAAGAAGGGCAGTAGAGAAGAAGCTGGTAACTACAGGCCAGTTAGCTTGACATCAGTTGTAGTTAAAATGATGGAGACTCTACTCAAAAAGAGGATAAATCAGCACCTAAAAAACAATAACTTATTAGACCCAAATCAGCATGGCTTTACTGAAGGCAAATCATGTCAGACTAATCTCATTGATTTCTTTGACTATGTCACAAAGGTGTTGGATGAAGGTGGTGCCGTGGATATTGCCTACCTGGACTTCAGCAAAGCCTTTGATACGGTTCCACATAAAGAGCTGATAGATAAATTAGTGAAGATTGGACTTAATCCCTGGATAGTTCAATGGATTTGCAGCTGGCTGAAGCGTAGACATCAGAGAGTTATTGTTAATGGCGAGTATTCTGAGCAGAGTCAGGTTACAAGCGGTGTGCCACAAGGATCTGTTCTGGGTCCTATTCTTTTTAATATATTTGTGAGTGACATAGGGGAAGGTTTGGTAGGGAAGGTTTGCCTATTTGCCGATGACTCTAAAGTGTGTAATAGGGTTGATATTCCTGGAGGCGTCTGTAATATGGTAAATGATTTAGCTTTACTAGATAAATGGTCTAAGCAATGGAAACTGCAGTTTAATGTTTCCAAATGTAAAATAATGCACTTGGGGAAAAGGAATCCTCAATCTGAGTATTGTATTGGCAGTTCAGTGTTGGCAAATACTTCAAAAGAAAAGGATTTAGGGGTAGTGATTTCTGACAGTCTCAAAATGGGTGAACAGTGCAGTCAGGCGGTAGGAAAAGCAAGTAGGATGCTTGGCTGCATAGCTAGAGGTATAACAAGCAGGAAGAGGGAGATTATGATCCCACTATATAGAATGCTGGTGAGACCACATTTGGAATACTGTGTTCAGTTCTGGAGACCTCACCTACAAAAAGATATTGACAAAATTGAACGGGTCCAAAGACGGGCTACAAGAATGGTGGAAGGTCTTAAGCATAAAACGTATCAGGAAAGACTTAATGAACTCAATCTGTATAGTCTGGAGGACAGAAGGAAAAGGGGGGACATGATCGAAACATTTAAATATATTAAAGGGTTAAATAAGGTCCAGGAGGGAAGTGTTTTTAATAGGAAAGTGAACAAAAGAACAAGGGGACACAATCTGAAGTTAGTTGGGGGAAAGATCAAAAGCAACATGAGAAAATATTATTTTACTGAAAGAGTAGTAGATCCTTGGAACAAACTTCCAGCAGATGTGGTAGATAAATCCACAGTAACTGAATTTAAACATGCCTGGGATAAACATATATCCATCCTAAGATAAAATACAGAAAATAGTATAAGGGCAGACTAGATGGACCATGAGGTCTTTTTCTGCCGTCAGACTTCTATGTTTCTATGTTTCTATGTGTTAGTACCACTTTATAAGGCCTTGATAAGGCCACACTTGCAGTCAGGTTTGGTCAACATGATGCAGAAAGGATGTTGAGGCTCTAGAAAGAGTTCAGAGAAGAGCAACAAAGACGATTAGGAGACTGGATGCTAAAACCTATGAAGAATGGTTGTAGGAACTGGGCATGGCTAGTTTAATGAAGCGAAGGACCAGCGGAGACAGGATAGCAGCCTTCCAATATCTCAGGGGTTGCCACAAAGAAGATTTAGGAGTCAAACTATTCTTTAAAGCATCTGATGGTACAACAAGAAGCAGGGGGGGGGGGAAACTAACCAATGAGAGAAGCAACTTAGAACTAAGGACAACATTTCCTAACAGAACAGTTAATAAGTGGAACAGAAGTTGCCTCCAGAAGTTGTGAATGCGCCCACACTGGACGTTTTTAAGCAGATGTTGGATAACCATCTGTCTGAAGTGGTGTAAGCAGGGGGTTGGACTAGAAGACCTCCAAGGTCCCTTCCAACTCTTGTTGTTGTTATTGTTGTTGTTGTTATTATTATTATTATTATATTATTATTATTATTATTATTATTATTATTATTATTATTATTATTATTACGTGGATTTCAATTCCCAGAATCTATGTTTGCCTGGGGAATTTAGACTTATATACTTTACATCCCTCTCTGAGCGGTTTTACAGAATCAGCCTCTTGCCCCCAACAATCTGGGTCCTCATTTGACCCCCCTCGGAAGGAAGGCTGAGTCAACCTGGGGCCTGGTGAGATTCGATCTGCCCAACTGCTGGTTATGGTCCACAAGTCTTAAAGTTGCCATGTTTGGGGACCCCTGCTCTTGTGTAATTTTGCCTTGCCCGCTTTCCATAGGTTTGGTGATATTTCCTTTATTAAAACAGCCCCATGAAAATAAGGAGCATGGCGGGTCGACATGGCTTAGCAGTGAGACACACACACACACACACACCATTGCAAAATTGAAAGGAGCACATTTTTCCCTTCGTGAATTAGTTTTGGAGATTTATTTCTCTATGCATTTAAAATTTTACATGAAGATTTTACCGGTTAGATCAGCGATTTTAAAAGAATGAAATAAGACAAATCATGCAGGCACGAAGACCTACATCCCCCCCTTATCCGTTACAGCGATAACGGCAAGAGTTGGTGGGGGCCGCAACCCCAAAAGCGAAGCGTGGGAGGCTCAGGATGGCTCAAATAATCCTCTCCGAGAGAGCAGCGTTGCCTTGTGGTTTTTTAAGAAAGGAAATAAGACATTGACATGGATGTTCAATTTAGAAGTCTGCCTTGTGATCGGTTTAAAAAAAGAAGAAAGAAATAACGCCCCCCCCCCAGCACCCCCACACCCACCGCCCTTAATATGCTTCTGTCTGTGGCTTTTGGACTCTGAATTATTCCCTTCTATAATAATAATAATAATAATTTATTAGATTTGTATAGGTTCGACTGCAAAGGAAAGGGGCCTTTGGTCCAAGATTGGGTGAGGAGGGGAGGCTTTTTCGGAGTGGGGGGAGTGAAATGGATGGAAGAAACTAGAGTAAACCCAGTGGCTTTCTTCCTTTCTTTTTTCTTTCTTTCTTTTTTTTTTCCTGGGCAAAAGAAAACGAGGGAATGGGGTAGAGAACAGGCTAAATTTAAAATTGTAATTGGCTGACTTCCACAAGCTTGCGGGTGTTTTAATGACTCATAATAACTTCATTTAAAACCAGCTGAGCAGAAAATAGATTGGAGAAGAGCCTCGAGCCATTATGGATTTCTCTGGGTTTGGGAGTTTTTTTTAAATCCCCCCCCCCTCTCTTTGGCTTCCTCCACCCCCACCCCCCCTTCCTCCCCCAACTCTTTTTTTGACAAGCTGTTTTCTGCAGCCGGCAAGAATACTCTGATGCGACTTTGTCTCTGAGAGTTTGGTGGTCTGCCCAAGAGAGATGCTATGGAAGGCAGGTTCCTGTGTCATATTTTCTCTGTGTGTGTGTGTGTGTTTGTGTGTGTGTGTAGACTGATTAAAAATAGATGCCTTGAGGTATTATTTTAGCATTAGGGTGCGGAGAACATTTCTTTTTTTCTTCTTTATTCCCCTTATTTTTTTTGCACTTTTGATGTGGTAAATGGGACATAAATAAAATTGTTTTTTGAAATGACTGAATTAATTAGGTAGTAAAGTGACGGCAGTGCATAAATTTGCTTGGCCAACTTTTTTCTCCCCCGTAATTTTAATTTCTTTCTTGATTTGCAAATGTCTCGGCTACCTCCACCTTTTCCCTCCCCTTCTCCATCCAGCCTTCTCCCTGGACACCAAGGGAATCATGTTATGGGGCACATTTTAGGTTCACCAATGGCACACGAAGGTCAGTCAAGGGCTACCAAAATTTTTACTACCACGTTGTGGGCGTGGCTTGTTTTGTGGGTGTGGTTTGATAGTCATGTGATTGGGTGGGAGTGGCTTGCCGGCCATGTGACCAGGTGACAATCATGTGACTTGGCCAAGCACCTCCAAACAAGACCCATATCAATGGACTCCAAACAAGCAGGTCATTGAATCCACCCACATCCTAGAAGTGGGCATCTATAGACGAGTGAAATGACAGACACATCCCACTTAGAATTTTGAAAGCACATTTTGAGCATTGTCCTAAAGGTGCCTTCATGATTAAAGTGTCTACTCACAAAATAATCACTTACTCAAAGGCAACAACCTAAAGTGTTCCTGGCTACTTTGACATCCTAAGTGAACATCCTAATATGCTCCATTCCACACAACAGTCTTAACCCTCCTTCCTGCAGGCTACCAAACAAAATAGAGGTTTCTGGAAAAACATGAGATTTCAAGCATTATTCATTTTATTTTTCTAGAACAGGGCTCCCCAAACTTGGTGACTTTAAGACTTGTGAATGTCAACTCCCAGAATTCTCCAGCCAGTTGTGAAGACCCCTGTTCTAGAGAATATTATAGCCATTCAGAAAGGAGGAGGAGGCAGAAGCCCAGAATTCACTCCAGATCTTGTCTCCTGATACTTTTCCTAGACATTTTTGTTAGTAGCAGAATCGCCGGTTTTGGGGTATTTAAACTTTCGAGAGGAACGCAGAGGCTGCCCAAAGGGGACGGCCTGCATTTTATTTCAATGTCTTTCAGTGCAAATTGGGTGCTCTGGGGTGGAGCTCCATTTTTGCTACCCAGCTGTGTGCCCTCCCCCCCCCCCCCGTCCAGGCAGCAGCCCACCCCTGCGCATGGTGTCCTCTGGTGAGGGGAGGCAAAGAGAGAGAGAGGAAGGGAGGGAACATTGGGTGCCGGTGAAATTTGGGAGGGATTGCAACGTCAGAAAATATGCAAGTTATGAAACTGTGGTTGGGAGAGGACAGGCAGCTCGGAGTCACGGCTGCCCATAACTCAGGAATGAGCAGCGGCTGCCAAGAAACGTGACTGCTCCCTTTCATGTTGCCCTGGATGTAAACAGGCGAAATCCATTTGCAAGGCGGGCAGGCAGGATGGGGGCGGCGGCTCTTGGCACCTCCGCCAGTTATATGGCCCTGTGAAACATCCAGACGTCCTCGGCTAAGGGGCAGGAAAGACGGGGAGAGGAAGGGGCTGTGATGGGTCTCTGCACACACACATGTCATGCCTTTGATGCCCCCCCTCCGAAAGGGGCAAAGGCAGAGCGCATTGGGGGCCGGGGCTTGGGCCCAGGGGTCTCTCTCAGCGCAGGGTTCGGCCTCCTGCCAGTCTGGCCCAGGGAGGGAGGGAGGTTGTGGTGGGCAGCTGGTGGGTCACTTTCTCAGCTAGAAGGAGGCCCAGAATTCAAGGGCCAAACAGAGATTAGATAGATACAGGAGATAGATAGATAGATGGATGGATGGATAGATAGATAGATAGATAGATAGATAGATAGATAGATAGATAGATAGATAGGGAGGGAGGGAGATAGATAGATACAGATAGATAGATAGATAGATAGATAGATAGATAGATAGATAGATAGATAGATAGATAGATACAGATAGACAGACAGACAGACAGACATAGATACATAGATGATAGATACAGACAGACAGACAGACAGACAGACAGACAGACAGATAGATAGATACATAGATACATAGATACATAGATGACAGATAGATAGATAGATAGATAGATAGATAGATAGATAGATAGATAGATACATAGATACATAGATACATAGATACATAGATACATAGATGATAGATAGATAGAAAGAAAGAAAGATAGATACATAGATACATAGATACATAGATACAAAGATACATAGATGATAGATACATAGATAGATACATAGATAGATGCATAGATAGATACATAGATACATAGATACATAGATACATAGATACATAAATGATAGATAGGTAGGTAGGTTATGTTTTTTACAAAACTGGACAAAGTTGAATTTCCCAACTGCTGGCCATATCAACGTTGGGAGTCCTTCCTTCAGCTGGTTCTGTTCCTCCTCTTGTGCTCCCTCCCTTCTTGTCCTCTCCCTCATAAAATGTTAGGGACGGGCAAATGATTGAATTAGTAGGTTTATAAAGCTAATAGGCCATCATTTATCCTTCCCTCTGGAAGAGACAACAGGTTTATGGGTGGCATTTGTACACCTAAGCAAAGGAAAAGAAAGCGTCAAAGGCACTTTAGGGCTTAAACAGATGTTCCTGGTTGATATTCTCGATAAGGGCGGATTGACTGGGTTCGAAAGGGGGGAGGTTGGATGGAGTATTTTTGTTTTTTAAATCACCCAGCGAGTCTTCCGCTGAAAGGAGAATGTGTTTGATGCACGTGGCTGCCTCTTGCCTTTGGCAGCCTGGGCCACATTTTTTAGTCATGCACTCAACTCCTCCGTTGCAAATAAATAAATAAATTTTGAGGGTGACGAGGTAGCAATTTATTTTATTTTGTTTATTTTATTTGTCATACAAATATAGTATTGTATTGTAGTATGTTTAACATAATAGAAGTATAAAGTAGAGATAGAAAAGATAAAAAAGACATTAGGACAGGAACGGTAGGCACGAAGGTCCACTTATGCAGGCCCCTTACAGACCCCTTAGAAAAGGGGAGAGGTCTATTGTAGATAATGTAAGGTTGAAGATTTTGGGGTTGGGGGAAGAAACAACAGAGTCCGGTAGTAAATTTCCAGGCGTTGACCACTCTATTTCTGAAATCGTATTTTCTGCAGTCTAGTTTGGAGGGATTTACATTTAGTTTGTATCTATTGCATGCTCTTCTGTTGTTATTGTTAAAGGTGAAGTAGTTGCTAACAGGGAGTACATTGTGATATATGATTTTATGAACAACAGTGAAATCAGTTCGAAGATGATGTAGCTGTACATTTTCTAAATGTAGACATTGAATTATGGAGGAGTAAGGTAATTTGTTGCGTGAGGAGGAGTGCAGGGCTCTTCTTGTGAAGTTATTTCTGGACTTAATTGGATTAATGTCTGTTATGCAGTGAGGATTCCATACAGGTGAGCTGTATTCAAGAATTGGTCTGACCAATGTTTTGTATGCTCTGGTTAGTAGATCGGTGCTTCTGGAGAAGAAGCTGCGTAGAATTAAGTTTGTGACTCTTAGTGCTTTTTTCGCAATGCTATTGTAGTGGGCTCTGGCACTTAGGTCATTGGAAATGAGTCCTCCAAGCATAGTTCCCTCTAAGCTGAGCAGTGAGCAATCGCTCACTTAAAAATCATCCTCAACTCAGAGTTTTCCAAACCTGCCCAGAAGCCGAGAAGGAAAGAGTGAGAGGGAAGGAGAGAGAGGGGAAGAGAGGAAGAGAGAGAAACAGATAGAAAAAAGAGAGGAAGGAAAAGAGAAAGAAAAAGAATGGGAGTAAGGAAGAGAGAAAGAAAATCAAAATCTAGTTTGAAACTAGCTCAACTATTTAAGTGGCATTTTGATATTGATAGAGTTGCCCTATTATGAGCTCCCTGTTATAGACACACAGTACAGTATTTTATTTTGAAATTCTCTGAGGCAAAACAGGGTGGGTTTTTTGTTTGTTTGTTTGTTTGTTTGTTTGTTTATTATTTCTGTGCCGCCCAGTCCCGAAGGGAGCTCAGACACTATACTTTTCCGCCCCCCCCCCAAAAAAAAAATTAGAGGGAACACTGCCTCCAAGGTCTTTGACTGAGGGAGGGTCTTCTGCGAGTTCAGTTTGTCCAAGTGTGGATTTAGGGTTCGGATTCTGCCCAGTGGGCTGAGCCCGTCTCTCCTCCATGCAAAGGGCTGCACGGGATTCATCGCCAGGCCCTTGCGTGTTAGCCGTGTTTTCGGTTCCCCTCCAACAGCCCAAATCTTTCCACTTTCTCAGCCAGCAATTTCAATGTCATTTTTCTTTACCTGTCAGGTACCGTTTAACAAGGCTCAGGGAAGGAGGCAGTAGAGAAAAAAAAGGAAAGAAACAGATTTCGCATACAGATTTCTCGCCAGGCTTAAAAAGCGGATGAGACAAGCGAGACGCCACAACGAGGGGCGTTTCTGTGCACGCAAGGTTGTCGTTTGGATGTTTCCAAAACATCCCCCGTAACGCTGCACAATGTCGCACTTCAGTTAGTGAGAGAAGGGGAAACCAAAGGGATGGAAATCAGCGAGCGGGATCTTTGCATCCAGCCGTGTGTGTGCGTGTGACAGTTGAGGCTTACACACACACACACACCAAAGGCAATTGGGGAGGTGTCACTTTTTAAAAACCAGTTAGAACATTTTTACTACTTCCTAACATCAGAGGTACAACCTTGGGAGGGGGAGCGTAGGTTCGCCTTCCTCCACCAAGCCAGTAAAATTGGGGTTTGGAGAGTGTGAAGAGGTGGGGAGGGGGGGTCTAGGCACAGCCCTGCTGGGTTTCCCTACAGTGGCCCCTCCACTTACGGACTTCATTCGTTCCGTGACCAGGTTCTTAAGTAGAAAAGTTTGTAAGAAGAAGCAATTTTTCCCATAGGAATCAATGCAAAAGCAAATAATGTGTGCGATTGGGGAAACCACAGGGCAGGTGGAGGCCCTGTTTCCTCCAAGGAAATTCCTAGAGAGGCTCCACGGAGGCTTCTCCCCACCTTTTCCGGTCCTTTTTCCTCCCAGGAGATTTCTAGAGAGGCCCCACGGAGGCTTCTCCCCACCTTTTCCGGCCCTGTTTCCTCCCAGGAGATGCCTAGAGAGGCCCCACGGAGGCTTCTCCCTGCCTTTTCCGGCTCTGTTTCCTCCCAGGAGATTCCTAGAGAGGCCCCACGGAGGCTTCTCCTTGCCTTTTCCAGTTATAGTTTCAGAGTTTTGGGTTTGTAATTGGAAAATGGTTCTTGGGAAGAGGCAAAAAAGGCTTGAACACCCGGTTCTTATCTAGAAAAGTTCGTAAGTAGAGGTGTTCTTAGGTAGAGGTACCACCGTACAACCTTCTGGGGAGTGTACATTCCGCGTTCTCCATCAAGGCAGTAATATTGGGGTTTGCAGAGTGTGGAGAAGTGGGGAGGGGGGCACAGCCCTGCTGGGTTTCCACATTTTGTGGGCCCAGCGATTGTTTCCGCAGAAGGTCTAAGCGGGTCTTCGGGAGACGTACGTGCGGCTGCCTTTTATTCAAAGGAGCTGATGCAGAGAGGCGGCAGCTGATCAATTGCCTCTCCATTTTTCAGCCTCAAATCCCAGGAGGGAGAGAATAGAAGGGAATCTATTTTTCCCCCTTTAAACAAATGCAAAAGAACCTGGAGAAATTCTTTGTGCCAGTCCGAGTGTGAACCGGGAAGGTTTGGCAGATGGAGACTTGGTGGATTTGGACGGGCCCCGTTGCTTCCTGCCCTGGTCTTCCCCCTCGGCAGCTCCTTCGGCTGGTTGACCCCCAGGGGGGAAAGCAGCCAGGCCTTGTGGTTGGGGTCTCCATCCTCCCTCCAATAGCCGGGGAGCGTTTTCAGGAGAAGAGAAAAAAGGAGACTGTCGCTCCCGAGTTTTTATATAGAAACATAGAAGTCTGACGGCAGAAAAAGACCTCCTGGTCCATCTCGTCTGCCCTTATACTATTTCCTGTATTTTATCTTAGGATGGATCTATGTTTATCCCAGATGTGTTTAAATTCAGTGACTGTGGATTCTTCCTTCCTTCCTCCCTTCCTCCCTTCCTTCCTCCCTTCCTCCCTTCCTCCCTTCCTCCCTTCCTCCCTTCCTCCCTTCCTCCCTTCCTCCCTTCCTCCCTTCCTCCCTTCCTCCCTTCCTCCCTTCCTCCCTTCCTCCCTCCTTCCTTCCTTCTCTTTCTTTCCTTCCTTCCTTCTTTCTCTTCCTTCCTTCTCTTTCTTTCCTCCCTCCCTCATTTCCTTCCACATTCATAGAAACATAGATTGACAGCAGAAAAAGGCCTCCTGGTCCATCTAGTCTGCCCTTATACTATTTCCTGTATTTTATCTTAGGATGGATCTAGGTTTATCCCAGGCAGGTTTCAATTCAGTGACTGTGGATTGACCAACCACGTCTACTTACTTTTGGTGATACAAAAGCTCTTGTTGTGAGCTCACCTCCCCCCCCTGGAAAATGGCCTGTCCCCTCCACCCACCAGCCAGTCCCCCACGCCAAAGGTCCAGGATCAGCAGGTGGGTCAATTTGAGGACATGGTCTTGTCCTGAAGGTCAGGCTCTCTTCCTTGTGGCGGGGAAAAAAAGTCCTTGCTTTTGCCAACCCCGTTGAAGGATCCGCTGAGGATCCAGGGTGATCCATCTCCCCCCGGGTCCCATCCTTCCAGGGTCAGCCACCAGGAAGTGGGGGCTGCAACTTGTAGGCAGCTTTGCTAAAAATATCTCCTTTCGTCTCCCCCCCCCTTTGCAAGCTTCCCCCCAAAGCGGTGGCCAGTTTTTAAAAAGTTTTGTTTTTTCCCAAAGTCCTGCTTTCTGTGGACGCGGCTGCCGGGCCTTGTTATGATTGGGATGGGGGGGGGCATTTGAATCCCATCCAGCCCCCCCCCCTCCAGTGCCTGACTTTGGAGTGTTCTGTCCTCGATGTTCTGGGCTTTTAATAAATCTCCTTGTTTTTCTGAAAGCCCGTTTGGGGTTTTTTTCCCCCCTGATGATGAGCTCCGAATCTGGCTGACATTTTCCTGGTGACTCACATAGTAAAATTAACCTTGAACTATTTGCATATGCAGCCTCTGCTGGGCTCCCTGGCCCCTCTTTTCCTCTCCTCTCCGGGTGTGTATGGTGTGTGTGTGCAGTGTGTAGTGTGTGTGAGTGTGTGTTTGTGTACGCATGCTTCTTCCCTGGTCTTTTTATGGCTCTGCAAGATTTCTGGCTTGGTCTCACATTTTGCGTTTTTGTGTTTTTCTGATTTGATTTAGTACGGTGTGTGTGTGTATGTAGTGTGTGTGTGTGTCTGTGTGTGTTTGTGTACACACACACACATGCTTCCCTGGTCTTTTTATGCTTGTGCCCATTGCAAGATTTCTGGCTCGGTCTCACATTTTGTGTTTCTCTGATTTGATTTAGCAGGGTTTGTGTGTGTGTGTGCAATGTGTGTGTAGTGTGTGTGTGCAATGTGTGTGCAATGTGTGTGTAGTGTGTGTGTGTGCCTGTGTGTTTGCAAACACACACACAAACACATGCTTCTTCCCTGGTCTTTTTATGCCTGTGCCCATTGCAAGATTTCTGGCTCGGTCTCACATGTTGTTTTTCTGATTTGATTTGGCATGGTGTGTGTTTGTGTGTGTGTGTGTGGTGTGTGTGTGCGTGTGTGTGTGTACACCTACACACATGCTTGTTCCTTGGTCTTTTTATGCCTGTGCAAGATTTCTAGCCTGGTCTCACGTTTTGTTTTTTCTGATTTGATTTAGCACGGGGTGTGTGTGTGTGTTTGTGTGTGTGTGTTTGTGTGTGTGCTGGCGGGCAGGCAGGCCGCACTTTCTGCTCCCAGTACACATGGGCTGGAGGGGGCGAAAAGAACACCCCGTCCTGGCCTTTGGAAACTGGCAGGCCGTGCACTGTTCCCTGCCTGATAAGGCGTACTGTAAATAAGACTGTGCCCAGTGCTGCCGTCAGCTGACCCGTCCGGCCCCCATTGTTCTCCCTGTGTTTGGTGGGTCGGCTCTCCCGGTACACACTGTACTTCCCTTATGCAATCAGGCCGGCCTCTCTCCAGGGAACAGTCAAGATGTTTATTGGAAACTCCCGGTTGGGTTGGGTTGGGACTTGAGAGCCTCCGGGACGGGACGCTGCGAGGGCCGGAGAGGTCGATGTTTGGGAGTGGACCTGGAGCTGTCTTGGGCCCCCTCACCCCCCCCCCCACGCCTCCCAATCATCATCATCATCATCAATAATAATAATAATAATTCATTAGATTTGTATGCCGCCCCTCTCAACAGCAATGCGAAATACAAATCCAATGATTAAAAAGGAAAACAGTTAAAACTCTTGATTTAAAAACAATCATGCAACCCAAACAAACCATACATAAAACGCAGCGGCCGAGGGGAATCAATTTCCCCAGACCTGGCGATATAGGTGGGTTTTTAGGAGTTTGTGAAAGAAAGGCGAGGAGGGTGGGGGGAGTTGATTCCAGAGGGCCAGGGCCGCCACAGAGAAGGCTCTTCCCCTGGGTCCCGCCAGATGGCATTGTTTTGTCGATGGGATCCAGAGAAGGCCAACTCTGTGGGACCTAATCGGTCGCTGGGAGATGCTATCCTGTCTCCCCTGGTCCTTCTTTTCACTAAACTAGCCATGCCCAGTTCAGGCAACCGTTCTTCATATGTTTTAGCCTCCAGTCCCCTCATCCTCTTTGTTGCTCTTCTCTGCACTCTTTCTAGAGTCTCAACATCCTTTTTTCTAGAGCAGAGCTGCAGGGTCCGAGGGGGCTACTGGTGGGTGGGTCAAGAGAAACCACTTGATCCTCCCCTTCCAGCCTGGCATTGCCTGTTGTGCTTTCCATGACCAGTTTCTGGAACAAAACATCTCATGTGATGGGCAGCTCTGGTTTCTCCAGTGGAAGTGACCTTTCCAACTAGGATGGTCCTGAAGCCCTGCTTATTATTTAAGCAACAGGGCTGGGGGAGGGTTGGGGGGGAGGGAGAGAGAGACTGGAGCCCCTTTGCATTGGACTCAACTCTGCCTGTCTGTCTGTTTTGTCACATATATGTTGATGGTATACAAAAATAT
The DNA here is from genome assembly GCF_031021105.1 of Erythrolamprus reginae. Lineage (NCBI taxonomy): Eukaryota > Metazoa > Chordata > Lepidosauria > Squamata > Dipsadidae > Erythrolamprus > Erythrolamprus reginae. The sequence continues at coordinate 33,305,525 of NC_091961.1, read as the reverse complement.
ATCAATATTTATATACATGATACTAGTAAGGACATGGGGTGGAAGGCACGCTGGTGCACTTACGCACGCCCCTTACTGACCTCTTAGGAATCAGGAGAGGTCAACAGTGGACAGTCTAAGGGTCAGGTTTTGGGGGTTAGGGTGATGATGCTACAGAGTCCAGTAGTGAGTTCCAGGCATCAACTACTCGGTTACTAGAGTCGTATTTCCTGCAGTCGAGTTTAGAGTGGTTTACTTTAAGTTTGCATCTGTGATGTGCTCGTGTGTTGTTGTGGTTGAAGTTTAAGTAGTTGTTGACAGGAAGGACGTTGTAGCAGATGACTCTGACCTCTTCCTCTTGGGTACAGAGCCATGGGGCCCGTCTATGCTGCCTCATGGGGCCCTGATTTTGCAAACTGACTCCCGCCCCCACCCGTCTTGTTCCCCAGCGGAGTACATCCATCCTTGCCCTGCCTTCTCCTTCGCTCCCCCCCCGTCCCCACCCGCGGCCTGTGATGTCAGGACTCCTGCCTTGCCCCCCACCCCAGCCCACCCCACTTCTCCAGCCCCCTGGATTCAGCTTTCTTTGGGGGGCCGGGCCATTTGGCTTAGGTACACTTGAGTTGTTTTGAATGCAAACTTGACATCTCTCTCCCCCCTCACCAACCCCGTTTCCTCCTCTCACCCCCCCCCCTCCGAAAGCAGCCGGGAACGGCTTATGCACAGTAAACAGGCAGACTGTCTTATTGATTAACAGATGAGGCCTTTATTATCGATCAAAGCTTGGCGAGAAAATTTATCACTTTTAATTTCACTGCTGCCAAATTTTTCTGCCTCTGAGCCAGCCGTTACTGAGGCAATTTAAAGGCAGGGGGATTATTCTCCGGGAGGAGGGAGGGAGGGGGCAAGGAGGGGGCTTCTCTTTTATTTTTCCTCCCTTCTGGGGGTCTGCCCCACCCTGAGGCTGGCAGAGGGTCGGGGCGGGCGCCTGGCAGGGTCACCGGGGTGGGAAGGCCGAGGCGTGAAGGGCACTGAAGGGTGGCCACTTAGCTCACTGCCCGGATGGTCCTTGGCGGTTGGCACAGCCATATGCACTCCCGACATGGGCATGCGCAGTTCCCGATGCGAGATTTGGATTCTGCGCATGCGCAGCAAACAAATTCTCATGAGATTTTGGCTATTTTTGGCAATATTTTTCCTTCCGCACATGCGGAAATTATGAAATTTCACGAGTGCAAGCAAGATTTCAGCTATTTTTGCCAAAATTTTTGCTTCCGCGCATGCGGAAATTTCATGAGTGCACGCAAGATTTTGGCTATTTTCAGTGGTATTTTTACTTCCGTGCATGTGGAAATTATAAAATTTCACGAGTGCAAGCAAGATTTCAACTATTCTTTCTTTCTTTCTTTCTTTCTTTCTTTCTTTCTTTCTTTCTTTCCTTCCTTCCTTCTTTCCTTCCTTCCTTTTTTCTTTCTTTCCTTCCTTCCTTCCCTCTTTCTTTCTTTCTTTCTCTTTCTCTTTCTTTTTTCCTTCCTTCCCTCCTTCTTACTTTCTTTCTTTCTTTCTCTTTTTCTTTCTTTTTTCCTTCCTTCCTTACTTTTTTTCTTTCTCTTTTTCTTTCTTTTTTCCTTCCTTCCTTCCCTCCTTCTTTCTTTCTTTCTTTCTTTCTTTCTTCAGACCAGGCTGTCCCTCAAGGCTACGCCTTAGCATATCTTTGGAAGCAGTGAATCCAAACGTCCAGGTCTGACCCTTGAGCCCCCCCCTTTGGCTGGGTCTCTCCGAGGGGCTTCCTCCTCCTTCTCGTTCGGGGCTGTGCACGCTCGTCTCCCTTGCTTCAACTGGGGCCCATCCCTGCCACCTGCCTTGCGAGGCCTTTTCTAAGAAATCCCACAAATGCCGCCCCTTCAACACTAGTTGTGGAAATTATCTCTCGGTCTGGTGTGTCGCTCTTATCTGATGGTGCTGAGCCTTTGGTGCGCTGATGGGGTGTCGCGATCATTAGGGGGACGAAAAACACGGCGGCTTCTGCCACGCTGACATAATCAGGATGTTGAAGCCTCTTCGTTCTCGCTGGAAACTCGCCGGGTTTTTTTTCTCTTCATTTTATTTGCGAAAGAGAATTTACTTTGTGTCCACATTGAAACTCACATTGCCCAGATAATCCCGTATCGGCTTTGCTGGATCCATTATCTCAGCCAGCTCTCTCCAGCGGTTGTGCCAGGAATGCCACAAACCAGGGTTTTTTTGCATTTTTGGCCCTGGAGTATTTCAGGTGCCCTGCAGACCAGGATGGTGGTTCCGTTCTACTCTTGTGGAATGTAGAACTTGGAGCCTCCACCCTTTCTCCTTTTGACCGCAACACCTTCCTCCTGTGCCATTCTTTATCGCTCTATCTTTATGTCAACTTTCTATCTTTCTATCCATATCTCTCTCTCTTTCTCCTTCTCCTTCTCCCTCACTCCCTCATGTCTCCAACCTACCTACATCCATCCATCCTCCCACCCAACCCACCCACCCATCCATCCATCCATCCATCCATCCACCTACCTAACCAGGGTTCATTCCAGGCTTCAGTAATTTTCGCCCTGGATATAGTCAACTTTATTTGGGGGATCTCTCAATGAGCCGGGGTGGCGCAGCAGGTAGAGTGCTGTACTGTAGGCCACTGAAGCTGACTTGTAGATCTGAAGGTCAGCGGTTCAAATCTCATGACCGGCTCAAGGTTGACTCAGCCTTCCATTCTTCCGAGGTGGGTCAAATGAGGACCCGGATTGTGGGGGCAATAGGCTGGCTCTGTTATTAAAAAATGCTATTGCTAACATGTTGTAAGCCGCCCTGAGTCTAAGGAGAAGGGCGGCATAAAAATTGAATGAATGAATGAATGAATGAATGAATGAATGAATAAATAAATAAATAAATAAGGTCAGTAAGGGGTGTGCATAAATGCACTCGAGTGCCTTCCGCCCCCTGTCCTATTGCTCTCCTATATCTCCTATACCTTTCTTCTATTCCTATATTTCTTCTATTCTTTCATTGATATATTTTATTCCCATTTCTTCTCTTCTATTCTTTCTTAGATATATTTTTCTATGAGTACAGTATATCCTCTCTAACCTTCATTATGTATTTACTATATGTATACCCAATATAACCCTCATTGTGTAATGGACAAAACCAATCAATCAATCAATCAATTTGTGGTTGCTGTGCTGAGCACAATTCAGTGTCTTGGAATCAGTTTAGAGACTGCTGAATTGGTTTGTCTTGATATTTATGTCATTTTTTCTCTTCTCTCTTTCTCTTTCCTTACAGCAGGTGCCAAAGCCTTCCTCTGTGACCATTGTGGTGCCCAATTCTCTAAGGAAGATGCCCTGGAAAGTCACAGGCTGACCCACACTGGTAAGTCTCCTTAGGGGCTGGGCTTGTCCACATTCCTCAGCATTTGGAGATACTACTGTGCTATCCTCTTAGAGATGGTTTGGTGCCACTTCATCCTAAACTGGGCCTTTCCCTTGTCAGTAAAATGGACTGTTCGACCAACTTTTCACTAGTATGTTCTGTGGGTGTTGCTGATATTCACATTGAAGGAAATTAAATGGATTCACGGATGCCGAGTGTATCATAGGTGGTGATTGAAAGGGATGTTGAAGTGCCGCCTCTATGTTGGTGGAGGCAGGCAGGGTTCCCTTGGGTCCCATTTGTTGGGGGTCAAGGGAAAGGGAGGGTTTTGCCTTCTCCGTCTGCTCAAGATCCCCAAGGACAATTGGTGGGCCACTGTGGGGCACAGAATGCTGGACTCAATAGGCTTTGGCCTGATTCAGCAGGGCTCTTCTTAGGTTCTTCAAGTTCTTAACATTGAAGAGAAAGTTCTCTATTCATGGTGGCTCCAGAGGCACAAGGGCTAAAGGTCCCAGATGGCCCATGTTTGATAACCACATGGAAGACACCAGCTGGGAAGGCTGATCTGGGTCAGTTGAGCTGTCTATAAATAGAAACAGATAGGCAACCTTGTGAATGCAAAGCATCTAACAACTGGGGAGTAGAAACTCTTGATGGAAAAATTAACTTTCTGGACTGGTTCCACCACTAGCAAAATGGGTGTGGGTGTTACGTGAGACCTTGCAACAGTCAGGTAGATCATCAATACTTCTCCGATTGGGTGAGGCTGCGGGGGCGAGGTGAAGAGAGGGCTGTGAACTGTGGCAGTCAGCACTTTGCTCAACAGCTCTTGCCCAATGCTGGTTGCCCCATTTCTGATTGGATCAATGCCTGATTTAATTGGGTTCACCCAATTAAGCTGTGATTCTTGCCGGATCAGCAGGTGTTCCCACCAAAGGGACCAGGACGATTGCCCCACAGCAAGGAGAAGTGACCGAGTTGTCATGAACTACAGTACGAAACGAGAGATGCTTTGAGCTGGGTGTCCCGGGGCAGCTGAGGGGCTGGGCTGGGGCTTTGCCACCATGTCCATCTCAGAGTCTGCGAGACTCTGACACACACACCCAGGAGAGACATAGCAACTTCTAGGTCCTTGTGGAAGTTTTCAGTGACTTTAATCCCCAGCTGATATCCCTTCATCCCGGCATGGGGCAGTTGTTTCCAAAACATGAAGGGGAGGTCCTGTTACCTTTGAAAAGTGTTCGGAAACTTCATATCGTGCAGAATGCAGCTGCGAGAGCAGTCATGGGCTTCCCCAGGTATGCCCATGTCACACCAACACTCCGCAGTCTGCATTGGTTGCCGATCAATTTCCGGTCACAATTCAAAGTGTTGGTTAGGACCTATAAAGCCCTTCATGGCATCGGACCAGAATATCTCCGAGACCACCTTCTGCTGCACGAATCCCAGTGACCGATTAGGTCCCACAGAGTGGGCCTTCTCCGGGTCCTGTCAACTAAACGATGTCGGTTGGCGGGCCCCAGGGGAAGAGCCTTCTCTGTGGCGGCCCCGACTCTCTGGAACCAGCTCCCCCCAGAGATTAGAACTGCCCCTACCCTCCTTGCCTTTCGTAAACTCCTCAAAACCCACCTTTGTCGTCAAGCATGGGGGAATTGATCTCCCCCAGGCCTATATAATTTATGTATGGTATGTTTGTAGGTATGTCTGCTTAAAAAATGGGTTTTTTAACTATTTTAAATTGTAAATTATTAGATTTGTCATGAACTGTTTTATTGTGTTGTGAGCTGCCCTGAGTCTACAGAAAGGGGCGGCATACAAATCTAATAAAATAAATAAATAAATAAATAAATAAATAAATACATAAATAAATAAATAAATAAATACTCCATTGTGAAAACATATTCTTAGCAATAGCATTTAGATTTATATGCCGTTTCACAGTGCCTTTACAGCCCTCTCTAAGCAGATTACAGAGAATAAGATAGATAGATAGATAGATAGATAGATAGATAGATACATAGATAGATAGATAGATAGATACATAGATAGATAGATACATAGAGAGATACATGGATACATAGATGGATACATAGATAGATACATAAATAGTTCCCTCTCTAAGCAGTTTATATAAAGTCAGCCTCTTGCCCCCAACAATCTGGGTCCTCATTTGACCCACCTCAGAAGGAGGGAAGGCTGAGTCAACTTTGAGCCTACTGAGATTCGATCTGACAAACTGCTGGTAGCCGGTGAATTGCAGAAGTAGCTTGTAGCACTGCCCTCTAACCACTGCACCACCAAGGCTCTTAATTGCCATTAGGGAACCAAGGGGTAGATGAGAGGCCAATCCTGGCCACTGATTCCATCCAGCTGACCCATGTTAGCATCCTGTAAGCCATTCGAACATTTTATCAGCCCTCTAGACCTATGGCAGGGGTAAGCAAAGTTGGCTCTTCTATGACATGTGGACCTCAAGTCCCAGAATCCCTGAGCTAGCACGATTGTCTCAGGAAGTCTGGGAGTTGAAGTCCACAAGTCATAGAAGAGCCAACTTTGCCTAACTCTGACCCATGGGGAGTACCCGTGTCATTTGCTGGCACGCACGAGGGATTTGGTTGATGTTGGCTTAAAACAAGGATGGGGTAACCATGTCTGTTTGCTGGCTCAGGAATTCTGGGAATTTCTCACCCCTGGCTTAGAGGATTATGTGGCTCCAAAAACTACGAGATGTAAACTTAAATATGTGGCTCGGTGCAGGTAGGAACTGGCCAGTGGTAGCTATCACGGTAACCTGGGATTAAACCAACTGCAGCTTTGCATGACGTATGAACTCGGCTTCTGAGAACCAGGGGGGAATTCCCCAAGCGGTTTCCTGGACTGTATTAAGGCAAGCAAATCTGTTTAGTACTGATCAAGCCATGCAGGTCATTAAGGATGGGAGGTTTACCTCTGGGAGCCAAAGCATTAAGACGGTTGCGCCAGGCTTTTGCACAGGAGGACCAGAGTGGTCAGTGATGCTCGAGCATGGCCAGGCGTTCGCTTTGTCTGGCTACTTTATGGGCAAAAGGACCTGTTTATACCTTTAGGAATAATAACTTTGCTCCTTCAGGGCCCAGCCAGGTGGTCGGTGGTCCTTTGCAATGAATAAAGTGGCCTATTTACTCAGCCCCCAATCGAAGAAGGTGGCTTTGGAGCCTGGCCTCGCACCAAGGGGTCAGATGGGGGAGGTTACCCATGTTCACACAGAGCAGTTGGATTAAAAGAGTTGGAAGGGACCCTGTAGGTCATCCAGCCCAACCCTCCCACCCAAGGAGGAGACCCTACATCATTCCTGGCAGAGGGCTGTCCAGCCTCTTCTCCAAAGTTTCCAGTGATGCCCGTTCTGTGCCTCTCCTGGACAGGGGCGAAAGAAGCTTCGGCGGTGCAGTGGTTAGAGGGCAGTGTTGCAAGCTACTTCTGCTGATCACCGAATACCAGCAGTTTGGCAGACCAAATCTCAGTAAGCTCAAAGTTGACTCAGCCTTCCGTCCTTCCGAGGTCAGGAAACTGAGGGCCCAGATTGTTGGGAGCAAGAGGCTGAGTCTCTGTAAACTGCTTACAGAGGGCTGTAAAAGCACTGAAGCGGTATATAAGTCTAAATGCTATTGCTATATTGCAACAGTGCTATCATGTCTTCCCTGGTCCTTATTTTAAAGAGCCTTGGTGTGCAGTGGTTAGAGTACAGTCCAGCAAGCTACTTCTGCTAATCACCAGCTGCCACCAGATTGGCAGATCGAATCTCAGTAGGCTCAAAGTTGACTCAGCCTTCTGTCCTTCCAAGGCTGGGAAAATGAGGACCCAGATTGTTGGGGGCAAGAGGCTGACTCTCTGTAAACCGCTTAGAGAGGGGATGAAAAGCACTGTGAAGCAGTATATAAGTCTAGATGCTATGCTATGCTAAGACCCACCTGTTTGTCTCATGCTTCCTTCCAGGACAGGGCAGGGTCACCAACCTTGGCAACTTTAAAACTCGTGGACTTCAATTCCCAGAACATTTTAGCCACCTGGCTGAGGAATTCTGGGAATTGGAGTTGAACGTTGGAGAGCCCTGTTCTAGGAAGCGGTCTCTCCCAGGCCCTCTCCTGGAACTCCGGTCGGAGAGGGTTTTGCCAGCTGCCAATATTTCTGGTGACCTTGGGTGGGGAGGGACCCGCAGAGAGGCCTGAAGTCCATTTTGATTGAAAACTTTGCGATGACACACCAGGGGCTGCCACGGAGACGGGTGTCTGTGCCAGGGCTCAGAAGGCAGAATGGAGAGGGACGAAAATAGGCAGCGTAGGGTCACGGTGACCCCATGGAACGCGGTTTTTTTTATCACCGCCTGCTGGAGCTGTAAACAAGGCCTTCTCGGTTACATGTCAGCGAGGGGCTGTGTTTTCAGAGCGGCCGGCCTCCTTGCCAAGAAATTGATAGCTTCCTCTGGCAGAGCAGGGGGGCGTGAGGCTGCACTTTGGGGAGAGGAAAGACGGCCCTTCGCTCCAAGAGACGGAGCCTCCTTTAAAATCCCCCCCCCTCGCAAGATTTTGAAGTATCTTCAGCTTGCAGGGGGGAGAGCGAGCATCATTTAGCTTCCACCTCTTGCCACTTCAGATGGAGGACAGGGGAAGGTCCAAAGTGGTTGGCCGTCTTGTTCGGCCAATTTCGTGGATCTCAAATACCGCTACATCTCGGGGAATATCAGGTGCCTTGGTTATATCTAGAAACATAGAAGACTGACGGCAGAAAAAGACCTCCTGGTCCATCTAGTCTGCCCTTATACTATTTCCTGTATTTTTATCTTAGGATGGATATATGATTATTCCAGGCATGTTTACATTCAGTGATTGTGGATTTACCAACCACGTCTGCTGGAAGTTTGTTCCAAGTATCTACTACTCTTTCAGTAAAATAATATTTTCTCACGTTGCTTCTGATCTTTCCTCCAACTAACCTCAGATTGTGCCCCCTTGTTCTTGGGTTCACTTTCCTCCTGAACCTTATTTAACCTTGGAACATATTTAAATGTTTCGATCCTCTCCCCCCTTTTCCTTCTGTCCTCCAGACTATACAGATTGAGTTCATGAAGTCTTTCCTGATACGTTTTATGCTTAAGACCTTCCACCATTCTTGTAGCCCGTCTTTGGACCCGTTCAATTTTGTCAATATCTTTTTGTCGGTGAGGTCTCCAGAACTGGACACAGTATTCCAAATGGGGTCTCACCAGCGCTCTATATAAGGGGATCACAATCTCCCTCTTCCTGCTTGTTATACCTCTAGTTATGTAGCCAAGCATCCTACTTGCTTTCCCTACCGCCTGACCACACTGTTCACCCATTTTGAGACTGTCAGAAATATTAGGAGTTATTTTGCAGAGCCAAGAGGGCTCTGGCTGTGGGGTGGAATGGATGCTCTGTGGGAAGTCTGTCTATCCATCCATCCATCTATCCATCTATCTTAGTCTTTGTAAACTGCTTAGAGAGGGCTGTAAAGCATCGTGAAGCAGTATGTAAGTCTAAATGCTATTGCTAATGGTAAATGCTATTAAACCCACCAGCGATGGAGCCCCCACAACTTCTGGAGGCAAGTCGTTCCACAGATTAATAGTCCTCAGGGTGAGGAAATTCCTCCTTAGTTCTCGGTTGCTTCTTTCCATGATTGGAGGAGTCTTGTTTGCAAACGAGAAGGGAGCTGTCCATCCCATTCCACAACTATTTTTCTTGCTGATGCTTTAATGCAACGTAAAGCATTCTCCTGGCAGTGGGGGGGAAAGCCCCCCACCCCCAGCCCCCTTTCTCTTTTGCAGCTCCTACGCCTGTTGCTTGCTTCGACGTCTTCATTCTGGCCTTGGTCATCTAGATTCAACCTTGTCTCCGGTGCACCTTCCATCTGGACCCTGCGTGATGCCTTTTCTGATTTTGATGTGGGTGATTGGCAGCTTCTGCCACGCCCCCCCCCCACCCCCCTCGTCTCGTTCCAGATCATTAGTAAACACGTTAGTACACCACTGCTGTTGCTGGCAAACCAACAACAGGACAAATAGAGGGATTGTTTTCCCTCTTCCTTCTGTTTTTTGGGTAAAAAAAGCCTTTGGGATGTCCAGTTGTCTCCTTGCCCCCCAGCGTACCTGGAAAAGACCCCCAGCAGCCCACCCCAAAGCAAGGGGGACATCAATAAACCCCGATGTGTAACCGAAATGTGAAAACCCGTGAATTGCTTTGCTTTTTCCTCCCTCCGCCCTTTCGCGGGGATGTTGGTAGCATTTTGATTTAATATTGGACAAACACAAGGGTCTCTTTTATGCCTCCCTCCCAGGCCTTGGGGCTGTTATTCCTCCAAATTTAATAGCATCGAAATTGCAGGGTTTGTGATAATTTGCCCATCACTTTCGCTGCTTCCATTGATGTTTATTGTCAGCGGGATGGAATCTCGATCCGATTCACTTAGATAACATGTCTGTTAAACATTTAGATAATTGTGCCATCATTAAGTTGTCACATTATTTTAGAGATTCAAAACAGTATCGTGGTAAGTAGAGGTACCGGGAGAGGGTGGGGTGGGGGGGTCGCCTCCCACAAGGGTGGCAATTGCTGGTAAGGAGATTGAGGGGAGCATGCAGGAGCTCACAACTTGCAGTGTGTATGTGTGTGTTTGTGTGTGTGTGTGTGTTAAAAGAGCCAAAGTTGTCTGGCGGCACCTTCGGAGGAAGCATTAAAAGCAGTTTCATTTCCTCCGATCAGAACTGTCGAAAGATTGCAGCAGGGGCTGTTTTCTCCAGCCACTTTCCACATCTGGAGAAAATACAAGCCCCCTTTGTCTTACCTGGAAAGATCCATTCGTGGCAGCCGAAGGGCCCCCGTCATTCCACGTGGCCAGAGGAGGCCAGCCTTCCGTGGTTTGCACCCACACAAAAGGACACCAACAAACAACCAGCCAGAGGATAGTGTAGCATTTTAGGCTTAAGCTACCACCCATGAAACTTTACACACTTTCTAGGTGGGTTTACAATGGCAGCCTTGTTTGCAAATGGCCCCTAACAATCCAGGGCTTCGTTTTACTGACCTCAAAAGGATGGAATGTCAGTCTTGAGCCCCTCAGGATCAAACTCCAATCTCCGGGCAGAGTTTGCCTGAAATCCTGCAATCTAACCACTGCCCCATCAGGGATCCTGTTGGTGTTCATGTTGCATTCACACAAACAATCTCAAATCTGGAAATAATTAGAGGGTGGGGGGCGGACCAGGTAATGTCAATGAGGAAAGAGCCCATGAAGGAAAGGTAGTGGACGCATGTTTAATGCATGTGGAATGGAATGGAATAGGATAGGATAGAGTAGAATACAATTTGGAATGGAATATAAGAACAGAACAGAACAACAGAAGAGAAACAGAACAGAAATTAAGAATAGAATAGAATATAGAATAGAAAATAGAATAGAAAATAGAATAGAATAGAATTTGGAATGGAATATAAGAACAGAACAACAGAACAGAAACAGAACAGAAATTAAGAATAGAATAGAATATAGAATAGAATATAGAATAGAATAGAATTTGGAATGGAATATAAGAACAGAACAACAGAACAGAAACAGGACAGAAATTAAGAATAGAATACAATATAGAATAGAAAATAGAATAGAATAGAATTTGGAATGGAATATAAGAACAGAACAACAGAACAGAAACAGAACAGAAATTAAGAATAGAATACAATATAGAATAGAAAATAGAATAGAATAGTCCAGCATTCTGTGTCACCCAGTGGCCCACCAATTGTCCACGGGGATCTTGAGCAGAAAGAGAAGGCAAGACCCTCCCTTTCTCTGGACCCCCAACAAATGGGACCCAAGGGAACCCTGCCTGCCTCAACCAACATAGAGGTGGCACATTGTTCTAATTCTTGGGACATTTCATTGTTTACTGTAAATGTACTGGCCTATGTTTTGTAAGTAATAATTCTACAACTAAGTAATGGGCTGGGCAGAGCAACCACACTTTTTCATTAGCATTAGCATTTAGACTTATAAACCGCTTCACAGAGCTTTAAATCCCTCTCTAAGTGGTTTACAGAGAGTCAGCCTCTTGCCCCCAACAATCTGGGTCCTCATTTGACCCACCTGGGAAGGACGGAAGGCTGAGCCAACCTAGTCAGGACTGAACTGCTAGTAGTTTGCAGATGTGAAGCAATAGCACGTAGACTTATATACCGCTTCGCAGTGCTTTTACAGCCCTCTCTAAGCGGTTTACAGAGAGTCCGCCTATTGCCCTCAACAATCTGGGTTTTCCCCAACCTTGGAAGGATGGAAGGCTGAGCCAACCTTGAGCCTGGTGAGATTCGATCTGCCAAACTGCTGGCAGTGGGTGATCAGCAGAAGGAGCTTGCAGGACTGCACTCTAACCACTGCACCACCGAGGCTCTTCTGGGTCAAGTCTTCTTCTTCACCTTGACTCCTCTACCAGTTCCATGAAATAGCCGTAGAAGAGAGAAGAAGGTCTCTTGGTCCACCTCTTTGCCTTTCCTGTTGACAAACCCTCTGCTGCGTCCCTTCCTCTCTGGAGAAGATGCTGGAGTGGGCTCTTGGGTTTAGGTGACTTTCCCCCCTTCTCCCTCTGTAGCAGTTCAGGTCCTATTAATAAAGGACTCTACCTGAACTCTAGGTCACCACACGTGTGTGTATGATTCAGTCAAAAGGCAAAGGATGGATAGGTGGAATCTCCTTGGCTTTTCATCCCTTGTTGGGCAATCCCGGACTTTCTCCCCTTCTGAGAGTGCCCCCATTGACTCTTGGAAGCTGGTCTCTCCCACCCACCCCACCGCACTCCCTCCCCAGCCTGAATAAATGAAAATTTCTTCCCTGGGAAGCAAATGAGTTCCTATTACTGCTTCACAGGACTCTGGAGAGTTTTAAGATAGCAGCTTGATTAAGCTTGTGGGGAAAATACTATCAGCTTGGTACTCCATAGACCGGGATAATGTACCGTTGGCATTAAGTATGTTTAAGGGTAATTATCTTTCCCCTTTTCATATTGGTTACATGGAAAGAAACATGAGGATGGGGGAATTCGGAGGGTGGGAATTTGGACACCACATTTCGCAGGGACAGAGGAAGCGAGCAACTGGAGGGCTGAAATGCACCTAGGCGAAATGCGAACTCCAATAATAATAATAATAATAATAATAATAATAATAATAATAATAATAATTGGTCGAAAATGAGCAAGCAAAACTACTGTGGGACTTCCGACTCCAGACTGACTGAATTCTGAAGCATAACACACCAGACATCCTGATCGTGGAGAAAAAGAAAGTATGGATCATCGACATCGCAATCCCAGGAGACAGCAGAATTGAGGAGAAGCTGCTAGAGAAATTAGTGAAATATGAAGATCTAAAAATCGATCTGCAACGACTCTGGCATAAGCCAGTGAAAGTGGTCCCAGTGGTCCTTGGCACGCTGGGCGCAGGGCCAAAGGATCTCAGCGGACATTTGAAAACCATTGGAATTGACAACATCTCCATCTGTCAATTGCAAAAGGCCGCTTTACTGGGATCGGCACACATCATTCGCCACTACATCACGCAGTCCTAGGTGCTTGGGAAGTGTCTGACTGGTGATGAAATACAAAATCCAGCATAGTGATCTCGTTTGCTGTGTTGTACTGACATAATAATAATAATAATAATAATAATAATAATAATAATAATAATAATAATAATAATAATAATAATAATAATGATGATGTTAAAAAACAGAGTTGGAAAGGACCTTGGAGGTCTTCTAGTCCAACCCCCTGCTTAGGCAGAAAACCCTGCACTATTTCAGACAGATGGTTATCCAACATCTGCTTAAAAACTTCCAGTGTTGGAGCATTAAGTATGTTTAAGGGTCATTATCTTTCCCCTTTTCATATTGGTCATTTTCTCCCTGGCAATAACATCCGCGGCTGACGGTCGAAGTTCTGTTAGGAGGTCTCGAACAATCCCGCCGCTTATTTTGGGTGTCTAAGCATTGGATCTGGAAGCCTGGCGTGAGACATGACTTTTTTTTCTTCTCCAGCCCAGATTGGCTCCGGGCCACGCGTGGCCTCACTTTGCCTCCTTGTAACCGAATCTGCCTGATGTACTTGAAGGGGGGCCATGCGAATGTTTAGAGAGGAACAGAAAGTCCTGGAGCTGGTGTCTCTCTTTGGAAAAGGCTCCGTTCTATAATCGGAGCCTTATGACTCTCGCAGCTGAAATGAGTTTGCTGTGAGTCTTGGCTCCCTCCGAGGTCGAGGACGAAATGGCCCACACCAAAACAAGGGTCACCCTCCCTCCCTCTGAGGCTACTGGACCAAAGGAGCATCAGACGGGGGGAGGGCGAAGGGCTCTCCTTCTCACCCCAGCCCAATTCAGACCTTCTGCCTTGTGGATGGAAAGTGGTCCCCAAACAGTCCTCTTTGCAGAGAAGGCAAATTCCCAACTTCCCATGGGCTTCCTGAGGTCTCTCTTATCAGCTGCACCACCCCAAACTGCAGTGGAGAAACTTTATGTACGTACAGTATGTCCATATGTACTTACTTACTAGTAACAACAATAACAACAGAGTTGGAAGGGACCTCGGAGGTCTTCTAGTCCAACCCCCTGCTTAGGCAGGAAACCCTACACTACTTCAGACAGATGGTTATCCAACATCTTCGTAAAAACTTCCAGTGTTGGAGTATTCACAACTTCTGGAGGCAACTTCTGTTCCACTGATCAACTGTTTTGACTGTCAGAAAATTTCTCCTTAGTTCAAAGTTGCTTCTCTCCTTGTTTAGTTTCCACCCATTGCTTCTTGTTCTACCCTCAGGTGCTTTGGAGAATAGCTTGACTCCTTCTTTGTGGCAACCCCTGAGATATTGGAAGGCTGCTATCACGTCTCCCCTGGTCCTTCTTTTCCTTAAACTAGCCATGCCCAGTTTCCGCAACCGTTCTTCATATGTTTTAGCCTCCAGTCCTCTCTAATCCTCTTTGTTGCTCTTCTCTGCACTTTTTCTACAGTCTCAATGTCCTTTTTGCATCGTGGTGATCAAAACTGGATCCAGTATTCCAAGTGTGGCCTTCCCAAGGCCTTATAAAGAAGCATTAACACTTCACGTGATCTTGATTCTCTCCCTCTGTTGATGCAGCCTAGAACTGTGTTGGCTTTTTTGGCAGCTCTAAGATCCCTTTCATAGTTATTACGATTGAGCAAGGTACCGCATATACTGTACCTGTGTGTTTTGTTTTTCTTACCTAAATGTAGAACCTGACTTTTTTCACCATTGAATTTCATTTTGTTAGATAGCGACCATTGTTCAGGTTTGTCAAGGTCCTTCTCTATTTTGCGCCTTGGTACCAACCTTGGTAGCACCAGAATACCTTCGGAACCGCCTTCTGCCACACGAGTCCCAGCGGCCAATTAGGTCCCACAGAGTTGGCCTTCTCCAGGTCCCGTCGACTAAACAATGCCGTCTGGTGGGACCCAGGGGAAGAGCCTTCTCTGTGGCGGCCCCGGCCCTCTGGAATCAACTCCCCTCAGAGATTTGAATTGCCCACTCTCCCCATCTTCCGCAAGATGTTAAAGATCCACTTATGTCGCCAGGCATGGGGGGACTGATTCCCCCCCTTGCTGATTATAGCACTTGAGAATGGTATGATTGTGTAATATTGTTTTTTTAATATTAAGGGATTTTAACTTCAGTTTTACTAATATTATATTTGTACCACTGTTTATTGTATTTTATTATTTTTGTGAGCTGCCCCGAGTCCTTGGAGAGGGGCGGCATACAAATCTAATAAATTATTATTATTATTCTCTTCCCTTTGGCCTGAAGTAGGAAGTATCTCCATGCATTGACTGAAAAGGGGTGATTCGAACTTGGCTCACCTCAGTTGGTACCTTCTGGGTTGATAGGTGGTGGTGGCTCCTCTTCATGGTTCCAGGCAAGAGATTCAAGTTCCTGAGCATTTACCCCTGGACTGAACTATGGTCTTTCTGTAATTGCAGCTCTGCTGTGAGATGAAACAATCTAAAAAGTATTTCAGAGCTGTGGCCCAAATCCGGGCTTGTTAATTTACAGATGACATCACCGAAACAGCTTTTCGCTATAACATTTATTCCATCTCCTCCTTTTTGTCTAACAAGTTCTCTCCGCGGCGAGAACGCCAAATATTCGGGGTTTGTGCCAAGGCAAAGCTTTTAAGTTGTGTTTTGCGAGGCTTCAATTTCCATCTAGTGTATCTTTGTGAGTTTTTGGCAACGGCGGTTTTCCAGCCTTAAAATAGCCATAGATCACAAGTGGTGTTTGCAGGCGCATGGAATCAAGGGTTAGTTAAGGTTAGAGTTTCTTTTGCTCTTGTGGGCTTGAAGCATTTCCCCCCTCCCCAATTCTAAGATATCTAAACACAGAGGCTCTTTGTGTGGCTGTAATGTTGTGTGACAGCATTTGAAATCTGAATCTAAGTACACATTCTGAAAACCGGGAAATCTCCCTGGTTTTCAACCCAGAAAGGAGGGGAGGGGGGTGAAACAGCCTGTTAACATATATATATATATATATATATATATATATATATATATATATATATATATATATATATATATATATATATATATATATATATATTTTCATCCCCCTCTACTACTGAGAAAAATATATGGAACACTCATATAACACATCCTAGATTTGAATGAATGAAATATTCCCATTGAATATTTCATTTGCACAACTATTCCATTTGCACAACAGCCTGTGAAATTGATTCCACAGAAGTATGATTTACTTGGAGTTATTTATTTATTTATTTATTTATTATTTGGATTTGTATGCCGCCCCTCTCCGAAGACTCGGGGCGGCTCACAACAAGTGAAAAACAATCCAATACAATCCAATTAATTAAAATATTATAAGTTTAAGAAGTTTATATTCTATTGTTTAAGTGTTCCCTTTATTTTTTTTTGAGCAGTGTATATATTAAAGTTGGTAGCAAAGTTATAATTCTGGGCTGCTGATTTTTTGGGAAGCTGCAGCTCAATCTGCAGCTTAAAAGAATAGGGGGGAAAAATATGCAGGACCTGGGAATCTATATTTAAACGAACAGTGAATCGCCCTGGTTTAATTTTCCCCTTCTGCAAAACCTATTTAGAGAGCGATGAGAAAAACCCTTTTTTGCTAAGCTACAGAAAAAGCTTTCTTCTCCTTTAATTCTAGATGAACAGGATTAGCGTGAACATATTTAGCCTCTGACCTTTGGACAAAGGCATCATCAAATTTAGTGGCCAAGTGGGACTCCATTTCACTGAGCCGGTTCCGTGTCTTGGCATTGGGGGAGAGGGGTGTGTGTGTTTGGGTTTTTTGGGGGGGGGTTTCCCCCTTATTCTCCAGAGTCTTCGGAGAGGGGCGGCATACAAATCTAATAAATTATTACTGCAAGCCTCGGAAAGTTTGTAAGTAGAAGCAATTTTCCCCATAGGAATCAATGGGGAAACCACAGGGAAGGTGGAGGCCCTGTTTCCTCCCAGGAGATTCCTAAAGAGGCCCCATGGAGGGTGAAATTTGGAATGGTTCTCATCCTTTTCCAGGTAGGAGAGGTTGAGTTCCTCTGAACAGTTGTAGAAAAGCTGATGGCCTGGGTGTTTTTTTCTAAGGGCCCCACAAGGTCTTCAGCCGGCCATCCAGTCGAGGGGGTTGGACCTTTGTTTCCTATCAGGGTTTCTTTTCTGGGTCCCCAGTCAGAGTTTTGGGGCCCCGAGCTCTTCGCCCCCATGGAGAGGCCCACGTGAACTTCCTGACAGTGAGGACTATTAACCAGTGGAACAGAAGTTGCCACCAGAAGTTGTGGGTGCTTCATCTTTGTGTCTGAAATGGTAGAGGGTCTCCTGCTTGAGTTGGACTAGAAAAAGTCCAAGGTCCCTTCCAAGGTGGTGGTCTTTTCCTCCTCCTCCTCCTCCTGTTCCTCTGCTGTAGCCTAGAGGTGGAGCTCTTGCCTCACAATCAGCAGGCTTTGAGTTCGATCCTAGGTCAAGGCAGATGTAGAGTCACCTGCATGGACCAGGGGTTGGACTAGATGACCTACAAGGTCCCTTCCAAATCTCCTCCTTTTCCTCCCATTCCTTCTCTTCTTTCTTTTCCCCTTCTTCTCCTCCTCCTCCCTCCTCCTCCTCCTCCCTCCTCCCTCCTTCTCTTCTTCCTCTTCCCCTACAACTTCTCCTTCTCCTCCTCTTCTTCTTCCTCCTTCTCCTTCTCCTCTTCCTCCTCCTCTTCCTCTTCCCCTTCTCATCCTTCTCCTCTTCTTCTTCCTCCTCCTTCTTCTCCTTCTCCTCTTCATCTTCATCTTCCTCCTCCTCTTCCCCTTCTCCTCCTTCTCCCTCTCCTCTTTTCTTCCTCTTCTTCTTCCTCCTCCTCTTCCTCCTCCTCTTCCCCTTCTTCTCTTTCTCTTTCTCCCTTGACTTGTCCCTGAAGGATCATCCCTGGGGGGGGGGAGGGAGCCCCCAAGCCTTCCTCTGGATAATTAGCCCTGAAACCTATAAAGGGGCCCTCCCCGCCTCTCCGTCCACCGTAAAATCCTCCGAAGGGCCTGTGGAATGCCAGAAGGGGCCTCTCTTAAGCCGGTGTCCACTTACAGTCCATCTCTCATAAACTCCACCGCTGGGCGAAAGGCAGCCAGCCCAGGCCTCCTGGTATGTGATTGATTATCTGGTATTTATGCCACTGAGGAGTTTTCAGCGGCTGCGGGTCAAGGGGTCACCTCGTGTGCCCTGCTGAAAATCCGCTTCCTTTTGTACAGTGAGGGCCGGGGGAGCCGCACACAAAAACCACCTTTCTCCATTCCTTGGGAAAAGGGGGAAGGGGACCGTCCAGTGTCAACGATTTTCTTTCTCCCCCCTTCAGCCATTCTGAATAGTGTCCTTTTTAATTCTAAAGAACTTTAATTAAAAGTAGCAGGGGAAAGTTCATCTTGACAAGGGTTAGCTTACCTTGTGCGCTGTCCTGGGACCTTCAAACCCCCATTGGCAGGACGGGGGGGGGGGAGTTCAGGGGGTTTTGTCCATGTCCCCCACCCCAGCATGACTAACGAGTTGGTGTGTGGTTTTAATTAAAGCTGGGTCTCCCACAGGAGAGGAATGAAATCAGAAGTTGGGGAGTGGGGTAGGTCTTGTCTTTTGTTTTGTTTCTAAAGTCCACTGGGGTCAATCTGGTCAGTCCCTGCAATTCTGCGGGAGGATTTGTATGTATGTAAGACTCAGAGAGGGGCGGCATAGAAATCTAATAAATTATTACTATTAAATTATTATTATTATTATTATTA
Source organism: Erythrolamprus reginae (assembly GCF_031021105.1). NCBI lineage: Eukaryota > Metazoa > Chordata > Lepidosauria > Squamata > Dipsadidae > Erythrolamprus > Erythrolamprus reginae. The sequence continues at coordinate 33,286,818 of NC_091961.1, read as the reverse complement.
TTATTATTATTATTATTATTATTATTATTTTGGGGGGGTTGTCTTGCAATCAGTGAAAAATTCCAATGGGCTTCGAAAATTGGATTATTAATTAATTAATTAATTAATCAATTAATTCAATTGAATGGGTCCAAAGACAGGCTGCAAAAATGGTGGAAGGTTTTAAGCATAAAACTTACCAGGAAAGACTTCATGGACTCCATCTCTCTAGTCTGGAGGACAGAAGGGAAAGGGGGGACACGATTGAAACATTTAAATGTGTTAAAGGGTTAAATAAGGTTCAGGAGGGAAGTGTTTTTAATAGGAAAGTGAACACAAGAACAAGGGGGCACAATCTGAGGTTAGTTGGGAGAAAGATCAAAAGCAACGTGAGAAAATATGATTTTACTGAAAGAGTAGTAGATGCTTGGAACAAACTTCCAGCAGATGTGGTTGGTCAATCCACAGGAACTGAATTTAAACATGCCTGGGATAAACATCCATCCATCCTAAGGTAAAATACAGGAACTAGTATAAGTGCAGACTAGATGGACGGACAATGGGGTCTTTTTCTGCTGTCAGTCTTCTATGTTTCTATGAATGAGGTAGGTAGGTAGGTAGGTAGGTAGGTAGGAAGGAAGGAAGGAAGGAAGGAAGGAAGGAAGGAAGGAAGGAAGGAAGGAAGGAAGGAAGGAAAAATCCACAGTAACTGAATTTAAACCTGCCTGGGATAAACATAGATCCATCCTAAGATAAAATAGAGGAAATAGTATAAGGGCAGATTAGGTGGACCAGGAGGTCTTTTTCTGCCGTCAATCTTCTATGTTTCTATGTTTCTTACATTAGTTGGACCTGCCAGCTTTCTCCTGGGATGCTGCCTATTGATTCTATGTGGACTCAAAAAACTACCCTTTCCTTATAACTTGCAATGTCCAGAGTCTTGGACATCCTTAGACCAAACACACCCTGTCCAGAGTCGCCCCACCCTTTCTGCATCACCCATCACTTCAATTCTCGGTTCGAGTTTGTATCGTCATCAATACGTCCTCCCCATTTCACTTCCTGTATCTCGGGGGCCTTTGGTCTCCCTTCATCATTTCCTTTGTTAAAATGCTTCATTTCTGAAGAAAATATTGCTCTGAAATTCTGCAAGAGGACAAGGGAATTATTTGTAGTTTGACCATTTCAACCAAGGTGTTGGGTTTTGGGTTTTTTTAAGTGAATGACCTTTACTGTAAGCAGGGTGGTGGGAACAAGTGAATGGGGAAACATATGCAACGTGTTAAGTCTTCTTAAGTTCCTTTTATTATTTTTATTATTAAGCCGGAGTCTAGACGGCCATCTGATAAAAGAGGTGATAAGATGCTTCGGTTTACATTGGTTCCCACCTCCTCGGCACTTGCCTTTATCTGCAAGACAGGAAATTTTAGGGAGAAGATTCATCATGAGCTGCCGAGGGGGAGACAGTTCGCCTGGTTTCGTGGCTGGTCCCCTCCTGGAAATTGCTCCGTTGGGTCTGGAAGTGGGAAGGGCTGCCGGGTGGGAAACTGAGGCATTGGACTCTCCCCCCCCCACACACACACAATCCGTCTTGGTCTGAAATTAAAGCCTGGCTTGACCTGGTCTGGAAATGGAATTGCAGCTGATTCGTCTTTGTGAAACTCAATATTAGAAGGGTTAGTTGGGATGGAGTAGATTCTCTGAAGGCTTCCTCCTTCAGCTGTTTAACCAGATGGAGCTTCCTTTTCTAAACTTTACTCTTGGTAGGAAGAACCCCAGTCAACTTCAACCCTCAACCCCCTCTCTCCCCCTCCCTCTCTCTCTTTCACTTTCACTTCCTCTCTCTTTCTTTCTTTCTTTCTTCTCCTTCCTTCCTTCTCTTCCTTCCTTCTCTTTCTTTCTTTTTCTTCTTTCTTCTCTCTCTCCCTCCCTCTCTTTAATTTTCACTTCTTCTCTTCTCTTTCTTTCTTTCCTTCCTTCCTTCCTTCTTTCTTCCATTCTCTCTCTTTTCTCCTTACTTCTTTCTCTTCCTTCCTTCTCTTTCTTCCTTTTCCTTCTTTCTTCTCTCTCTCCCTCCCTCCCTCTCTTTCACTTTCACTTCCTCTCTCTTTCTTTCTTTCTTCCTTTCTTTCTTGCTCTCTCCTCCTTCCTTCCTTCTCTTCCTTCCTTCTCTTTCTTTCTTTTTCTTCTTTCTTCTCTCTCTCCCTCCCTCTCTTTAATTTTCACTTCTTCTCTTCTCTTTCTTTCTTTCTTTCTTTCCTTCCTTCCTTCCTTCCTTCTTTCTTCCGTTCTCTCTCTTTTCTCCTTACTTCTTTCTCTTCCTTCCTTCTCTTTCTTCCTTTTCCTTCTTTCTTCTCTCTCTCCCTCCCTCCCTCTCTTTTACTTTCACTTATTCTCTTTTCCTGTTGGCGACCTCCATTCCCCCCAACCCCTCCGTCCCATTGTGTCTGATTCTTGGTTTTATTTATCAAATTTATTTATTTATCAAATTTATTTATCAAATTTATTTATTTATCAAATTTATAAACCGCCCCTCTCCTGACAGACTCAGGGCAGCGTACAACAATAAAACAGCTACAAAAGTTAGAAATACCCCAAAACACATTGTAAAAACAACTACAAAATTTAAACAAACATGCAGCCATCCGTCATTCATACTACAGGTTCAAGGGCCCCAGGCCTGCTGGCATAAGTGTGTTTTCAAAGCCTTTCGGAAGGGCAGGAGAGAGGGGGAAGTACAAATATCTGGGAGGAGTTGGTTCCAGAGGACCGGAGCCGCAACAAAGAAGGCCCTTCCCCGTGGTCCTACCAGCTGGCATTGCTTGACCAATGGAACCTGGAGAAGGCCGACTCTGTGCAATCTGATAGGTCACTGGGACATTTTCCCAAGGGGTGAGCCATTGCCACTTTCCAAGGGCTGGGAGAGAGTGACTGGCCCAATTGGCTTGGTGACTAGAACTCAGGATCTCTCAGTTTCCAACCTGGTACCTTCATCTCTAGCCCCTAACATGGTGCCGTTTCTCCCTCTGCTCGCTTCCTTCTGACCCAGGTTCATTTTTGGCACCTCGTGGATCCAATGAGTGGGGTAGATTGCCAGAGCTGTGGGGCATTTTTCTTTGGGGTATTTTGGGGTTTGGGGTTTTTTTCTCTCCCCTTCCCCACCTGGGACTTAAACTCTGCTTTCCTTGAAACCCCAAAGCCTCCGTAAACCTACGAGAGTAGCTTGCCTTCCCCATTCTTGGGCACTTCCCATGCAAAGTCTCACTATCTGGTCCGCAAGGTAGAATGGAAATAAAATCCTGGAACCCCCCCCCCTCCCTTTTCCCCTTCCCTTCTTTTCCCCCCTCCCAGGAATACTTTTGTGGCTTCGCTTTCCCTATCAGACCTTTTAAAACAACCACATATCAAAGCATCATTAGCAATGCAGCACTGTTAAATTGAGATATTAACTTCTTTCAAGCATGCATTTTCGGAAAGGGGCGGGGGGGGGGCAGGCAGTTTTGTAACTCCTGACTGCGGTAGCCCCCCCACCCCATCTCTCTCTCTCCCTCTTTTTATTATTATTTTGGCCCAAGGCACCAGCATCTGGCTGCTGGAGAGACTGTAAAAATTAAAAAGCCACACAAATCACGGGGAGAGAAAAGCAGTAAATTCAGTGATAAGAATTTAAAATTAAAATGTTCCGGGGCTTTTATATTCCACCAAACATGAAAGGAACGCGGGGTTTTTCTTCCTCTTTTTTTTGTCCCTGTTGCAATAAAACGGCTGCCACTAATAGCTGCCTAATTCCCTTCCTTTCTGCCTCTACGTTTGGCATAATCAGCCTTCCTTGGGCCATTGCCGGAAAAAAGGGCAATAAAGTTAAAGTAAACCGAGGGTAGCGGCTGGCCAGGACGGCGTGGGGGGAGGAGGAAGAGGAGGAGGCTCCTAACACCGGACTTGGGGCTGGTCCAGCCTCCAAGGGGGGGGGGAAAGCATTTTTTCCACCACCCCAAAAGAAAAGAAAAGGTTTTGAAGCGGTTCTGTCCAGCTTTTCCCCTAATAAATGTTTATACAGTGGCTCCTCTACTTACGAACTTAATTCGTTCCGTGACCAGGTTCTTAAGTAGGAAAGTTTGTAAGTAGAAGCCATTTTTCCCAAGTAAATCAATGTGAAAGCAAATAATGGGGGAACCACAGGGAGGGTGGAGGCCCTGTTTCCTCCCAAGAGATTCCTAGAGAGGCCCCATGGAGGCTTCTCCCCGCCTTTTCTGGCTCTGTTTCCTCCCAGGGGATTCCTAGAGAGACTCCATGGAGGCTTCTCCCTGCCTTTTCTGGCTCTGTTTCCTCCCAGGGGATTCCTAGAGAGACTCCATGGAGGCTTCTCCCTGCCTTTTTCGGCCCTGTTTCCTCCCAGGGGATTCCTAGAGAGGCCCCATGGAGGCTTCTCCCTGCCTTTTTCGGCCCTGTTTCCTCCCAGGGGATTCCTAGAGAGACTCCATGGAGGCTTCTCCCTGCCTTTTCTGGCTCTGTTTCCTCCCAGGGGATTCCTAGAGAGACTCCATGGAGGCTTCTCCCTGCCTTTTTCGGCCCTGTTTCCTCCCAGGGGATTCCTAGAGAGGCCCCATGGAGGCTTCTCCCTGCCTTTTCTGGCCAAGTTTCCTCCCAGGGGATTCCTAGAGAGGCCCCATGGAGGCTTCTCCCTGCCTTTTCTGGCCCTGTTTCCTCAGAGGGGATTCCTAGAAATGCCCCACAGAGGCTTCTCCCCGCCTTTTCTGGCTCTGTTTTCTCCCAGGAGATTCCTAGAGAGGCCCCATGGAGGCTTCTCCCTGCCTTTTCTGGCCCTGTTTCCTCCCAGGAGATTTCTAGAGAGGCCCCATGGAGGCTTCTCCCCACCTTTTCTGGCCCTGTTTCCTCCCAGGGGATTCCTAGAGAGGCCCCATGGAGGCTTCTCCCTGCCTTTTCTGGCCCTGTTTCCTCAGAGGGGATTCCTAGAGAGGCCCCACAGAGGCTTCTCCCCACCTTTTCTGGCTCTGTTTTCTCCCAGGAGATTCCTAGAGAGGCCCCATGGAGGCTTCTCCCTGCCTTTTCTGGCCCTGTTTCCTCCCAGGAGATTCCTAGAGAGGCCCCACGGAGGCTTCTCCCTGCCTTTTCTGGCCCTGTTTCCTCCCAGGGGATTCCTAGAGAGGCCCCACGGAGGCTTCTCCCCACCTTTTCGGTTATATTTTCAGAGGCTCGGGTTTGTAAGTGGAAAATGGTTGTTTATAACCTGTTGGCCTTATAATGTCACCCATAATGGACTCTCAAGAGATTTTGGGGGACCTTAGAATGTCTTAATCCCAAGGAAGGTTAATCCAGCAGAATAGTTGCTGGAAGGGACCTGGGAGGTCTTCTAGTCCAACCTGTATCTCATTTTTGCCCGTTCCACTGATGGGTGGCAAGCCCCTTGGTCTCCTCCGAACTCCCCCCACTGAAAAAGAGGGGAGAAGGAGTGTAATTCCGTCCTTTGGCAGCACTCAAAGGGGCTGTGAGCAGAGGAGGGAGGCAGAGGTCGAGGGAGGAGGGTGTGACTAACATGGCCAGCCATTCAAAGATGGGACCACATTGTTCCCAACGTCCAGATGGCCCTTGGAATAAATCAGGGGAGGCCGGAGCAGGCTTCCAGCGTGTTCACCACTCAGTGGTGTAATGGGGAGGCAGAGCCAGGACCCACCCTTGAGAAATGGACATTGAGACTGCAGCCAATTCCTTTCCCTTCGTTTTGAAGGCCACTGCTAGACGTTATGACACTCCAACGTTTAGGGCTGTTGCTAAATTCTTGACTTCTCTTACGGGTGTTATCATGGGACGTTTTGTCCTGTCATTCCTGAATTGGCAACGAAGCCTGTACATGTGAGAAATGTTGTTGTTGTTGGAAGTAGCTGAGAGCCACCGATAGGGTTGCTAGCGGTCAAGGAAAATTGCAAGAGGCAGGAATGCCGACTGGGGCTTGGCCAGGTTAGACTCTTCGCACCCTCTGCTGCTGCTTTGTGAGATGGAGACTCACAAACACACTTCAAAGGGATGAAATGCACACGTCCAGGTTGAAGGGGTCGCTTCCTCGGTTTCTGAAACTCTTGCTGGTAGACAGATTGGTTCCACACAGCTTGGGAAGCGGGAAAAAGCCTATTGCTTCCATGTAAATGCTTAGGAAAAGAAACTACCATATTTTTCAGAGTATAAGACGCTCCTCAGTTTTGGGGGAGGGAAATAGGGGAAAGAACCTGCTTACCAGGTGATTCCTCTGGCTAGCAAGTCGTATTTCCTGCAGTCGAGCATGGAGCCATTTACTTTGAGTTTGCATCTGTTGCGCGCCCGTGTGTTGTTGTGGTTGAAGCTGAAGTAGTCATTGACAGGAAGGACATTGTGGCAGAGGATTTTATGGGCTGTGCTTAGGTTGTGTTTAAGACAAGGAAGCTCCAAGCTTTCTAAGCCCAGGATTTCAAGAGTGGAGGAGTGGAGAACTCTTCTCATAAATTATCTCTTGGCACTTCCTAATGTATTTATTTCTGAAATGCCATGTGTGTTCCAGGCAGATGAGCTGTATTCGAGGATTGGTCTGGTGAACGCATGTCTTGTAAAATCTGCTTTCCCCTCTTGTCTAAAAGGCGTTGTGATTTCCCACAACCGTTAGAAGAATCTGTCCGGAGTTCATGTTTTTCCATGGATGCCCCACCTCAGTCTGGGCCAATGCTTCTCATCAACTGGATGGGGGATCCCAAGAGTTGAGGTCCACATCAATTAACCTTGCTGAGAAATGTTGGATTAGGGCAAGGGCAGGCAAAGTTGGCTCTTCTAGGACATGTGGACTTCAACTCCCAGAATTCCAGAGCTGGCACGATTGGCTTGGGAATTCTGGGAGTTGAAGTCCACAAGTCATAGGAGAGGCAACTTTGCCTACCCCTGGTCCAAGGGGCAGTTAATAGATTCTCAGCTAGCAAGTATCTGAGATACATCACTCTACAGGTTAGTAAAGAGCAGGAGGTCTTGAGTAGCCTCTCTAGGAGTTCAGCGTTTCTGCCAGTTGGAGGCAGCCTTTCTTTTCTTAATCCCCACTCGAAAATTACTCAGAGCTTTCTTTACTTCGGGCGTCTGCTGGTTGAGTGATGTCCCCCAAACATTTGAGACAGGACATCAAAGTTTCACGGAGGGTCAGTGATGAAAAGCAAGCCGCCTCCCCTCCCCCAGCAAAGTGCCCATGTTCTAAAGAGGCTGTCTTCATTTTGGACCTTCCTCTGACAGGTGTCACTCCTCGGCCCTTGATCTGTTGGGGATTTGCTCCAACGGAGAGAAAGCTCGCTTGTTTCCAAGCAGGTGGGATTGACCTGAAGGCAGTTGAAAGGAAGAGGAAATAAGGGACGCCTGGAGAAGAAACCAAAGACACCCCCAAAAAAGCATCCGTTGGGAGAACCCAGGGGTATCGTCTGCAGGTCCAAGACTTTGGCTCCTTGTTGTTTAAGTGTAAGTTTATTGGATTTGTATCCTTCCTCTCCTCTGAGTCAACGGAGAGGGGCGGCATACAAATCTAATAAATAAATAAATAATAAATTCTGTGAGCCGCCCCGAGTCTTCAGAGAAGGGCAGCATACAAATCTAAATCTAAATAATAATAATAATAATAATAATAATAATAATAATAATAATAATAATAATTTGAAAACCATTGGAATTGACACAATCTCCATCTGTCAATTGCAAAAGGCCACTTTACTGGGATCGGCAAACATAATTCGCCGCTACATCACGCAGTCCTAGGTGCTTGGGAAGCGCCCGACTGGGGATGAAATACGAAATCCAGCATAGTGATCTCGTTTGCTGTGTTGTACTGACATAATAATAATAATAATAATAATAATAATAATAATAATAATAATAATACAGGGTGCCTTCCTAATATGTTAGGATCAACAACAACAACAATATTTTATATGCCGTCCCCCTCCGAGGACTCGGGGCGCCTTACAACATATAAACATTGAAACCCAAATAATTAAAATTAAAAGTTACATCTAAAAACTAAAGAGCCATTTAAAATACATTCATATCCATTCAATCAATAAACCCACTCTACGTTCATCAGCCAGAGGGGAGAATCTAAGGACCCCAAGCTTGGTGACATAGATGAGTCTTGAGACTTGCAGAAGGTGAGGAGGGTGGGGCGGTATGAATCTCCAGAGGGAGCTGATTCCAGAGGGCCGGGGCCACCACAGAGAAGGCTCTTCCCCTAGGCCCTGCCAACTGGCATTGTCTAGTTGACGGGACCTGGAGAAAGCCGACTCTGTGGGACCTGACCGGTCACTGGGACTCATGCGGCAGAAGGCGGTCCTGCAGGTAGTCTGATCCGATGCCATGTAGACCTTTATAGTCACACATAGGGGTTTATAGGTTTACATTTGGTTCCTGGTCATTTGAATCCTCATAGCATTACTTTTCTGGTAGATATATATTAATATATGAAGGTCTTGGCATATTCGGGTTTCTTCCCATGTAGGATTCAGCGATTTCTGGTGACATTTCGACGAGGTCCCGCTGGTCATCTTCAGGCTGGTGCTTGTGTCCTTGTGCCCGGGCGAACACAGCGAGGCCTGAGCTGCCTTCCCTCTATAAATACTGGTGGGTGGGTGTGGAGTGCTGGTCAGCAGCTGCAAGCTGTGTTGAAACTTCCTGCTGAGTCAGTGGGGCAACACCTGGGGTCATTGATGCAAATAGTTTGATAATTTTGTTTATTCATTTATTTATGGAATTTATTTGCTGTCCATCTCATATTTACCAACTCTGGGCGGCTTACAACATACAGGTTGCCCCCAGGGGTGGGTCCTGGCCCACTGCTGGTTCGCTTCCTCACGCCCTGCAGTGTTAAAAACCCAGCTTCTGCGCAGGCGTAAAAACAAGATGGCGGTGCTTAATGCGCCACCAAAGCAGGCGGTTCGGGGGCGTGTCCATCCAGTTCAGCAAGCGGTAGGAAATTCCCGCTACCGGTTCTGTAGAAGCAGTGTGAACTGGCAGGAACCCACCTGTGGTTGCACCCCCTCCCAAAGAAAAGCCTGTGACACCTGCAATATTTGCCCCCCACCCCAGGGCTGAGGTCTTGCAACCCCCCCCCCCACCGCAGCCCCACCGCACATCCCAAAGTGTGTCCCGTGGACTCAGGGGTGTGTGTGTTTCTGTGTATTTTCTTTCCCGGGGTGCGAGGGCGAGACGAGGCGAAGTCAAATGTCTCAAAGTCAGATCCCTTTTTAGTATGAATTTGCTGTATCTCATTCCGAGCACTAATTCCAATTTAATTGCAAGTGGCCCGAAGCCTCTTCAATAGGAGTAACAAATGGTTTGATTTTGTAAACTTCATCAGACTGCATTTTAAATGCGACACAGTCGCCTGGCTCGAATGCCAATGAAGCACTGAAGTAGCTCTCTGTTTACTAATTATCCGTTTTTACTTCAAGCCACGCTGGCTGGCTTGTCTGATTAAATCGGATTTGTGGGATACAGAGCAGCTAGCAGAGTTTTCTCTATAGTCCACGAGATTGGAGCGGTGGAGCGCCTGGCTGCACACTGTAAATTATATTTCCTTTTAAAGGGGACGTGTCTCTTTTATGCCTTCGCCCTGCCGGCTGCATATTAAACATGACGGGGTGGGAGGAGGGACTCTTCCTGGGATGTGCATCTCCCCCCACCCCCTCCCTCCGCCCCACACGCTCACCCGGCTGGGCTGTGCATTTAGCCAGTGGTGCCTCGGGTTGGGGGGAAGAGGGGAGGAAGGGGGCAGAGAAGGGAGGGAGGGGAGAGGGAAAAGAATAAGAGAGGAGGGAGGAGGGAGGGAGGGAGGAGGGAAGAGAAGGAAAGGGGAAGGAAATGAAAGGAAAGGAAAGGAGAGGGAAGGGGAAGGAGGGAGGAAGGAGGGAAGGGAAGAGAAGGGAAGGGGAAGGAAATGAAAGGAAAGGAAAGGGGAGGGAAGAAGGGAGGGAGAAGGGAAGAGAAGAGAAGGAAAGGGGAAGGAAAGGAAAGGAGAGGGAAGGGGAAGGAGGGAGGAAGGAGGGAAGGGAAGAGAAGGAAAGGGGAAGGAAATGAAATGAAAGGAAAGGAGAGGGAGGGAGGAGGGAAGAGAAGGAAAAGGGAAGAAAATGAAAGGAAAGGAGAGAAGAGGAAAGGAGAGGAAAGGGGAAGGAGGGAGGAAGGAGGGAAGGAAAGGGGAAAGAAAAGGAAAGAGTAAAATGGAATTTAATGGAAAGGAAAGGAAAGAGGGAAGGAGGAAAGGGTTTGAAAGAGGAACCAGGAAACATTCCATCGTAGCCTTTATAACATCCAGCCGTGAGTAAGCTGGACTTTGGGAGTAAGGAAAGCTCCAGGGACCAGCCTCCCTTCCACAAATGCTGTTTTCCAGTTATACTCAAAGCCGTTGTGGGCCCAGGAGATGAGTTGGGGGGTCCCCGGGCCTCTCTTTTTCCTTCAACCTCCTCCCCTCTTCCTCCCTTGCAGCCCCTCCCTTGCATGGGTCCCCCCAAACTCCATGCCAGCCTCTTTGCACCTTTGATGTACGTGGCCTTAACGCTTGGCCCCTGCTGGCCGAAGGAAACCGGCCCACATCCGGGGGTTCTCCTGACAAAGCCCCCCAGGCCTGACCCCACTTCTTCCCCCCTCCCTGCCCCCTCCCCAAAAGCCCCAAAGGCCAGAGAAGGTGGCCATGGTCCCGGGGCCATCCTTAAGCCTCCTCGTCTGTTGTGGGGACTTTTCATTCCACAAGCTTGACCTCTCCTGACCCTTCTTTCCATATCTATCTTTGTGCTGGGAGCTTTTTATATTTTAATTTGCTTTTGAATGTCCTACAAAATTAATGGTATACTTTCCTCCCTCTTTGGGCTATTGTGTGCCGTACAGTCCTGCCGAGGCCCCTTGGTGTTTTCTGATAGCGCCGTTACCGTGGAAATGAATGGCCGCGATGCTTTTCCCCCATCCATATTCTCCCGGTTTTAATTGTTGACAGTAAAAAGCATTTAAATGCTCTAAATTTGTAATCATCTTCTGGAGAAGGGAAAAAAGGGAGGGGGAAAAACAACATGAAATTGTCAAGCCCCTGAAAGAGTCGGCCCCTTCCCCATTTCTGGGATTGCATCTCCTTTCATCTCTCCCCACCCCCAAAACATGCCTTGTGGGGGGGCAGGATGTTATTTGGGGGGGGACCTCTCCCCATTTTCCTTGCTTTGCTTTGCCCGAATGTCTGTTCCAATATCAAAATGCGTTTTCAAAACAAGGAGGATTTGTTGTTTTCAGAAATCTTCCATTTTTGTCCAGTTCTGCACAGGACAAGCGATGGGAAAAGGGTTGGTTGTTTGTTTAGTCAAGTCCCTATTGGTGGTATACAAAGATATACTATTTGTTTACATGATACTAGTCAAATAGAAACATTATTTGGCTGGGGAGATGTAGGATTTCCTGCTTGGGCAGAGGGTGGGTCCCAATGGCCTGCAAGGAAGGAAGGACGGACGGACGGAAGGAAGGAAGGAAGGAAGGAAGGAAGGAAGGAAGGAAGGAAGGACGGAAGGAAGGAAGGAAGGACGGAAGGAAGGAAGGACGGACGGAAGGAAGGAAGGACGGAAGGAAGGAAGGAAGGAAGGACGGAAGGACGGACGGAAGGAAGGAAGGAAGGAAGGAAGGACGGAAGGAAGGAAGGACGGAAGGAAGGACGGAAGGAAGGAAGGACGGAAGGAAGGAAGGACGGAAGGAAGGAAGGACGGAAGGAAGGAAGGAAGGACGGAAGGAAGGAAGGACGGACGGAAGGAAGGAAGGACGGAAGGAAGGACGGAAGGAAGGACGGACAGAAGGAAGGAAGGACGGAAGGAAGGAAGGAAGGACAGAAGGAAGGAAGGAAGGAAGGATGGAAGGAAGGACGGAAGGAAGGAAGGAAGGACGGAAGGAAGGATGGACGGAAGGAAGGAAGGACAGAAGGAAGGACGGAAGGAAGGAAGGAAGGAAGGACGGAAGGAAGGACGGAAGGAAGGAAGAAGCAATGGGTAGAAACTAATCAAGAAGAGAAGCAACCGAGAACTAAGGAGAAATTTCCTGACAGTCAAAACAATTAATCCGTGGAACAGCTCCCCTCCAGAAGTTCTGAATGCCCCAACACTGGAAATTTTAAAGAAGATGTTGGATAACCATCTGTCTGAAGTAGTGTAGGGTCTATTATTTATTTTTTATTTATTTATTTATTTATTCATTCATTCATTCATTCATTCATTTATTTATTTATTAGATTTGTATGTCACCCCTCTCCATAGACTTGGGGCAGCTTACAGCAATAATAAAAACAATGTATAACAAATCTAATATTTAAAATATCTAAACCCCCCTTATTTAAAAAGCAAGACATACACACAAACATACCATGCATAAACTATATAATAGTTATAATAATAATAATAATAATGCCGCCCCGAGTATTCAGAGAGGGGCGGCATACAAATCTAATATATTATTCATTCATTCATTCATTCATTCATTCATTCATTCATTCATTTATTTATTAGATTTGTATGCCGCCCCTCTCCGAAGACTAATAATAATAATAATAATAATAATAATAATAATAATAATAATATAATTTTAATAAAAATAATTTTATTATTTTTATTGCTCCAAGCTGCCCTGAGTCCCATGGGATTGGGTGGCCTAGAAGTCAAATAAATTTAATTTAATTTAATTTAAAAACAATCTCAGCACCACAAACTTCAGTGAATTCAAGGAGCCGAAGAAAGTCTATGGAAAGGAAGGACAAAGGCCTCGAGAACGTCACGATTAAACAAAAGGTAGAAACACAAAAAAAACGGCCAGGGCACTTTTGCCGCTGACTCCCAAGTCTGCAATGAATGCCTTTTAGAGGGAGGGGTCTTTTTTTCTTTAAAATTATAGATCTGGCCATGGGAATTAGCATTTCTGTGCCCCCCCCCTTCCCCTTTGGCCACGTGGCAGGTTGAACGTCTTGCCTGGCCCGGAGGGGGTGGGCAAGGAACAATGGTGCGAAGGCTGTTGTGCCAGCAGTTGGCAAGGCTGCCAAGGACCAGACAAGCAGCCTTGGCAGTCGCCACGAACAGGGTCGAGCCCCCACCTCACCTCCGCACGGGGATTTGGCTCCCGAAAAGGCTCTTTATTTCCTGGCCCCGTGCCAGCCAGCCCCCCCCCCCCCCAGGCTCTCTCTCTCTCCCTCTCTCTCTGGGGTGAACATCTGCCAAAGTTGGCCACAAGGAAACGGTGGAGAATGGACGCTGCCCTTCCTCTCTTATTTTATTTATTTATTTATTTATTTATTTTGTCCAATGCAAAATTGAAAGTTAAAGAGAATAAAAACATGTACAGTACTGTAGTAGTAAATATCAGGGAGAGGATAGAAACATAGAAACATAGAAGACTGACGGCAGGAAAAGACCTCCTGGTCCATCTAGTCTGCCCTTATACTATTTCCTGTGTTTTATCTTATAATGCATGTTTAAATTCTGTGGATTTACCAACCATGTCTGCTGGAAGTTTGTTCCAAGGATCTACCACTCTTTCAGTGAAATAATATTTTCTCACGTTGCTTTTGATCTTTCCCCCAACTAACTTCAGATTGTGTCCCCTTGTTCTTGTGTTCACTTTCCTATTAGAAACACTTCCCTCCTGAACCTTATTTCACCCTTTCACATATTTAAATGTTTCGATCATGTCCCCCCTTTTCCTTCTGTCTTCCAGACTCTACAGATTGAGTTCATGAAGTCTTTCCTGATAGGTTTTATGCTTAAGACCTTCCACCATTCTTGTAGCCTGACTTTGGACCCGCTCAATTTGATCAATCTCTTTTTGTAGGTGAGGTCTCCAGAACTGAACACAGTATTATTCCAAATGGGGTCTCACCAGCGCTCTATATAAGGGGATCACAATCTCCCTCTTCCTGCTTGTGATACCTCTAGCTATGCAGCCAAGCATCCAAGAAAAGATATGAGAATAGAAGATGTCAATGAAGAATAGAGGAAAAGAGATATGGATGGTGGTGGGCGCCAGCTGGACACCTTGCTGCCTCAGCCCCCCAGACAAAAAGGGGGGTGGTCCATCCCCGCCAAGACAGGATCCCTGCCTCTTGGGAATAGATCTGGGGGAATCGGCTGCTCTCCTGAAGACCAGGCTGGATGGCCTCAAGTGGTGCCCACACTTTCTATTCCATGGGGTTGAAATCCTCTTCTGCATTCGGCAACGGCTGTAGATGCAGGTTCAGCACGCCCGGTGCTTCCCCCTGCCCCCTCCCCATCCTCGGGGCCCAATTAGTTCCCCAAAGGAGGGTCCGGGGGTGCCTCTGCGGATTTGTTCCAGCCCTGCGCACCGGCCCAGCCTCATTGTCCGGTCTTCCTCTCCCGCTGGCCACCTTTCTCTCAGGCTCAGCGGGTGCAACTTACGGGAGAGCCCTCTGGTCAGGCGTCCTGCCTGCTTGGCCACAGCTGGCCGAGGTGCTCAGGCCCTCGGACCCCTGACCTTTGCCCCCCGGCCCTGCTGACATGTTGAAAGTGACAGCCCCCAAGGCCGGCATACTTTGGAGGATTTACTCTTTGTGGGTGCTCCTTCTCCCTCCCCTCTCCCCTTTTGTTGGTAGAAGTGGCGGCAGGGTTGGGCCAGGCTGCGTGTGGGGCTGGGGAGCCAGAGGGGAGGGGTCTGCCTCCTCTCTCCCCCCTCTCCAGGCGGGAAGAAGATAAGAGGGATTCTGGCCCACGTCAAGAGCGCTGGCTTCTCTTAAAGACTGTTTTTCAGTCTTTGCCTCATTAATTCATCGCCAGGCAGGGTCTTTGCCTGTCACTGGGAGGGAGGGAATCATTCCTGCTCTCTCTCACACACAAACACACACACACACACAAACACACACACTGGAGCAGAGCATCTGCAAACCAACAGGTGCAGTCAGGAGCTGCACTTTTCACAGGCTTTTCACAGGGAGGAAGGGCAGAGGTTCTTGCAGGAAGAGTTGAAAGTAGTTCCTGCCCTTTTGGCCACCCAAATCTGAAATCTGTGGGTTGCTTAATGCGCCCTGAGCTTGGGGGTTCTCTTGTGGGCCTTTCCTTGCCCAACTTGGGAACATTATCAGGGCTAGAAGGGAATGTTGTTTGAGTAGCGGAGGAGGAGCCAGCTGTGTGTTTGGACTAAAGGCCCATCAGAAGGATGGGAGGCTGAGTCAACCGTGAGCCAGTGGTGAGATTTGAACAGGAGGGGAGGGAGGGAGGGAGGAAGGAAGGAAGGAATGAGAACAGAACAAGAAGGAAGGAAGGAAAGAGAGAGAGAGAGAGAGAAAGGAAGGAAGGAAAAAGAGAGAAAGGAAGGAAGGAAGGAGGGAGGGAAGGAGAAGAGAATAAGAAGGAAGGAAGGAGGAGAATAAGAAGGAAGGAAGGAGGGAAGGAATGAGAACAGAACAAGAAGGAAGGAAGGAAAGAGAGAGAGAGAAAGGAAGGAAGGAAAAAGAGAGAAAGGAAGGAAGGAAGGAGGGAGGGAAGGAGAAGAGAATAAGAAGGAAGGAAGGAAGGAGGAGAATAAGAAGGAAGGAAGGAAGGAAGGAGAACAGAACAAGAAGGAAGGAAAGAGAGAGAGAGAGAAAGGAAGGAAAAAGAGAGAAAGGAAGGAAGGAAGTAGGGAGGGAAGGAGAAGAGAATAAGAAGGAAGGAAGGAGGAGAATAAGAAGGAAGGAAGGAGGGAAGGGATGAGAACAGAACAAGAAGGAAGGAAGGAAAGAGAGAGAGAGGAAGGAAGGAAGGAAGGAAAAAGAGAGAAAGGAAGGAAGGAGGGAAGGAGAAGAGAATAAGAAGGAAGGAAGGAAGGAAGGAGAAGAGAATAAGAAGGAAGGAGGGAAGGAATAGCAATAGCATTTAGACTTCTATACTGCTTCACAGTGGTTTCACAGCCCTCTCTAAGGGTTTACAGAGTCACCCCATCACCCCCAACAATCTGGATCCTCATTTGACCCCCCTCGGAAGGACGTAAGGCTGAGTCAACCTGGAGCCAGTAGTGAGATTTTAATGGCTGAACTACAGCCAGCAGTCAGCAGAAGGAGCCTGCAGTGCTGCCCTCTAACCACTGTGCCACGCTGGTCTCCTGCTTGAGCAGGGGGTTGGACTAGAAGACCTCCAAGGTCCCTTCCAATTCTAATCTGATTCCAAGAGCCATCATCTCTTCTGTCAGACAGCAACTGGGGGCCCTGGGTTGAAAGTTTATCGATGGGGAGCCTGAATTCTTGGTATCTCCGCTCCTCCTTCTCGTTGCCTTGACGAAGCTGCAAAACTCAGAGGCTGTTGCCTACATTTGGGTGACCAAGTGGGGCTCAGTGACCTCACGTTTCTCCTCTACCCCCCTCCCTGGCACTTGCATGCCCACCGCTTCCCAAATTGCCACCCTAAGAAAGCCTGTGTTCTATTTAGAGGTCCTCTCCGCGATGAAGTTGGCCTTTGCCACGCAAGATAATGAGAGCTTTGTGCCGGGGAGGTGCACACACCTGGGACCAGCTCCAGCAGGGCCCCTCCCCTCCTGTGTCTAATTGGGGTGGGGGGAGCCAGCGCAGGTGTGAACGGAGAGGCTGCTTTGCTGGCATCGGGTTGGACTGAGTCCCGAGGAGGCGCGTGGCTGTGTCAGAGCGAGAGGAAGGATCTGGGCTTTTGTCGGCATCAGGAAGTATTTATCCCCAAGCTGTGCTTGGCAAGAGCTGTGCTTGCAAACTGTAGTGCGTGTGGCTTCATAAGTAGCTCCGTGCATTGAGCATTTGGCATTTAGCACTTAGACTTATATACCGCTTCACAGTGCTTTACAGCCCTCTCCAAGTGGTTTACAGAGAGTCAGCCTCTTGCCCCCACCAATCTGGGTCCTTCCTTCCTTCCTTCCTTCCTTCCTTCCTTCCTTCCTTCCATCTCTATCTCTTTGTCTCTTTATTCTTTCTTTCTTTCTTTCTTTCTTTCTTTCTTTCTTTCTTTCTTTCTTTCTTTCTTTCTTGCAATAGCACTTAGACTTATATACCGCTTCACAATGCTTTCCATCCCTCTCTAAGCAGTTTACAGAATCAGCCTCTTGCCCCCAACAATCTGGGTCCTCATTTGACCCACCTTGGAAGGATGGAAGGCTGAGTCCACCTTGAGCTGGTGGTGAGATTTGATCTGCCAAAGTGCTGGCAGCTGGTGGCAGAAGTAGCTTGTAGTACTGCACTCTAACCACCAAGGTGGTGACCTTGGTTCCTATCCTCCCTCCCTCCCTCTCTCCCTTCCTTCCTTCCTTCCTCCCTCCCTTCCTACTTTTCCTTCCTTCCTTCCTTCCTTCCTTCCTTTCCTTCTTTTCCTCCCTCCCTCCCTCCATTCCATTCCATCCATAGCAATAGCAACAGCAATAGCATTTAGACTTATATACCGCTTCCCAGCCCTCTCTCAGCAGTTTACAGAGACCCCTTTCCTTCGCTTCTCCCTCTCCTCAGGTTGCCCACCCCAGTGTCCCCTCTCAAAACCCAAATTCTACCTCTGAAGCGGAAAATAGACGTGTAGAACCACTGAAACATTTGGCGAGGCAGAAAAAACACCACCCCGCGTGGCTCTTTTGACGAGATGCCATGGGAATTGGATTCGAAATGCATTCCCAATATTTGTGGGGTCTTTCCCGGACCGAAAGGCCGTTGCAGAGTAGTAAGTAGCCCTCCCCTTGGGCCACGCTCTCCCCGGAACCATATTTAGCCTTCGCAATGAAGGCCGTTGGCATCGCTCCCTCGTCCTTCCCTCGTTTCCTTTCAAATATAATGACGGACAGTTCATTTCTGGCATGCCAATGAGGTCCCAATTGCCTCTCATTTTCTCTTCCCTTCCCTCCCCTTTCATTCTTCCAAGGCAGCGCACCATGAATTTAACCATGCCTGGGATAAACATAGATCCATCCTAAGATAAAATACAGGAGATAGTATAAGGGCAGACTAGATGGACCAGGAGGTCTTTTTCTGCCGTCAATCTTCTATGATTCTTTGAGACACACACTTGTGAAGACAGATCCGAAGGAAAACAATCAAGTAGAATTGCGTCTTTCCAAGCTGTGGAAATGTTCCCAATTGAGCTGGAGTTTATTTCATGCTTCAAAGAGAAAAGTGTCTTCTGAAGTTGCTCTTATGGCTCAGGAAGACCCCCGGAAATGTCCCGTTTTGCCCCCAAATTGTGAAGATCAAAATGGATCTTCCATCCCTCCCATCCCCAGAAAGAAAATTTTCAGAATATTTGGGAGAAACGTGAGAAGAAAGTCCTGATTCTTTTGGAGTTAAGTGCAGAAGTTGTTCCAGCAGTGGTTATTGTTATTTTTTTTTATTTTACATTTTCAAAATAATCTCTGGTTTGCCTGTGGATATGTGAGAAGCCCATTAGAGAGAAACCATTTCTTCTCAATTGCAGATGGTGAAATTACACATCTACCCTATGAATATGTTCGCAATTTCTTATTTTCCGTCTCTCTTTAATTTACCTCCTATTTCATTTTATATTATTCTGTTCTAATTTGCTCCCTAACTAGTATAATAATCAGGTTTCATTAGAGAGAGGGCGGGAGATGTTTAGTTAATAAGTTCCTTCGATTGTTGCCTTTGATAGAATTCAATATATTAAAAGTCGCAACCTTTGCTACGCTAGTCTTCTTCTGTCTGGTGAAAACTTGCTTGTGTTCCTTGATGCAAAACAGACAGGTAGGCAGGTAGACAAGAAGTGGGGATGGATGGATAGATGGATGGGTGAGTGGGTAAGTGGGTGAGTGGGTGGGTGGGTTGGGTAGATGGATGGGTAGATGGATGGATGGATGGATGGATGGATGGATGGATGGATGGACGGACAGATGGCCACAGAGACAGACAACTAAAGAGATGAAAACTCTGAAATCTGAATGCCCTCGTGAGTCAAGTTTGCATAATTTCATTTCTCCCAAGAGGGAAACCAACCACGGTTTCTGCATTGTGTGAAGAAGGCCCTTCATGGAGAGAACAGGTTCTTGAATGGCAGAAACTCTCTGCACACATTTGTGAAAACCTGCCAAAGATCCCTGCATAATTCTCCTCCTCCTCCTCCTCCTCCTCCTCCTCCTCTTCTTCTTCTTCTTCTTCTTCTTCTTCTTCTTCTTCTTCTTGTTCTTCTTCTTCTTGTTCTTCTTGTTGTTGTTCTTCTTCTTTTTCTTCTTCTTTTTCTTCTTCTTCTTGTTCTTGTTCTTCTTCTTGTTCTTCTTCTTCTTGTTCTTGTTCTTCTTCTTCTTGTTCTTCTTCTTGTTCTTCTTCTTCTTGTTCTTCTTCTTGTTCTTCTTCTTCTTGTTCTTCTTCTTCTTCTTCTTGTTCTTCTTGTTGTTGTTCTTGTTCTTCTTCTTCGTCTTCTTTTTTTTTTCTTCTTCTTCTTCTTCTTCTTCTTCTTCTTCTTCTTCTTCTTCTTCTTCTTCTTCTTCTTCTTCTTCTTCTTCTATCAAAGTCTTCCTGATTGGCTTTGCTATTCAACCCAGGGAGGAATTCAGGACCGATGGACATGTTGAGGACTGTCTCCCTTTCCCTGGCCGTTCGCAAGGAGTTGTCCATGTGCCAGACCTAGGGTGTAGGAGCCCGAGACGGGGCTGTCTAGGGCTTGCAGACCTTCTGCCCACCTGGCCAGGTGTTTCTTCTGGAGGTGACCTCCCGTTTCCTTCTTCCTCCAGGCTCGGACATGGCTGTCTTCTGCCTGCTGTGCGGGAAGCGCTTCCAAACGCAGAGCGCCCTGCAGCAGCACATGGAGGTGCATGCTGGCGTGAGGAGCTACATCTGCAGCGAGTGCAACCGCACATTCCCCAGCCACACGGCCCTCAAGAGGCACCTACGCTCACACACAGGTAAGCAGGGGGGGGTCAGGGAAACCTGCCCGGACAGTGACAGACAGGGAAACTGCAGGATTGGAGAGGGTGGGTGGGGGGAACCATCGAGTTCTCTGATGAGGAGCACGGGGTGCATTATTATTATTATTATTATTATTATTATTATTATTATTATTCTGGCGCACAAATCCCAGGAGCCGATTAGGTCCCACAGAGTTGGCCTTCTCCGGGTCCCATCGATAAAATAATGCCGTCTGGCAGGACCCAGGGAAAGAGCCTTCTGTATTGCCTCCGTACAAATCGATGGTGAGGCCCCACTTGGAGTCCTGTGTGCAGTTCTGGTCCTGCACCTTGAGAAGGATAGAATGGAACTGGAAAAGGTGCAAAAAAGGGCAACGAGAATGATCAAGGAAATGGAGCCCCTCTCTTCTGAAACTAGGTTGCAGCACCTTGGTCTCTTCAGCCTTGAAAGACGGTGTTGAAGGGGGGACTTGATCAAAGTGCATAAAATCAGGCATGGGACAGAAAAGGTGGATGGAGAAAAATTATTTTCTCTATCACACAATACTAGGACGAGGGGGCTCTCCCTAAATCTCACAGGTGAGAAAGTGAGGACAAATAAAGGGAAGGAAGGAGGAGGAGGAAGAGGGGGAGGAGGAGGAGATGGAGAAGAAGAAGAAGAAGAAGAAGAAGAAATAGAGGAAGAAGAAGAGGAAGAAGAGGAAGAAGAACAAGAACAAGAAGAGGAAGAACAAGAAGAGGAAGAACAAGAAGAAGAAGAAGGAAGAGGAGGAGGAGCAGGAAAAAGAAGAAGAACAAGAGGAAGAGGAAGAAGAAGAAGGAAGAGGAGGAGGAGGAGGAGGAAGAAGAGGAAGAACAAGAAGAGGAAGAAGAAGAAGAAGAAGAAGGAAGAGGAGGAGGAAAAAGAAGAAGAACAAGAGGAAGAGGAAGAAGAAGAATGAAGAGGAGGAGGAGGAAGAAGAAGAAGAGGAAGAACAAGAACAGGAAGAGGAAGAAGAAGAAGAAGAAGAAGGAAGAGGAGGAGGAGGAGGAAAAAGAAGAACAAGAGGAAGAGGAAGAAGAAGAAGAGGAGGAGAAGGAGGAAAAAGAAGAAGAACAAGAGGAAGAGGAAGAAGAAGAAGAGGAGGAGGAGGAAGAAGAAGGAAGAGGAGGAGGAGGAGGAAGAAGAAGAACAAGAGGAAGAGGACGAAGAGGAAGAGGAGGAAGAGGAAGAGGAGGAAGAAGAAGAAGAAGAAGAAGAAGAAGAAGAAGAAGAAGAAGAAGAAGAAGAAGAAGAAGAAGAAGAAACGGATGCCAATTTAGGAGACATTGTGCCTAAAGACCTGTGTGTGTTTGGGGAGGTGTGGTTGGGAAGCAGCTGTGCAGAAGAAAGGGGGCCGAATTTCCTGGGCCCGAGCAGCAAGTGGAGGCAGCGGCCGCCTGTGAGTCTATAACAAGGGGGAGAATTTATGCTCAGGCACGAGTTGGGTCTGACACGGGGATAATGAAAAAGCGTAGGTCATTGTGGATGACTTAAGCTTTCAGCGGCGGAGGAAAATGTATGAAATGGGAACAGCATTACACGCTTGGCGGCTCTGCACATCTGCAGCGGGACGAGTGAAATACAGTGGGGCCATTCTTTACCATAAACTTGTGGCCGTCGCATTTGCCGAGCCTTGGAGAAGGTTGTAATTACACCGACAAGACAAATCAGCAATATTTAAATATTCATGAACAAAGTCTGGGGTGATCAATCTATCTTTATTGTCCTTCCATTCAGCTCCTGTAATAAATATTTTTTAAAAGAGGGGAGGGCGAAGGAGCTGATGCTGCCCCCTCCTTCCATCACCTCCCTCCCTCTGCCCCACCGTCCTCGAAGAAGGAAGGCTGAGGTTTGGGAGGGAGACATCGATTGGGGGCCGGAATCTGGACCTTCGCACCAACCGTCCCCAGAAATAAACTCGAAGGGCTCAACAATTCCTTGGGGACTTCTCCTGGGCAGCTGCAGGGATGGAGAGCGGCCGAAGACACCAAAACTGCCAACACCCCTAAGGGGGAAAACTTCCCATGTTCCACAACCTGTTGGCATAATAATAATAATCGGAAACTTCAGATCGTGCAGAATGCAGCTGTGAGAGCAGTCATGGGCTTATCTAAGTATGCCCATGTTTCACCAACACTCCGCAGTCTGCATTGGCTGCCGATCAATTTCCGGTCACAATTCAAAGTGTTGGTTATGACCTATAAAGCCCTTCATGGCATTGGAGCAGAATATCTCCAAGACCGTCTTCTGCCGCACGAATCCCAGCGACCGATCAGGTCCCACAGAGTGGGCCTTCTCTGGGTCCCGTCAACTAAACAATGTCGGTTGGCAGGCTCCAGAGGAAGAGCCTTCTCTGTGGCGGCCCCGACTCTCTGGAACCAACTCCCCCCAGAGATTAGAACTGCCCCTACTCTCCCTGCCTTTCGTAAACTCCTTAAAACCCACCTTTGTCGTCAGGCATGGGGGAACTGAATCACCTCCCCTGGGCATGTACAATTTATGCATGGTATGTTTGTGTGTGTGTTTGCTTAGTAAATGGGTTTTTAAAAATATCTTAAATTATATTTAGATTTGTCATGAATTGTTGTATCCTGCTGTGAGCCACCCCGAGT
The DNA here is from genome assembly GCF_031021105.1 of Erythrolamprus reginae. Lineage (NCBI taxonomy): Eukaryota > Metazoa > Chordata > Lepidosauria > Squamata > Dipsadidae > Erythrolamprus > Erythrolamprus reginae. Next base: position 33,264,336 of record NC_091961.1, on the reverse strand, counting down.
CTGCGGAGAGGGGCAGCATACAAATCTAAATAATAAATAAATAATAATAAAATAAATTTAATAATAATTTATTAGATTTGTATGCCGCCCCTCTCTGAAGACTCGGGGTGGCTCACAACACAATACACAATGTACAAATCCAATATTAAGAACAGATTAAGGGGAGGAGGGGAAGAGAAGGAGGAGGAGGAAGAGGAGGAAGAAGAAGAAGAGCAGGAGGGGGAGGAAAAAGAGGAGGAGGAGGAGGGGATGAAGGAGAAGGAGGACTGTGAGATCCTTTGTACTCTGTACTTTGTCCTTTGTACCTTTCATTACCCAAACCAGCCAACATCATCAGTAACATAGTGACTAGCACTGGTGACGTTACCTAGTTGGGCCACGAGACGTCTACGAGAAAACAACCGAGCTCAGACCCCCCCCGTTTCAACCCTGGGCACTTGTGGGCAGGCGTGGCCTTGGTCTCGTGGCCCCCCATGGCTTCCCTCTGACCCCAGACCCCGCCTCCCTCCTTCTCGGCTGCAGGCGACCATCCGTACGAGTGCGAATTCTGCGGGAGCTGCTTCCGGGACGAGAGCACCTTGAAAGGACACAAGCGGATCCACACGGGGGAGAAGCCCTACGAGTGCAACGGCTGCGGGAAGAAGTTCAGCCTGAAGCACCAGCTGGAGACCCACTACAGGGTCCACACGGGTAAGGGGGCAGGGTGGGGGCGCTGGGCGCTGGCAGCCTGCAGCTCCTGTAAACGGCGGGTCGATATTCACATTGCTTTTTCTGCTCCCGGCTTCATTATTCGCTCTGCCTGGGCATGGACGGCCTATTGACGGGGAGGGGAAGCCAGGCTGTTAATTACTGCACGGAACGAAGCCCCCCCCCTCCTCAGCCTTCTCCCACCTCGGCTGCAGCTGGTGGGATCCAGAGGGGCTTCTCTGGGAGGGACTGGGAGGGCAAGGATTGGCCCCCGACTAGTCCATGTAAGGCCGAGATTAGGTGGCTCGCAGGTACTCTGAGAGCCACTTCTCTAGCTCTGGGGGGTTGCAGGAAAAAGAGTCCCCCCCATTGTTGCAATGACTTTTAACATCCCCCACCCATGATTTCCCCCCGTCCTCCTCTTTTTTCTCTTTCTCTTCCCTCTCTTATTTCTCCTTCTCCTTCTTCTCCTCTTTCCTGTCTCCTTTCTCTTCTTTCTTTCTCCTTCTCTTTCCTCTCCCCTCCTTTTCCCTTCTGCTCTTTCCTCTCTTCTTTCCTCTCCCCTTCTCTTACTTCCATCTTCTCTTCTTTCTCCTCCCCTCTTCCCTCCTTCTTCCTCCTCTTCCCTCCTTCCTCCTCCTCTTTCTCTTCCCTCGCTTATTTCTCCTTCCTCTTCTCCTCTGTCTCTTCTTTCCTCTCCCCTTCTCTTACTTCCATCTTCTCTTCTTTCTCCTCCTCCTCTTTCTCTTCCCTCTCTTATTTCTCCTTCGTTTCCTCTCTCCTTTCTCTTACTTCTTTCTCCTTCTCCTCCTCTCCCTCCTTTTCCCTTCTGCTCTTTCCTCTCTCCTTTCTGTTTCCCCTTCTCTTACTTCCATCTTCTCTTCTTTCTCCTCCTCCTCCTCTTCCCTCTCTTATTTCTCCTTCTCCTTCTTCTCCTCTTTCCTGTCTCCTTTCTCTTCTTTCTTTCTCCTTCTCTTTCCTCTCCCCTCCTTTCCCCTTCTGCTCTTTCCTCTCTCCTTTCTGTTTCCCCTTCTCTTACTTCCATCTTCTCTTCTTTCTCCTCCTCCTCCTCTTCCCTCTCTTATTTCTCCTTCTCCTTCTTCTCCTCTTTCCTGTCTCCTTTCTCTTCTTTCTTTCTCCTTCTCTTTCCTCTCCCCTCCTTTCCCCTTCTGCTCTTTCCTCTCTCCTTTCTGTTTCCCCTTCTCTTACTTCCATCTTCTCTTCTTTCTCCTCCCCTCTTCCCTCCTTCTTCCTCCTCTTCCCTCCTTCCTCCTCCTCTTTCTCTTCCCTCGCTTATTTCTCCTTCCTCTTCTCCTCTGTCTCTTCTTTCCTCTCCCCTTCTCTTACTTCCATCTTCTCTTCTTTCTCCTCCTCCTCCTCTTCCCTCTCTTATTTCTCCTTCTCCTTCGTTTCCTCTCTCCTTTCTCTTACTTCTTTCTCCTTCTCCTCCTCTCCCTCCTTTTCCCTTCTGCTCTTTCCTCTCTCCTTTCTGTTTCCCCTTCTCTTACTTCCATCTTCTCTTCTTTCTCCTCCTCCTCCTCTTCCCTCTCTTATTTCTCCTTCTCCTTCGTTTCCTCTCTCCTTTCTCTTACTTCTTTCTCCTTCTCTTTCCTCTCCCCTCCTTTTCCCTTCTGCTCTTTCCTCTCTCCTTTCTGTTTCCCCTTCTCTTACTTCCATCTTCTCTTCTTTCTCCTTCTCCTCTCCCTCCTTCCTCCTCCTCTTTCTCTTCCCTCGCTTATTTCTCCCTCCCCTTCTCCTTCGCCTCCTCTTCCCTCTCTCCTTTCTCTTCCTTCTTCCTCCTCTTCTTCCCTCTCCCCTCCTTCCTCCTCTTCTTTCTCTCCCCTCTCTTATTTCTCCTTCCTCTCCTCCTCCTCCTCCTCCCACTCTGCAGGCGAGAAGCCCTTTGAGTGCAAACTCTGCCACCAGCGGTCCCGAGATTACTCCGCCATGATCAAGCATCTCAGGACCCACAACGGAGCCTCCCCCTACCAGTGCACCATCTGCCTGGAGTACTGCCCCAGCCTTTCCGCCATGCAGAAGCACATGAAGGGCCACAAGCCGGAGGAGATCCCGGCCGACTGGAGGATAGAGAAGACCTATCTCTACCTGTGCTACGTCTGACGGGACAGAATCCACCCCCTCGATCGCTCCCTGACCCCTTTGCCTTCTTTCGCCCCCTTTTCTTGCTCATTTTGCGTTGGGTTCCATCCACCCCCCTTTCCATGGTCCTTAGGGTTGCCGGGAGTGGGTGGGGCAGGGAGAAAGGAGGGAGGGGGAAAGGGAGTCCCCCAATGGAGCATCCCCTTGACCCATCTCCAGCCCTGGCCAGCTGTGGACTCCCTCGGGGAACTCCAGGCGTCTTCTGTTGCTCCTTGGGGGGCGGGATGGCTAATTTCTCTCTGTCGGGGTGTAAGCTGAGATCCAATCAACCCCCTGAACTGCTGCCTCGGTTTCCCAAGGATCCTTGGAATTGTAGCATCACATGGAATCTCTACTAGGTTCCATTGAGTTTGCTCCAGTGCGGATCCCTAATGTACCCAAGATCCTCCTGGAAGTCACATCAAGAGCTGGGTGCAGTTTTACACATAGGCATCCAGCTGATTCCCCACATTTACACACACACAAACACACATACACACACTGTCCTCATGGGTTCCTTTGAGAGGGTGATGTAGCTGCCACATTCAAGGCCATGTTTGGTTGGGAGAGATGGAAATGTTAGGGAGCAGAATAGCCACAGATATCTGCGATGCCCCAGCTGTGGGGAAGGTAACATCTGCCTTGGGACATCCTACATCCCTCCTGGCAGCTACTTGAGAAGATCAAGGAAGGGCAGGGAGTCTACTAAGGGAGAGCATTAGGACCCCCCAGCGCCAACCCTTTACTCATTGATTCAACCGATCACGTTTGGGCCTTGGCAGCTCCAATGTTGAGGGGTTGCTGCCCCAAAAGAACGAGACACCCCCTCCTCCCCAGATGTGCTCTGAATTGGCCTCCGGTTATTCCCTGGGAGCCGCGACCCTTTCTTCTGACCAAAGACCATTCTATGCATTTGTTTTTATTTATTTATTTTTAAAGTGAGAAGGAGAGAGAGGGATGAGGAGGAGAGAGGCAGTGAATGTTTGCACATTTGCTAGCTTGGACGGCCAATCGTGTCCGAGCACAAGAGGAATCCAGATGACAAGGCTTAGGGGAAACCCAGCGGCTGCTAGAGAGACTTCCCCCAAGGATCTGCCCCTCTGAGGCTTTGGGAAGCTCTGTGGAGGCCCTCTTCTCAAGCCCTCCCCCGTTGACTTCCATGGGGGTAAGAGGGATGTGCTTTCTCCTAGTCAACAGCCGCAGTCCCACTCCCTCCTCTGTAACAAGACCATTGAAGTCAACTTCATGTAAGCCTGACCATTAGCGGATGGAAGCCAACCTAGACATGGCTTCAGTTACTCATGAGGATGGCCCAAAGACTCCTAGCACCGGTAGCCGATTGAGGTGTGTTGAGGGTGCAGCATGGAAGCCTCCCTGGCAGTCTTGACTTCTGTACATGGAACGGCCTCCTTGCTCCATGGAGCTGTCCAAGGTCCAGCTGGGACCTTCCTTTTGCTCGGGCCTGATCCCTTCATCTCTGCCTAGCAAATGGTGGGGATGGGTGGATCCAGCCTTGTGCCTTTTCTTCTCATTGGGCATCATTTGTAGCCAGATAAATTGTCCAGGTAGGTCTGACCCAAAGTTGAGACTCCAATAGAAATGCCAATTCCTCTTCTCGGAAGGGTGGAAGACCAATTCCCAGAGATGGAGGAGCTAATGCTGTCTCTGGGCAGGTGTGTCTCCTGGCCGCCCTACCTGGGCTTATTTGAGAGGCTATTTGTCCTACATGTCCACTTGCAACCATCACCAAATCTTCATGTCCCCAATATTTTATTCTAGGGTGGATCTTCTCTTTCTGCTTTGCACAGAACAACATCGCCAAGAGAACGGACAGTTCTTATTATAGGCCTATCTCTTGGTTGGTGGGGGGCATTGCTTCCCCCTTGATGGGGGGATTGCCTCTTCCAGCTCATCCTTCTTTCTGTCCAGGGATGTTGTGAAAGTTGGGGTCCCTCCTCTCCCCTCCAGAACCTTAGGTTAGGGGTAGCTTCCAGAGTTTTCCCCCCAAATAGCCACCAAATTGCAATTTGGAGGAAGGAAATAAGGGAAGGAAGGAAGGAATAGAGGCCTGGGAGAACACCTGTTGGGTAGACTACATGTTCTTGATTTAAGTGCAATCCAAATCCAATCCAATTTAGATTTTGACATGTCTCCATCCCTCAATGTCCTTGTCCTGGGGTGCCCATCTGAGCTAGGAAAGGTGTCCCTCTTTCCTCTTGATGCCCTGGCCAATGGCTTGAGGTTCCCTCGCTTCTCCATCTCGACCCTTGGTGCCTTCAGCCCAGGGCCAAGGGTCTTTCTCTTCTCTCTTGCCCCCTCCCCTATTGAGCACCATCCCATGGAGATTTCTCTGGAGGCCCTTCCTGTCCAGACCTCTGTGGCCAGAGGGGAATGCAGCTGCCCTCCATCCTATGTTGTGTCTTTGCTTTCGTTTCAATGATGTTTCTCATTTTCGCACATTGTACTTGAAATGACCTCGGTTTCTTGTGACCTCATGAGCTTTTTTGAGTTGGCTTTCTGCGGGGAGGAGTTGGGTGGGGGTTTCATTGCTGAAAAGGCCACCAGGCTGGAAAGGAGTCTTTGCACCCATGTCCAAAACACAGCCGACAAAACCCCTTGGACGTTGCTCTCCAACGCCAGCTGCCTTGTTTCGCCTTGATTGTGTATTATTATTATTATTGTTGTTACTACCAAAATTGGTGTTTGTTGTTTTTACGATCCAGCCTGACGTGGTTCAGAGATGATCTTGAAAAGCTACCTCTTTTTAAGTTGATGTTGTTATTGTTAAGTTTCTTCTCCTTTTTTGGCAGTTAAAAAAAAGCACAGTTTTTTGCAATATTTGTGGGCGGGTGGCTTTGTAAATTTTCACTTCATCTCATGCTTTATATTGACAATTGTACATTTTATTTTGTAATTTAGCTGCTTTTATACATGGGGGGAAAGTTCAGCCAAGGAAGTGCAGGATCCATGTTTCTCAACCACTCAAGTGACATGGACTCCAACTCCCAGAATTCCTCATGCTGGCTAGGGAATTCTGGGAACTGAAACGCATGCAGTTTAAAGTGTTCACGATGGAGAATCGCTGGTGTAGATGGAAGAATTTTAAGCGGATTAATCTCTGTCCCGTTGCTCCGCACACTTTCCCTCCTAAAATCTGACCCTGATCTTTCCTCCATGTTGGAAGATACTGAAGGCCTTAAAAATTGGGTGGGGGGGAGAGAAAAAAGGGATAAAAAGAGACTCTATGTCGTCGTAAGTTCAGAGAGCTGAAAATTTAGCGAAACTTTTAGCAATTTGGTAAAAGGAAAGAAAAATAAATAAATAAACCAGTTACACTTGAATATGTGAATAGTTAAGTAGAGTTTTGTTTATAATGTGAAAAGAGAGAGAGAGAAATGACAGCATTCAAAGCAGATCTTTTAATGAACAATATGCAGTACCAGTGTGACATTTGTCGGAGGCGGCAACTGCCCCCAGCCCTTCCGATGGAGCCCCCAACCCGTGTTGGGTGTCGTCTTTTTACAAAGTGGGGAGGGGGAGGCGTGTGAGGGGTCTTCCTCTCTCTTCCCCACCCCTCCCCGAGCTAAAAGTGTTGGACTGATAAATTATTTCAAAAGTGTGATATTTTTGTAACCTCTGTTAGTCTCCGTGTGTCGAGCAGGATGTGGTCCCACTCCTTCCCTCTGTAAATGTGAACAGGGATATGTTTGCGTCTCCCGGTGTGCGTCGGAAACCTAGTATTAAATAATAAATCATGCAGTATTGTTGTACAGAGTGGGCCATGTCAGATGGTACTCGACTCAGGAGGGGAATCCCAGCTTGCAAAACACACTTGGGAAGGGATCCAGCCGGATCCGGTGGGACTCTCGGCGTGCCCCCGTGGAGAGGACGGATGGGTGGGAAGGACACGCCACTGGTCTGGGGGAGCAAATGGTGGGCTGGCCTCTTGCCTCATTCCTCCCTTTAATGATGGTTGGCTTTCTATCATGGCATGGCATGATCCAAGCTGGCTTGACCGGTGATGGCAAAGTGCTTGGCACCACAAGGAGGAGGAAAGGCGAGTCACAAAACAGGACCTGCACAAACCAGGTGGAATTGGGGGGCTTCGGAGGAGGGCAAAGGGGTCCCCTCCTTGGCCCCTTCACAGGCTGCCATTCTGCCCCCTCCCCTTTCCGATCTGAGCCTGGGATCCCCTCCCACCGACCCCTCCCGTGGGTTTGATTTGGCTTCCCTTTCAAAGTATATATTCCTGGCTGTCTGTGAATTGTCGCTTTGGGATTACCTTTCAGAAACTGAAAGCAGTACGGTTATTGTGTACACAATCCCCCCCCCCTTTTTGCCGATGTGTGTTTCGTGCGTGTCCGTCCGATGGAGAAATATAACTTTGTGGCTTCTTTGTGGTGGGAAACAAGACTGGGGCGGCTTGAGAGTACGATCCTCAAAACACAACTTTGGATTAAAAAATGGCGCTCTTTTCTTTTTTTTTTGGTCAATCTTTGTGCCTGAAAAAAAAAGTGTGTTTGTTTGTGTGTGTGTGTTGATTTCTGTGCAAAAACAAAAGAGGAATAAAATGCTGCAGTGCTTTCTTAACTAATGATTTGGTACCTTGGGTGAGTGGGGGACTTGCTAGCTAAGGGACGTCATGGTATGGCCATTGCCCCCGTCTTCGATTCTTGGATGGTGAAATTATGGGATGCCCCTGCCCCCTGCAGGTCCCGGCCCCTGGGTCCCCTAGCGGTGCAGGAAAGGATGCCCAGGCCCCATTGCACCCCAGTCCCCCCATCCTTTGTGCCCCTTCCACCCCACAGTTGTGTCCTGCTTCGCAGCAACACAACTTGCACAACCCAAGCATGGGAGACAGCCCGTGCTAAAGTTGCCCAGCCTTACTCTGTTGGCAGAGTCGAAGCCTACTGAATGGGCAACTTCCACACACTATTTCAATGGTCTCCCTTCCATTCCAAAATACAGCGGTACCTCTACTTACGAACTTAATGCGTTCCGTGACCAGGTTCTTAAGTAGAAAAGTTTGTAAAAAGAAGACATTTTTCCCATAGGAATCAATGTAAAAGCAAATAATGTGTGCGATTGGGGAAACCACAGGGAGGGTGGAGGCCCTGTTTCCACCCAGGAGATTCCAAGAGAGGCCCCACGGAGGCTTCTTCCTGCCTTTTCCAGCCCTGTTTTCTCCCAGAAAATTCCTAGAGAGGCACCACGGAGGCTTCTCCGCACTTTTTCTGGCCCTGTTTCCTCCAAGGAGATTCCTAGAGAGGACCCATGGAAACTTCTCTCTGCCTTCTCCGGCTCTCTTTCCTCCCAGGAGATTCCTAGAGAGGCCCCACAGAGCCTTCTCCCCACCTTTTCAGGCCCTGTTTCCTCCCAGAAAATTCCTAGAGAGGCCCCACAGAAGCTTCTCCCTGCCTTTTCCGGTTAGAGTTTCAGAGGGTCGGGTTTGTAAGTGGAAAATTGTTCTTTAGAAGAAGCAAAAAAATCTTGAACACCCGATTCTTATCTAGAAAAGTTCGTAAGTAGAGGCGTTCTTAGGTAGAGGTACCACTGGAATTCTTCTCCTTGCCCTGCCCACTTCTTTCCAGACCCCACCCACTTCTTTCCAGACCCCACCCACTTCCTTCCAGACCCCACCCACTTCTTCCTGGCCCCACCCTCCAGTCTCTTCAAGGCTACCAAAGGAGTCTGCCTTCCGTTGATGGATGCCAAGGGTTTTTGGCAGGGAAGGCTGGGATTGGGGTCTGCAGACAAGGCCTGGGGGGGGCAAAAGATGACCAGGGGCTGAACGTCTTCGCTCTCCACTTACCATGACCTCCCTTAGCCCAGGGCTGTCATTTTCTTGACATGCATCTCAGTATTGGTTGAGCATAGTGTTGAAAAAGAGGCAGGGCTTTTGGGGGAAGGCTCTGGAGCCCTGCCACATCTCCATGGATGTTCATCGATTTCATGTATATATCTATATATCTATATACACTGCTCAAAAATAAATAAATAAATAAAGGGAACACTCCAAGAACCCATCCTAGATCTCAACAAATGAAATATTCTCATTGAATCCTTCGTTCTGTGCCAAGTTGAATGTGCACAACAGCAGGTGAAATGGATTGTCCATCAGTGTTGCTTCCTAAGTGGACGGTTTGATTTCACAGAAGTTGGATTGACTTGGGAGTTATATTGTGTTGTTTAAGTGTTGCCTTTACCTTTTTTTGGAGCAGTGTATCTATATATTAGCACTGAGGACCGATTGCGGCCTCCTGGACCAAGCAAATTTAAAGCTTATTCTTCCCTGGTTGTGTTTCATCTCTTATCGCCTCATGTTGTCGCTGTTAAATGTGCCAGTTTGATCATGTTAAAAGAGAAGTCCTTGTGTTTTAATTGCTGTCCTGGCTCGGTCTACCTCAGCACCTCCTGCTAAGCCTGACTTAAGAAGGTGCCAGTTATTGTTGTTATTATTTTTGTTATTTAGTTGATTTCCCAAATACTGTGTTATGTGTATATATATATATATATATATTTCCCCTGTACAAAGTTCTTTTCTGTCCCTTCCTTTGCAGTGCAGCTTGGGCGTCTTGGTTATAAGCTCTCTCTAGAGTCTTAGACGCATTTAAGTTAAAATACACACACACACACACACACTTACGAAATAAATCAGTTCTCCTCCCCCACCTTCACTCCCCCCCCCCAAAAAAAAGTTGTGGTGTCATTCTCTCCTCCTGCACCTCTTCTGTAAATCCCAGCAGTGTCCTCTGTAAACTTTCCGTGTTTTCTGGCGAGAGGTGGGGTGGGGTGGGGGGCAAATACGTCAAAAGGAATCCCCCCCCCCCTCCGAAAAAAACCAATGTATTGCTGCAGGTTTTTTTTCTCTCCATTTGTCACTAAGTGAAGTTTGTGCCTTCTATAGCAAAGAGAATATTTTTTACATCCTACTAACAGTAGAATTTTTTGGTAGTGGACATTTTTTGTATTTTTATTTATAAGTCTCATAAGGAAAATAGCAATGTTCAGTTGTATATCTTGAATCTGCAGTTAGGAATTTAAAAAAAAACACACAATAAAGTTGATTCAGTCGTCGATGTTGGTGGCTCCTTCGTGTCTTTTATTCTTTGCCGTTTTCGCAGCTGGGATGGTGACGTCAATTTATGATGGGCCTTGAACTGAATTGATTTTATCCTCACCTCCCTTTGCCAAAAAAGAATAAGTTCTACTTTCGTCATGTTATGTTCATATGTACTATAATACATATTGTTTGACAAATAAATAAATAATCATCATCACCACCATCACCATCCAGGATTGGCCACTGGGAGAAAGAAAAACTGGCTTCATAGACCACACTGAGTCACAACTGTGGTTTTACGGTGTTTCTCAAATAATGGGGCGCCCCCCCTGGGGGGGACACATGGAGCAATGTTTGGGGGGTGGCGCATGACCCCTGTGAATGTGCTAATTTTTTGCCGCAGGGAGTAGGGGGGTTTTGCACCGAAGAATAGCCCATCCTATCCCGTCCCATCCCATTCCATGATCGAAACATTTAAATATGTTAAAGGGTTAAATAAGGTCCAGGAGGGAAGTGTTTTTAATAGGAAAGTGAACACAAGAACAAGGGGACACAATCTGAAGTTAGTTGGGGGAAAGATCAAAGGCAACGTGAGAAAATATTATTTTACTGAAAGAGTAGTAGATCCTTGGAACAAACTTCCAGCAGACTTGGTTGGTAAATCCACAGTCACTGAATTTAAACATGCCTGGGATAAACATAGATCCATTGTAAGATAAAATACAAGAAATAGTATAAGGGCAGACTATGTGGACCAGGAGGTCTTTTTCTGCCATCAGTCTTCTATGTTTCTATGTTTCTATGCTGTGCTGTGCTATGCTATTCTCCATTCCATTCTATTCTATTCTATGCTATTCTCCATTCCATTCTATTCTATTCTATGCTATTCTCCATTCTATTCTATTCTACAAGCCCCCCTGAGCCAGTGGCGTTCTAGGACGAGGGTTGGTCTGGGTTAGAGTATTGGGGAGACTTGCTGGCGGGGCCCGTGCTTTGCTTTCCTCTGGAGGAGGGGGGCTTTTGCCAAGACTGCTCTGGGTGTATCGGAGGCTCCCCGGGGAGCTGAGCAAGTTTGCTTCAATGGAAGTGAACTCGCTCATTTAAACCTGACTATAGGCTGCTCCGGCCTCCCGCTGGGTTAATTATCCTGTAGTTCTAAACTGATTGCTGTACACTACGCTTAAGCCCTCCTCTATTTATTTACTGATTACATTAACTGCTGCGCCCGGCCCTCTTTTTCATGGTGATGCAAACTCTGCAGCCCTTTGCCCAACGCTGGGTGCCCGCTTGGTCGGAGGGGAGGGGAGGCACCACACACCAGGAGGGGGAGGACAGCTGATGGGCAGACGTCGGCCAGGCAGACAGGAAGGAAGGATGCTTCTTGGGGAGGGGGTATTTTTGGGGTCCCCCACCATGGCCCGGCACCCCAAAGCAAATTTAAAGCCTGCCTTGAACTGCCCTCATCCCAGGTCAACTTAAACAAGTCCTGCCAAGGTTGACCCAAAATCGAAAATACGGGCATCTGACCGAGGGGATTTTTATGACTTGAACTTTGCCAGGGAGGGGGGTGGATGAGGAGAGAGAGGGGTGGAAGAGATTTGCCCCGCCAAGCTGTGTAATCCCATGAAAATTAAAATGCAGTTAAATGTTAATTACGTGGAATCAACGGGCAATTAGTGTTACTTAAATATAGTGTGCTGTTTATATTCAAATTATTTATGAGCATCGATAGACGCTTTTTGGCTGCCCCATCCTGGAAAAAAAAGCCTGGTAGGCCCCCTCCTCATCTTTTCCCAACAGAGGAAGGAACAAGGCAAGGAGACCGTTTCTCCTATGACCACCACCATTTTTTTCAATGATGATTAATGCTTTAGCACGCTGGGAATACAGAATAGTTGAAGGGCACCTTGGAGATCTTCTATTCCAACCCCCTGCTCAAGCAGGATAGGTTATGCTATTTCAGACAGGCAGCTGTCCAGTCTTTTCTTAAAAGCCTCCATGACTTCTGGTGGCAAGCTGTTCCACTGGTTAATTGTCCTCCCTGTTAGTTTCTCCCTAGTTCCAGGTTGCTTCTCTCCTTAGCAATAGCAGTAGGATTTAGACTTATATACCGCTTCATAGTGCTTTTACAGCCCTCTCTAAGCGGTTTACAAAAACAATCTGGGTCCTCATTTGACCCACCTCGGAAGGAAGGAAGGAAGGAGGGAAGGAAGGAAGGAAGTTAGAAGGGAATGAGAAGAGAATAAGAAGGAAGGAAGAAAAAGGGAGGGAGGCAGGGAAGGAAGGAAGGAATAGCAATAGCATTTTGAGTTGTATACCGCTTCCTGGTCCTTTTCCAGCAGTTTGCAGAATCAGCCTCTTGCCCCCAACAATCTGGGTCCTTATTTGACCCACCTCAGAAGGAGGGAAGGCTGAGTTAACCTGGAGCCGGTGGTGAGATTTGAACTGCTGAAACTAGAGCTAGCAGTTCAGCTGAAGCAGCCTACAGGGCTGCCCTCTAACCACTGCGCCACTTGTTTAGTTTCCATCCATTGTTTCTTGTTCTGCCCTCTGGTGCTTTTGTAGAATAATTTGACCTCCTTCTCTCTGCAGAAGCCCCTCGAATACTGGACCACTGCTATCAGGTCACCTCCTACTTCTTTTCTCTAGACTGGCCCTACCCAATTCCTTTTTTTAAAAAATATATATATTTTATTGATTTTTTACAATATAAAGATCCACACAACATAAAACAAGTGCTTTGTGTATTGTGCCCTACCCAATTCATGCAACCATCCTTCCTATGTTTTAGCCTTCAGATTCTTTTTTTAAATTCAATATTTTTATTGATTTTGTTTTCAAATATAAACACACACACAACATAAAACAGGTGCTTTGTGATTAGTGCCCATCACCAGACAAACATTTACACCCCACCACCAAATTGTGGGTGTTTCTTGTATAAACCATTTTAACTCAAGAGCAAAGTATCTATTTACATATTATAAAGAATAGAATAGAATAAAATAGAATTTTATTGGCCAAGTGTGATTGGACACACAAGGAATTTGTCTTGGTACATATGCTCTCAATGTACATAAAATAAAATATACATTTGTCAAGAATCATGTGGTACAACACTTAATGATTGTCATAGGGGTCAAATAAGCAATGAAGAAGCAATATTAATAAAAATCTTAGGATATAAGGAACAAGTTACAGTCATACAGTCAACATGGGAGGAAATGGGTGAAAGGAATGATGAGAAAAACTAGTAGAATAGAAGGGCAGATTTAGTAGAAAGTCTGACAGTGTTGAGGGAATTATTTGTTTAGTAGTGATTCAAATTTGTTTCTTGTAGCTTGGTCTCGGATTCTACTCCCCATATATCGTCTTACCTGCGAGTCTCCAGTTTGCAGTCACAGTAACCAGGTTTACCTGCCCAATAATCACCCCACCAATGTCTTTTTCACTTGTTATGTTGTGTGGTGTTCTGTCTGGGTCACTCCGGAAGCCAAGACCAACCCAAAAAGAGAAGCCAGACACACCGGTAAAAGGCAAAGGCAGTTTATATAATTCAAGAAAAACACAGGTAACAGAAAATGTCCTTACAAACAGGAAAACGCTGTATCTTCAGATATATCCACGAAGGCAAAAGTCCATGCAGCAATACAGGATTCTTGTTGCCAAGACGAGGCTGTAGATAGCAGACCTACACCTCCCACGGGTCTTCCAAACTGCTGGGCCATAAGCCAGAAACAGAGACGTGGAGAACAAAGCAGGACACCGTAACTCCAACTGATAACACTCCACATGGCTTCAAGGGCTTGCCTGCCTTTTAAACCCTGCTAAGGAGGACCACACCCAAGCCCAGCTGTTCCTAATTCAGTGCTGATAATACTTCTTTAATTGCTCCTTTCTTTGATCTGACCGTCTCTGTCGCATGTCAATGACGGCTTGTGCTTCATCACCTAATGACTCCAAGCTACTGGTTGGGGAGAGGCCCCCCCCCCCGGGGCTCTCATGCTGTTCTCCTTCGTCCCATTTCTGACTTTCCTCTCCCCCGTCCGACTGTTCAGCCCCCTCCTCTTCGCTGTCATCCTCCTCCGGGCATGGAGCCAGCAGAGATGCAGCCGGTCCCTGAGCAGCCTCAGACTGAACCACAACATGTGGAGTCAGCCCTTATGGGTTTATCAACAAATGATGGTTAAATAACTTCAGCATGAAAAAGTGCAGAGTCAATTAAGCCCGTGCCAGATATATATTTTTGCCAACATTGGCAAGACGTCTCCTCCTTCAGCAACACGGAATTTATGCACTTCTACCCTGAAATAAATGTCAGCACATCATAACCAAGACATAAAGAATGTCATGTTTTAAAATAATATTTCTCACCCTCCATCCCAGCCTCCCACCCTGGTTTCTTTTGCTGGGTGACTGTAGACATTTCGTCCCAAAATGCTGCCTTACTCTTTCGTACTATCCTCGTTTGCTCCGGTTCTTCGTCAGGTTTTTATTTAGCCTCTCGGTGCTATTTTGGGGAGCTCATGTCATGCGGTGCGTTTACTGACCTCCGGTGAGGTCAGCTGTTCAGAGGCGCATGGTGGCAGAGTACAGACAGTTCCTCCCACATTCTTGAGTTTTGGAGGAGCGACCCATAGAGACACCCAGAAGGATGACACAGCTGTGGTAGAATGCTTGGCTGCATAGTTAGAGGTATAACAAGCAGGAAGAGGGAGATTGTGATCCCGCTGTACAGAGTGCTGGTGAGACCCGATTTGGAATAATACTGTGTGTCCAGTTCTGGAGACCTCACCCACAAAAAGATATGGATCAAATTGAACCGGTCCAAAGACGGGCTACAAGAATGGTGGAAGGTCTTAAGCATAAAACGTATCAGGAAAGACTTCATGAACTCAATCTGTAGAGTCTGGAGGACAGAAGGAAAAGGGGGGACAGGATCGAAACATTTAAATATGTTAAAGGGTTAAATAAGGTTCAGGAGGGAAGTGTTTTTAATAGGAAATTGAACACAAGAACAAGGGGGCACAATCTGAAGTTAGTTGGGGGAAAGATCGGAAGCAATGTGAGAAAATATTATTTGACTGAAAGAGTAGTAGATGCTTGGAACAAACCTCCAGCAGAGGTGGTTGGTAAATCCACAGGAACTGAATTGAAACATACCTGGGATAAACATAGATCCATCCTAAAATAAAATACAGGGTATAAGGGCAGACTAGATGGACCAGGAGGTCTTTTTCCACCGTCAGTCTTCTATGTTTTTCCATGGAATCCAGATTTGTGAAGTTCCCTTCAAACAGTTTTTGTGGAAACCGGGTTCTGCACGTGTCTATTGAGCTCTGCAGTGATTTTAGGAGCTGTGGTCTTGCGATCCGCTCTAACCATTCGCTTTAGAGTCCGAACGGTCTCTCTCAGACAACTTCGACTTTCAACCAGACCGGTGCTTGGCTGAGGACGTTTTCCCTTCCCTTTCCAAAGCAGTCATGACTTTTGAGGCATGACCTCCTGAAAGGCCAAACATTCGGGCACTTTCTGTTACACTAGCGCCTGCCATTCGAGCACCAACAATTTGGCCTCCTTGAAAGTCTGAGAGGTCTGCCATTTCTAGAAGGTTATAACCAATTTCTTTAAATTTCTGGGGGGAAATGGTAGTTTAAAAAAACATGTGAAATAACAGAATTAAAAAAAACATTAAAATATGTCAAGTTTTGAGCATGTTCAAACTAAGTCAAGTGTTTCCATTTTTATGTCCACCCCCTGTATCTCCACTTACAAGACTCGGATCCCTGCTTGTCTTGGGAGGCTCGTAAGCGGTGGAATCCCTGGGCTTTACTGCCATCGTGTGGACAGCTCGAACCCAACCCACAGCCCTCACCTTGCTGGACGGGGCAGCATGTCTACTGGGGTAGCTACAAAACACAATGGTTTTTTCTGGCAAAAAAAAATGGGAGAACCGGTCTTTATTAAAAAAATTTGAAAACAAAAATAAGGGAACAGCAGAAAGAAAAGCAATGTGTAACAAAAACATCAAATATGGAGAACATATTTACAATTACATTTCTGTATCTTCGGTTTCTTCAATTTTCCTTAAATTTACAGCCGTTCTATTTCCTTCTTTCCATCAATCCAATTATAAAATTTACCTCGCACGATATAGCATTCTTTATCCTGTTTATTCTGTGACTCTAAACTAAGTTTGCTCCATTTTGCGCATTCCAATATTTTCCTAATTAGTAGATGCTCTGATGGTACATTTTCCAAGTCCTTGGAGAGGGGCGGCATACAAATCTAATAAATCATTATTAATAATTATTCTTTTTTCCAGTTTTGAACAATAGCCAGTCGAGCTAGAGTTAATATATGTATTATTAAATAATAATTAGCCTTTTCGTGTTGACCTCTAATTATTCCCAATAAATAAGTCTCAGGTTTTACTTCTAATTCATACTGTAGTATCTCTTTTAATATTTTTTGAGTCATAATCCAATTTTTTTTTCTAGTCCAACCCACTGCAAAGGCAGGAAACCCTACACCACTTCAGACAAATGGTTATCCAATCTCTTCCAGTGTTGGAGCACTTACAACTTCTGGAGGCAAGTTGTTCCACTGGTTAATTGTTGTCACTGCCAGGAAATTGCTCCTTAGTTCTAAGTTGAATCTCTCCTGGAATAGTTTCCATTTGAGCTTCTTGTCTTGCCTCAACCCCCCTTTCTTTGTGGCAGCCCCTCAAACTTTGCAACACTGCCATTGTGTCTCCTCTGGTCCTTCTTTTCATCCAAGTAGACATACCCAATTCCTGCAACCATTCTTCATATGTTTTAGCCTCCAGTCCCCTAATCATCTTTGTTGCTCTTCTCTGCACTCTTTCTAGAGTCTCAACATCCTTTTTGCATCGTGATGACCAAAATTGAATGCAGTATTCCAAGTGTGGCCTTACCAAGGTCTTATAAAGTGGTACTAACACTTCACGTGATCTTGATTCTCTCCCTCTGTTGATGCAGCCTAGAACTGTGTTGGCTTTTTTTGGCAGCTACAGCACATGGTTGGCTCATTTTTAAGTGATTGACTACTAGGATTCAAAGGTCCCTCTCACAGTTACTACTATTGAGCAAGGCATGGGTGTAGCAACAGACTGTTGTGTTTCGTTCAATAGGTTTAGACATTATGGCAACCCAGTCTATGGGCACGAGTGCCAAAGCATTCATTTTTAAAAAAAAACTGTATATGGTACATGTGCAAATGCGCATACCTCGTCCCAGCACTAGGAAGTGCCAGATCGATGTGTCGATTGGATTTGTCTGTTGAAGCATTTGATGTTACATGAAGGCAGCTCATTCCAGTGGTTGTTAATTGCCCATTGTAGTGATCAGGTCTGTAGCAACATCGATCTCGCTAGGATCAATGGGGCTGATTTAGTGTCTTACTAACTCTTTAACAGGACACCTCATCAATAGCCAGCCACTTACAGATCATCAGTACATTACGGCAAGAGCCCCACTGCCGAGACCCCACACTGGCACTCACCCACTTGCCAGTCATCCTGAGGGGCTCCTGTCAGTCATATATTTGCTAGAACGAGGCAAATCTCAACCATCTTCCCAACTTTTCCACAAGGGTGTGGCTGGTTTTTTTTAAATTCTGGGGGGGAAGAATAATTGCTCAGTATTAAAGGTACAGTGGTCCCTCTTCTTACAAACTTAATTCATTCCATGACCAGGTTCATAAGTAGAAAAGTTTTTCCCATAGGAATCGATGTAAAAGCAAATAAGGCGTGCGATTGGGGAAACCACAGGGGGGGTGGAGGCCCTGTTTCCTCCCAGGAGATTCCCAGAGAGGCCCCACAGAGGCTTCTCCCAACCTTTCCTGGCCTTGTTTCCTCCCAGGAGATTCTTAGAGAGGCCCCACGGAGGCTTCTCCTCACCTTTTCCAGCCCTGTTTCCTCCCAGGAAATTCCTAGAGAGGCCCCACGGAGGCTTCTCCCTGCCTTTTCCAGTTACAGTTTTGGAGGCTCGGGTTTGTAAGTGGAAGATGGTTCTTGAGAAGAGACAAAAAAATCTTGAACACCCGATTCTTATCTAGAAAAGTTCATAGGTAGAGGCATTCTTAGGTAGAGGTTCCACTGTACTTACTTTTTATATTCCAAAGTCAAGTCCGGCAATCTTCTGGATGGGCATGAAGCCCATGTTAATCAAGATTAGACCAAAGGAACAATTTGTTCCCATTTTTTAGAAGGCACATTTATACATTCAATTCATTGATTTTCAATTCATTTCAGGCACATTCCGTATTGCTTACTCCCTCTCCCTGTTTGTTCATGGAGGATTGACTGTGGAATACAGAATCTCTCCAGAGAAACCAGCTCTATTGGATGCCCAATGTATGAAGATCGCAACTATCAATGACACAAAGCTCAGTTGTAACTTTGGAGAAGATGGCACTATTTCCCATTTCACGGGGAAGGGTAGCTGCTGTTTGGAAAGGCACAACTTAGATAGCACAAGAACTTGGAAGCAGCCCAGCAAGCTCTAATTTGTAAGGCCACAGAAAAGGAACATAATGCACAATACATGGCAGGTAATTGTATTAACTGAAATGTGATTCTGTTTTAATTCAATTTCAATTAAAATGAATCCAGTTCTGTGTTGGGCTTAATCCCACACGCGCATTGGAATTCAGTCCCTGGTCTTCAGCCTAAATAATAATAATAATAATAATAATAATAATAATAATAATAATAATAATAATAATTTATTAGATTTGTATGCCGCCCCTCTCCGAAGACTTGGGATGGCTCACAACAAACGATAAAAAAACAATATTATACAGGCACAAATCTAATATTAAGAAAAAACTAAAAACCCCATCATAATCAAAAACCAAACAGCACATACATACCAAACATAAATTATAAAAAGCCTGGGGGAAAGGTGTCTCAAATCCCCCATGCCTGGCGGTATAAGTGGGTCTTAAGTAGTTTACGGAAGACAAGGAGGGTGGGAGCAGTTCTAATCTCCGGGGGGAGTTGATTCCAGAGGGGCCGCCACAGAGAAGGCTCTTCCCCTGGGGCCCGCCAGATGACATTGTTTAGTAGACGGGACCCGGAGAAGGCCAACTCTGTGGGACCTTATCGGCCGCTGGGATTCGTGCGGTAGCAGGCGGTTCTGGAGGTATTCTGGTCCAATGCCATGTAGGGCTTTAAAGGTCATGACCAACACTTTGAATTGTGACCGGAAACTGATCAGCAGCCAATGCAGGCCACTGAGTGTGGGAGATACGTGGGCGAATCTGGGAAGCCCCACGATGGCCCTCGCGACTGTGTTCTGCATGATCTGGAGTTTCCGAACACTTTTCAAAGGTAGCCCCATGTAGAGAGCGTTGCAGTAATCGAATTTATTGTGTGGTCAAAATGATAGCTGCCAGGAGATATTTTAGCAGAAGCCCACCCTACCAGGACTTCCATCATTCACCTGGTACCTATAAAAAATATTGGCCAGTATTAATAGGTAGCTCAAGCTGGACTCCCTGGCAGGGCTTTGTGACCATTCTCCCTTCCTCAGCATCTGTTGGTGGTGCATTTTGAGTGTCGGGCCCTGGCAAAGTCATCATCTTTCATTTTCCAGCTGATGCCTGTTTCAGCTGTAGCCTTGACCTTCTGGGCGAACACGAGATGGAGAAGGGCTGAAAGATCAACTTTTGTGAATAACTGATTGTGAGGAACAGTTGGATGTGACTAGCATTCTCTTCCCAAACAGATGGATGCGTGGATGATGGTTTGTAAGCTGTCGCTCTTCAGAGGCTTCTTTCTCACACATCCCAGGAGAATTACTCAAGGACTTACCAGCCTCTCTCCAAAGCCTTGAACTGACTGCCAGAATCTCTACTCACACGTGAGAGTCATGGGTTCTGGAGTTAATGTCCAAGACAGAGCAAAGGCACCTGGTTGGTGAGGCTCTTATAAGTCAAAATGTGAAATTCGCATTGACCCGAAATTGTCATCCCAAGTAGGGTTTCTATAAGGTGAATCCCACAAAGCGTTTGCCATCCAAGAGAAGGGCAGGAGCTGGGTGAATAATCTACCCATTTCTTATGTCTTGCCAAAGACAAGACAACTAGACACAAGAACAGTTTTTTTCCGAACGCCATCACTCTACTAAACAAATAATTCCCTCAACACTGTCAGACTTTCTACTAAATCTGCACTTCTATTCTACTAGTTTTTCTCATCATTCCTTTCACCCATTTCCTCCCATGTTGACTGTATGACTGTAACCTGTTGCTTATATCCTAAGATTTTTATTAATATTGTTTCTTTATTGCTTATTTGACCCCTATGACAATCATTAAGTGTTGTACCACATGATTCTTTGCAAATGTATATTTTCTTTTATGTACGCTGAGAGCATATGCACGAAGACAAATTCCTTGTGTGTCCAATCACACTTGGCCAATAAAAATTCTATTCTATTCTATTCTAAATAGAAGCGTCTTTTGGCATCAAGGGCCATTGACTGGGCTGCATTAAATCTTGCTCTAACAGCCCAAAGTCCAGGAAAGTCCATTTGCCTCTTGAAAATGCACTTTGGGGATAACCAGGACTTGGCTTTTGTGTGTGTGTGTGGGGGGGGTGTTGGTGTGTGTGTGTATTTGTTTAAGGATCAGGAACAATTCCCTGCCAAAACGGCAAATCCCTTGCTCTGTCCATGGTGCTGAACAGGATCCCCTTGCCATACACTTCTGGCTTGAGGACACGTGTGTAAAATCAGGGGGAATCAAATGATACCGTATATGGGATCAATGTCATTCCATGCTCTTGCGCGTGAGGCATTTAGCCAACTTTTTAATATCAAAGTTGCCAGTTCATCCCTAAATCTTTCACTGCTGCATCTTGTAAGGAAGAAAGAAGCCATGGATGAGAACTAACCAATAACAACACAGAAGAAGAAAAAGAAGAAGAAGAAGAAGAAGAAGAAGAAGAAGAAGAAGAAGAAGAAGAAGAAGAAGAAGAAGAAGAAGAAGAACAACAACAACAACAACAACAACAACAACAACAACAACAACACAAATACAAATACAAATTCAAAGTAAACTTGATTGCAGAAAACATGACTTCAGCAACAGAGTGGTCAATGCCTGGAATTCTGTACCTGACTCCATTGTTATATCTTCAAACCCTCACAGCTTCAACCTTAAATGGTCTTCCGTGGACCTCACCTTGTTCCTATGAGGTCTGTAAGAGGCCCTGTATAAACACACCGGTGTGCCTACCGTCCCTGTCCTACTGTCCCCATTTATTTGTATTCATTTCTTTCATCCATGTCCATGTTTAGATTCATACCTGCTCTCTTGCACCTGTTTGACAAACTAATACAAATGGACAAGAAGCCACAGGTACAAATCATTCAAGGGGAAAAAAAAGCAAGCTAGAACTAAGGTGAAATTTCGTAAATGTGAGAACAATTACCCAGTGGAACGACTTGCCTCCAGAAGTTGTGTGTGCTCCAACCACTGGAGGTTTTTAAGAAGAGATGGAAAGCCACTTGTCTGGGATGGTATAGGGCTTCCTGGCTGAGCAGGGGGTTAGACTTGAAGACCTCCGAGGTCACTTCCAACTCTGTTATTCTGTCAAGGTTGGCCCTGGATATGCTGATAGACTTTCAGAACAGGAGGATAAATACGCTGCTCAAAAAAAAATAAAGGGAGCACTCAAAGAACCCATCCTAGATCTGATTGAATGAAATATTCTCACTGAATACTTTCTTCTGTACAAATTTGAATGTGCACAACAGCAGGTGAAATGGATTGTCAATCGGTGTTGCTTCCTAATTGGACAGTTCGATTTCACCAAAATTTGATTTCCTTGGAGTTCTATTGTGTTGTTTGAGTGTTGCCTTTATTTTTTATTTTTTGAGCAGTATAAGTTTGAGTGGTCCAATGTAATACCAAATCATTTACATTCCAGGAAATTATCAAAATTGCTGTAATAATTTCAACAGAATTTACTCCTGCCCAAATCAGACATTTTCCACCTCCGCCAGCCCAAAGCAACTTCATGATTTCTTCTCTTTTGAAATATTTTCTCTTTCCTTTCCCGTAAGATCATTGTGGCTTTCAAAATATTCCACCTTGTTCAAAAGTATTTATTTGTTTACTTATTTATTTATTTATACAATTTCTATAGATGCCCACCTCAACCAAGTCACTCTGGGCGGCTTACAATTCTGAAGGCAATTCTTTAAATTAGCCATTGAAATAATCATTTTATTCCCACTCAAATCAATGCTTCCCTTTAAGGAACAGCTGCAACAATTTACCTCCGCTAGATACTCAACAGAAAAATCTTCCCCATTCTTCCTTTATAAGCTAAGCAATCAGGTCCACAGTTCTTGGATGCGTTCAGTTTAATTCTGTTTATTGTAGAACAGATAGGAGCACGAGGAGAAAAGCAGCTGCCCATTTTACAGACTGACAATATTAGTGCAAAGAACCACACGGAATATAAATGCTGCTGAACACTACTTCAAAACACACTTAAACTTTCTATTAGCCATCTTGGGGATTGGAATTCACCGAAAAAGAAATAGTTCCCAGGGACCAAAATTTCCCTTCTTAAAGAGATTGCACTGTTAAAGACAAGAAGAAAAAGCCCTTAGAAAAACCTAACTGAAAAAAAAAAGAATATATAGCCTCAAATGTAAAAAGCTGGGATAAAGAGCTTTACAATAATTGGTACCCTTCCCTCTCAGCAAGACAGATTCTGGTTTAGGACTTTATGGGCAACCTGAAAGTTTAACCAATATTCATTCCTAAATTTATTTATTTATTTATTTGTTTGTTATTTTGTTATTTTGTTATTTTTTATTTATTTATAAAGACTCAGGGCGTCTTACAGCATATAATACAAAACAATAAATACAAAGACCAATCTAATTAATTAAAGCTACATAACCTAAAATCCTTAAGGTTCAGGAGGGGAGTGTTTTTAATAGGAAAGTGAACCCAAGAACAAGGGGGCACAATCTGAGGTCAGTTGGGGGAAAGATCAGAAGCAAGGTGAGAAAATATTATTTGACTGAAAGAGTAGTAGATGCTTGGAGCAAACTTCCAGCAGACGTGGTTGGTCAATCCACAGTCACTGAATGTAAACATGCCTGGGATAAACATAGATCCGTCCTAAGATAAAATACAGGAAATAGTATAAGGGCAGACGAGATGGACCAGGAGGTCTTTTCCTGCCGTCAATCTTCTAGGTTTCTAGGTTTCTAATATATTAAAAATCAATCATACGAATTCAGATCCCAGCCTTACATTACATTTATTGGCCAGGGGCTGAGACCTAATTGCTCCAAGCCTGGTGACATAAGTGAGTCTTAAGACTCTTGCAGAAGGCAATAAGGGTGGCAGCAGTGGGAATCTCTGGGGAGAGCTGTTTCCAGAGGGCCGGGGCCACCACAGAGAAGGCTCTTCCCCTAGGCCCCACCAAGCGACATTGTCTAGTTGACGGGATCTGGAGAAGGCCGACTCTTTGGGACCTGACCAGTCACTGAGATTCACACAGCAGAAGACGGTCCCACAGGTAATCTGGCCTGATGCCATGTAGGGCTTTATAGGTGATGGCCAACACTTTGAATTGAGAATTGGTAGCGGGTGATTTGCTGAGCACTTCCCGGTGCCTCAGGCATACTGCCAGATGGACCACAGTGTGCCAAGCGTGATGCTGTAGGCCAACACGGCCACCAAGTAGGCGCGGAAGAGGAGGGCATCCAAAACGTAGCCCACCTGCAGCCACTCGCAGGCGATACCCCGGAACCCATCTCGCTTCTCCAGGAATTGACGGATGGCCGTGATCTCGTGCAGGATGCGTGACACGAACTCCGGGCTGTGACCCAGCGCTGGTTCCATTGCATCAGCCATTCTGCCTTCGTAGTCCCGGCTGCCGTCACAGCTGTAGTGGTTCAGCTTGGCTAGAGGAAGTGGATGGAGGCGGAAATGGATACGGCTGAACCGGACCCAGGGGAGGCATATGGGACCCCCACCCACCCCTCTGCAGGCTGAAGAGGAGACTCGGGGCTTTTTTTAGCCCAGGGAAAGTCCCCAAACTTGGCAACTTGTGGACTTGAGTGACTGTGCTGTGATGGGGGGAGGGGCTCCTCACCTGTGCTGTCATTATTCTCCACGTTCCTGGAGATGTTTGAGCTTTGGGAGCAGACGGGGTGGAGGGCTTTCCTGTCTCGGACGCAGAGCAGAGTGGCTGCCCGTTCCAGGACCCAACGCTTCACCCAGTCAGGAACGTGGGGCTGGAGGTCCTGCTTGTGCACCAGGCGCACGATGAGGATCGTCTCGGTCAAGCTGACCACCAGCAAGGCCATGCAGACCACAAAGTAGATACCTGCAGGAGCAAAGGCAGAAACTTCAGCAAGCCCTCATGTCTACCTCCACGTTCTCTCTTGCTCAGATCAAGGATCCTGATTTCTCTCAATTCTCATCTATTCCGCTGATCTTAGATTTCAACTCAGGCAAGATGTTGAGTCCCAGGTGTGCATTACGTGTCAATTCCCCTGCTCCTACCCATCATTCCCAGCACTGCTTCCTAAAGCAAGCCAGAAGACCTTTTCTACAAAAGACAGTGGGATGGTCCTCTTGGATTGCACTGCAGATCTCAGAAGGATTTTATCTATTCCTCAACCTGACTGAGTGTTCCCACTAAGTTTTCACATCCCAGCAAAAAAAGTATAATGGTATTTGGAGTTTATGATGGTGGAGTGGTTGGAATGCAGAACTGCTGGCGAACTCTTGTCTACAATCTGGAGTTCAATTCTATGGGGACTCAAGGTTGACTCAGCCGTCCATCCAGTGATGGGCCTTTACAGGTACGGTCAGATATGCAGAACCTTCTGGGCTCTGGGTCTGTTTTTCCTATCACAGTAAATGAGGTTGAGTAGAAGAGTGGAATTCTTTATTGGCCAAGTGTGATTGGACACCCAAGGAATTTGTCTTGGTGCAGATGCTCTCAGTGTACATAAAAGAAAATATAGATTTGTCAAGAATCATGAGATACAACACTTACTGATTGTCATAGGGGTCAAATAAGCAATGAAGAAGCAATCAATATTAATAAAAATCTTAAGGATACAAGCAACAAGTTACAGTCATAAGTGGGAAGAAATGGATGATAGGGATGATGAGAAAAAACTAGTAGAAATAGTAGCACAGACTTGGTAAATAGTTTGACAATGTTGAGGGAATTAATTGTTTCGCAGAGTGATGGCGTTTGGGAAAAAACTGTCCTTGTGTCTAGTTGTCTTGGTGTAGCAATGTTTTGAGGGTAGGAGGTGAAACAGTTTATGTCCAGGATGCGAGGGGTCAGTCAATATTTTCACAGCCCTCTTTTGGATTCGTGCAGTATACAATTTTAGAAGAGCTGTGCGTGTGTTTGCATACAGTTACATACTATATAGATAATGCACATTTTTGTCTACCTGTGTGTAATATGTATATACACATGTGGCATAGATACATAGAATTAAAGAGTATGTTTTGGATGTCCAGTAATAGTAAATAGAGAGGGAAATTGTATCTCTTTGAGTGAGGAGAGGCCAGGCACCCTAACTCTAACCCTTGACATGAGTGACGTCAAGTTGGCCAACTTTAAGTCAGTCACATGACCTTTGGGTCACATGATTATCAAGCCACTCCCACCTGGTCACATGTCCGGCAAGCCACACCCACAAATAAGCCACGGCCACAGTGTGGTAGTAAAAATTTGTGCACCCCTCCCCTGCTACCATCGTTCCGAGGTTGGTAAGATGAGATTGTTGGCTGCCACAGGCTGAGATTGCAATGCACCCAGAGAATGCTGTAAAGCACCATGTGAAAGCATGAAAGCCTACATTGGTGTCGTTGTGACTCTCCTACCTATAAGGGGGGTCCCGATAGCCGTGGCAGGCAGCGTGTCGGAAACAATGATCAGGAAAACCGAGTAGCCCAGGAGCAGGGTGATCTTGAACGAGACTCTTTCCCCACTGTCAGGGGGCAGGTAGAAGCCCACAATGTCCATGACCATTAGGAAAATACTGGGGAGCAGTAGGCTGACCGCATAGAAAAGGGGGCGCCTCCGGATGACCACCTGTCAGGACAGAAAGAGAGATCTGGATGCTTTGGATGTTCTCCAGAAGTGGGGAGGCCCGGAGCGAAGCTTTCACACTGGCTCCACAAAGATTAACAGCCGTTTTATTCACATGCCATTCCAGCTGCAGTTTCTAGACCAGGGGTCCCCAAACTTGGCAACTTTAAGACTTGTGGACTTCAACTCCCAGAATTCTCCAGCCAGCTATGAATTCTGGGAGTGTTATTGAGGCAGAAATCGTGGTTTTAAAGCTTTGTTCAAGCACACCCCCAGTTTCACGTCTCTTCCGTTGAACAACATTGAATCTCCATACTCCATTTCCCACAATCCTTCACCTTTATACTGCCTGGAAGTGACGTCACACCTCAAAGAGGCTTAGTCAATTCACTAATACCTTTTACTATGTAACTCCTCTCGCCTTCTGAGCAATCTCTATACCAAGGGTCTATCCACTGACTTTCCACCCTAATGTCTTCCTCATCCTCTGTGACCACTCCTCCATTGACCTATCAGCCCCCTCTAGTAGTTCCTCAGGCTCATTCAGACCACTTTCTCACTCACTCTCACTCTCTGCTTCATCTGGCAAGGAGCACTCACAACACTTATTAGTCTTTCTCCTCCTGCGTCAGGTCTTTGGGGCAGTTCCTGTGCCAATGGTGCTCCTGACACCCAACTCAGCTCCCCCCTCCAATGCCCATCCCAACAACTTACGAAGAACTTCATCTCGGCATAGTAATCATTGTCCCCAACACTGAATTCTCGGAATTGGCTGAGCACGTGGAGAAGTTCCCATTCACCCTGGTTCATGAAGACGCTCCGGTCATTTCTCACCTCTTCTGGGCTCCTCCACAAGGAGAGGTTGATGTCTCGTACTGAGGATAAAGAAATGGGAAAGGATGCCAAAGAAGGGGGGTGGCTGTGACATCTTCACAACTGCCTTTTATCTGCTCTGCTTTTGTTTTTGTTTTTGCTTTTCACAGCATTCCAGGCTTGTGGTTTGTGGGAGAGCACTTTGGCTGATGAAAGTGTGTGTGTACAATATTTTTCTTTTGATAAACCGACTCTCTGTTTACTTTACAACAGTGTGTGTGTTTGAATTTACACTTCGGACTTAATTGGGGCTCGTAATGTGAAGCCCGACTTAACAGGTTTATTAAAAAATGAAATGATAATAAATTGTAACTAATTAAGAAAAAACATGGTGAAGATTATTGTACGGGCGTATGAAACCCAGAAAGCAAACGCTCGTGACGTGAGATGTGGAAGGACTAAAAAATAAATAAAACTGATTGCAAACAGCTTGGGACCTACTGTTATGTAGCCAACTGGTGAAGGTCAGAGAACAGTTCTGCACATCAAAGGGGAAGTTGTAGATGTCCAGGCTGCAGGCGGTCACCACTTGGACAGGCTTGAGATTCCTCACCTCCCCATTGTAGAGGATGTAGACGTAGGGGATTTCGGGGGATTTGCCCACGTCCACGCTGTGGGAAGCAGAAGAGGAGAAAGAGGAACTCAAGAAACAAGCTAACTCAGTGATGGCGAACCTTTTTTTTACACAGGTGCCGAAAGAGCATGGGTGCATGCTCATGCGCGAGTGCCCACATTCATAATTCAATGGCTAAATGACAAATTAACTTTAGAACTTAAAAACAAGGAAGAGTCTGTATTTTACAACTGTTGGGATTTATTTTACTGCTGGTTAGAGAAAAGTATATGAAATTAACAAATATAAAGAGTGATTACCTGGTGGAAATGTTCAATGGAAATATGGAGATTTAAGATATCTATACTAACTAAGACTATTACGTGTGTGTGGGTGTGGGTGTGTCACATGTTTTTGCTTAATTTGAAAAATAAGGGAGACTAGGATAGATCTATTTCAGCCTTATTTTGGCCTCATCAGCTAGCCATACCCTCACTGGGACTTGAACCTGCAATCTTTGCCTTGTAAGGTACAGAATTAACCTCTAGGCTACAATATCCAATCCCTTCAGATAGGCAACAGAATGTGTACATAGTTAGAACCATCATACAGATTTGCCTCACTTGTCCATTTTTTTTCTTTTAAAATGTTTATGTTTTGTATTGTTTGTTGTATGTATATATGTATGTAAATAAAATTTATTTTTTAAAAAATAATAATAATTCAATGCCCGGGGAGGATGAAAACAGCTTCCCCCGGAGGCCCTCTGGAGACCGGAAACGGCCTGTTTCCCAACTTCTGGTGGGCCCAGTGGGCTTGTGTTTCCCCCTCCCCAGGCTCCAAAGGCTTCTCTGGAGCCAGAAAAAGGTAAAAACTCCCTCCCCATCCCTCTGGAGGCTTGCTGGAAGCCAAAAACGCCCTCCCAGAGCCTCTGTGTGAGCCAAAAACCAGCTGGCCGGCACACACATGCTCATTGGAGCGGAGCTAGGGCAACGGCTCATGTGTCAGCAGATATGGCTCTGTATGCCACCTGTGGCACCCATGCCATAGGTTTTCCATCACTGGTCTAACCTATAGGCGCATTCCTAAATGCAGATCGATCCTGGAACATCCCCAGGCCGGGTTTTTTCAAGGTGGTGAAGGGATTCCCTCGAGAAAGGGGACCTTAAAAGGAAAACAACTCTGTTGGGCAACTTGCCTGCTTCCCATTAATTCATTTGTGCAAAGAAAGTCTATTTAAAAAAACAACATTCGGATCGGGAGGAAGAGAAAAGCAGAACAAACAAGGAACATTTGGGCTGCCTGGTGGCTTCTGTACATCGTGTTGCTCTAGGAAAATGCGGGTTGGCCACTGAAGCCGTTTGACATTCATAAATTGCTCTGCAAAGTGGGGGAGAAGGACCCTCCGAGCCCTCCTTGCAAAGGTCTGGCAATAGCAGGCATCGAAGGTCCGTTGGCACCCGAGATGCCTCCTCGGACTCTTTCCAGAGGAGTTTGGCGTCTCCGCAGCTGCCCCTTTCATTGTCTCCAAAAAAGACTTCCTCCGAACGCCCAGCCCAGGGAGGGTAATTATGGTTGTTTATAGTTCTCCATTCCTGGAGCCTTCCCAATTCCTCAGCCTCCTCTCCATCTGCAATGTGCAGCACACAGAAGAAGGAGCCAGCTATGAGCCAAGGAAAAGCAGGGCCGGGAATACAGTGGTGCCTCTACTTACGACCTTCATTCCTTCCGTGACCAGGTTCTTAAGTAGAAAAGTTTGTAAGAAGGAGCAATTTTTTTCCCATAGGAATCAATGTAAAAGCAAATAAGGCATGCGATTGGAGAAACCACAGGGAGGGTGGAGGCCCTGATTCCTCCCAGAAGATTCCTACAGAGGCCCCACAGAGGCTTCTACCCAGTTTTTCTGGCCCAGTTTTCTCCAAGGAGATTCCTAGAGAGGCCCCATGGAGGCTTCTCCCTGCCTTTTCCAGCCCTGTTTCCTCCCAGGAGATTCCTAAAGAGGCCCCACGGAGGCTTCTTCTCGGCTTTTCTGGCCCTGTTTCCTCCCAGGAGATTCCTAAAGAGGCCCCATGGAGGCTTCTCCCTGGCTTTTCTGGCCCTGTTTCCTCCCAGGAGATTCCTAGAGAGGCCCCACGGAGGCTTCTTCCCAGCTTTTCTGGCCCTGTTTCCACCAAGGAGATTCCTAGAGAGGCCGCATGGAGGCTTCTCCCTGGTTTTTCCAGCCCTGTTTCCTCCCAGGAGATTCCTAGAGAGGCCCCACGGAGGCTTCTCCCCACCTTTTCCGGTTACAGTTTTGAAGGGTCAGGTTTGTAAGTGTTAAATGGTTCTTGAGAAGAGGCAAAAAAATCTTGAATTCCCGGTTCTTATCTAGAAAAGTTCTTAAGTCCAGGGGCTCTTAGGTAGAGGTGGCAGTGTACTAAGGGAAGGGAGTCCAAGAAGTTGTTGTTGTTTTTTTGCAGACTTACAATTCGTTGATCAGGATATCTGGGACCCAGATGGCTTCGGTGGGGACCGACAACTGGGTGATGTTGTCAAAGTCGTGCGGGTTCCATTTCAAGAATTCGTCCACCCAGTGCTGCACATTGGATGAGAAATGGTGGGAGATGTTGTGTTTAGCCCCCACAAGGAGATGTTGAACCGTTCGAACAATGTTAGGCTAACAATCCACGATTAAACCAACCGTGCTTAGCACAAAGGAGGGAAGGAGAAACAACAAGGAAGGAGAGGAAGTGGGAGGTGATGCTACCAGAGGGGGCTCGGCCTCCTTACCTGCCTGTACCAAATGTAGGTGGTCAAAACTTGGTTTTTTTCATCCTGCGGGAAGCAGAGAAAGACAGTTAAGGCTGAAGGAAGGCTCGGCCTGCTACCAAAGTAGCAAACTGCAAACTAGCCAAGATTGGGATGGAAGGAGGGTTTCCCCATGACTCAAGCCTGGATAGTTGGCTTTATGTATCCAAGGATGCAAAAAGAAGGGAGGAAGAAGAGGGGTCCTACCACACCCAGAATGGCATAAATCATGAGATCGATGGCCACATTGGTGGTCTTCCTCCAGTTCCAGACCGGACGGACGTCCTTCTTATAATTGGCAAATAAATAATCGGAGAGCTGGCGCAGGGCAGCCTTGCTGGAGCCGGAGGCTTTGTTGGGTATTTTCTGGGAAACTGCAAAACACACCAAGCAGGACGTTGTAGAAAACTAATCATCAAAATCCAAACATCATAAACATAGAAACCTAGAAGATTGACGGCGGAAAAAGACCTCCTGGTCCATCTAGTCTGCCCTTCTACTATTTCCTGTATTTTATCTTAGGATGGATGGATGTTTATCCCATGTTTCAATTCAGTTCCTGTGGATTGACCTGCCACGTCTGCTGGGAGTTTGTTCCAAGCATCTACTCCTCTTTCAGTAAAACAATATTTTCTCACGTTGCTTCTAATCTTTCCCCCAACAGATTGTGCCCCCTTGTTCTTGGGTTCACTTTCCTATGAAAAACACTCTCCAGGTTTCTTTTGTAAGCTACTTACCAGAGCTTACAAAACCTTCACCAGATCCATCCTAGAATATAGCTCATCTGTTTGGAACCCATACCGAACCTCAGATATTAACACCCTCGAAAATGTCCAGAGATACTTCACCAGAAGAGCCCTTCACTCCTCTACCCGAAACAGAACACCCTACGAGACTAGACTTTCAATCCTGGGCCTAGAAAGCTTACAACTACAACGCCTTAAACATGATCTAAGTATTGCCCACAATATCATATGCCGCAACATCCTGCCTGTCAACGACTACTTCAGCTTCAACCACAACAATACAAGAGCGCACAACAGATACAAGCTTAATATTAACCGCTCCAAATTGGACTGTAAAAAATAAGACTTTAGTAATCGAGTTGTCGAAGCGTGGAACTCATTGCCAGACTCTGTAGTATCTTCCCCTAACCCAGAAACATTTTACCCTCAGACTATCCACAGTTGACCTCTCCAGATTCCTAAGAGGTCAGTAAGGGGCGTGCATAAGCACATTAGAGTGCCTTCCATCCCCTGTCCTATAGTCTCTCTTATATCTCATATATCGTATCTACTATTCTTCTATTCTATTCTATGTATGACTGTAACTTGTTGCTTATATCCTAAGATTTTTATTAATATTGCTTCTTCATTGCTTATTTGACCCCTATGACAACCATTAAGTGTTGTACCACATGATTCTTGACAAATGTATATTTTATTTTATGTACGCTGAGAGCATATGCACCAAGACAAATTCCTTGTGTGTCCAATCACACTTGGCCAATAAAAATTCTCTTCTCTTCTCTTCTATTCTATTCTTATACTACTCTCATAATATCCTTCTATTCTCTAATTCAGTGTTTCCCAACCTTGGCAACTTGAAGATATCTGGACTTCAACTTCAAGGTTGGGAAACACTGCTCTAATTGATATATTCTACTCCTAACTTTTCACTTCTATTCTTTCTCTAATATGTTTTACTCTACTATAACCTCTATAACCCTCATTGTGTATTGTTGTGCATTGGACAAAATAAGTAAATAAAATAAAAATAAAGTTTCCAGAAATGATTTTTTCCGCATCCCTTAGCAGCAAAAGAGTGGCTTTGGAGACAAACCTCCTCATCAGGGCAACTTGTGACGCGAGAGAGAAAGCGAGACAAAACACCCAAAGCTGCTCTTTGCAAAGTCTCGCCTCTCTCGTACATGACTTTCGGGCACAATTCGCACCTTCTGAGCATCACCTAATTGGAATAGATCTGCCAGGGCTTGGGAGAAGCAGGCTCGCCGGTGGCTTTTCAAGCAGGTCCCTCTGCCTTTTCACACAATCCCTAATGCCTGGGAGTTTGTCTTGTGCACGAGCACATCGGGCCAGCTGGATAGCGAGACAACGGAGAGGGCAGAAGAGAGGCAGGAAAACAAATTAAGGGGGATTCGGCAGACGGACTCCTTAAACTGTGCAGCGGGCTCGGCCTTTGTTATTGTCTCAGTGACCCTTGAAAGCACAAATGACAGGGAGGAGGGCAATTGTGCGGCTCAGGTCAGGCTCCAGGATCAGCTCTTAGATGCCTCCAACGCCTCACCCCCCCCATCCCACCTGAATTATTATAAACGGGGGGAAAGGCATCACTTTAGATGTCTCAGGTAAATACATTTCATCAATTCAGGAAGATCTTGGACATAGAAAACTGTTGCTAGTCTGGAAAACTAAACAATGTCGTTTGACGGGACCCAGGGGAAGAGCCTTCTCTGTGGCGGCCCCGACCCTTTGGAACCAACTCCCCCCAGATATCAGAGTTGCCCTCACCCTCCTAGCCTTTCGTAAGCTCCTTAAAACCCACCTCTGTCGTCAGGCATGGGGGAATTGACTTTTTCCCTCCCCCTAGGCTTATAAAATTTATGCACGGTATGTCAGTATGTATGGTTGGTTTCTAAACTGGGGTTTTTTAAATTAACTTAAATATTAGATTTGTTTACATTGTATTGTTGTTGCTGTGAGCCGCCCCGAGTCTGCGGAGAGGGGCAGCATACAAATCTGATAGATAAATAAATAAATAAATAAATAAATAAATAAATAAAACCATGCGCTTCCATGAAACAGTCTTGGTTCTGGAGGAATCTACAAGACTGCTTGTACCAAAGGTCTCCAGACCATCTCGTTTCCAAGCCTGGCTTCCTATCCCTGGGCAGGAGAGCAAGTCCCATCTTCTACATCTTTTCTTTAGAAGTAGACTTCTGAACATGGAACTCTACTTTAAGACATGTCTGCACCAGGCTACCCTTCCTTAATATGTGTAAATATTGACTGACCCCCTCACATCCTGGACATAAACTGTTTCAACTCCTACCCTCAAAATGTCACTGCAGAGCACTGCACACCAAGACCAACTAGACACAAGGACAGGTTTTTTTTCCCAACGCCATCACTCTGCTAAATAAATAATTCCCTCCACACTGTCAAACTATTTACTTAGGCTGCACTACTATTACTACTAGGTTTTTCTCATTGTTCCTATCACCCATCTCCTCCCACTTAGGACAGTATGACTGTAACTTGCTGCTTTTATCTTTAAGATTTTTATTAATATTGATTAATATTAATATTGATTGTTTCCTGGTTGCTTATTTGACTCCTATGACAGTCATTAAGTGTTGCACCCCATGATTCTTGACAAATGTCTCTTTTTCTTTTATGTAGACTGAGAGCATCTGCACCAAAGACAAATTCCTTGTGTGTCCAATCACACTTGGCCAATAAAGAATTCTATTCTATTCTATTCTATTCTTCATTCCAATATCCTACCCTGCCCTGCCCTACTCTACTCTACTCTACTCTACTCTACTCTACTCTACTCTACTCTACTCTACCCTACCCTACCCTATCCTATTTTATTCTATTCTAAAACTCCTTCCTCCTTCTTTAGGCAGAGTCCATCTCTGAATTTTGCAGCAAGCATTTCCAACCACATCCACAAGAATTTTAGTTATTTTCCCTTTCGTTGGCACTTCTTTTTTTTTTAATGATGAAAAATATTTAACACAAGCTCCCAAAACCCTTGACAGATACATTTCCACGCCAAGGATCAAGGGCTGCCCACCCTCGTTCTCCTAGCAACGCTTGTCCGTGTCCCTCAACTTCTGAAGCACAGGTGTGCATGGTCCAGTTGGCTCTCTCTCTCCACACACACACTGACCCACTTGTGGAAATCCCTCCAGGCGTTTGCCAGGCACAGGGCAGTCCACCTGTCCCCTCTGGACTTTGCCTGGAGCTTCTTACCTTTGCTTTGCACCACGGAAGCCACGGCAAGCAGGATCAAGGCGAGCCCCAGGGCCGAAGGAGCCATGGATGCTTCCAAGAGGTTGGCAAGAGCTGGATTCGCCTTCCTTCTTCGGATCAGCTGGTGGATGGACAGCAGATTGCAATTCTCGCCCACCCTTTGCCTCCGCAGAGAAATTAGATGTAATTAAGGAAGCTGCGTGCGCTCGGTCCTCCTCCTTTCTTGGTGTTTTTTCTCCCCTATCGTTGGATATTTTAAAAAATGCATAATTGATGTGGCCATCAAATCCCTCTCTGCTGCTTCAAGTTTCAGGCAGAGAAGATTGGAGGAGACTCCCACCCTGCCTGCTCTCCACCCAGGCTGATGTCATGGAAGCTGATCATGGACGGGTCCTCTTGGCTGCTGCCTCTTGTAGAGACGGCCCCTGGGGGCAGGTCCAGGCTGTGCGACAGCCCAAGAGGGGAGATGCCTGACGGGAGGCTGCCTTGATGAATTGCGGAGGAGGTCTTCAGCTCATGGACCTCTCAAGGATGGGGATCAGGAGCAGAGGATGTTTTATTATTGGTTATTTATTTTATTAATTGGACTTGTGTGTCGCCCCTCTCTGAGGACCTGGGGCGGCTCACAGTCACAGCAGGTCATAAAACAATATACAATGAGACATCTGAAATTGTGGAATGGAATAGAATGGAATAGAATAGAATGGAATGGAATGGAATGGAATAGAATAGAATAGAATAGAATAGAATTCTTAATTGGCCAAGTGTGATTGGACACACAAGGAATTTGTCTTTGGTGCAGATGCTCTCAGTGTACATAAAAGAAAAAGATACATTTGTCAAGAATCATGTGGTACAACACTTAATGACTGTCATAGGGATCAAATAAGCAATGAAGAAACAATATTAATGAAAATCTTAGGATACAAGCAACAAGTGACAGTCATATAGTCCTAAGTGGGAGGAGATAGGTGATAGGAAGGATGGGGAAAACCTAGTAGTAATAGTAGTGCAGACTTAGTAAATAGTTTGACAGTGTTGAGGGAATTATTTTTTTAGCAGAGTGATGGTGTTCAGGAAAATACTGTTCTTGTGTCTAATTGTCTTGGTGTGCAGGGCTCTGTAGCGACGTTTTGAGGACAGGAGTTGAAACAGTTTGTGTCCAGGATGTGAGGGGTCAGTCAATATTTCCACTGACTCTTTTTGACTCGTGCAGTCTACAGGTCATCAATGGGAGGCAGGTTGGCAGCCATTGTTTTTTCTGCAGTTCTGATTCTCCTTTGAAGTCTGTGTCGGTCCTGTTGGGTTGCAGCACCAAACCAGACAGTTATAGAGGTGCAGGTGACAGACTCAATGATTCCTCTGGAGAACTAGATCAGCATCTCCTTGGACAGGCTGAGCTTCCTGAATTGGTGCATAAAAAACATTCTTCGTGGTGCTTTGTTGACATTTATCTCCCCAAAAGAAAACCCTCCCTTCTCCGAGTCTTTTAAAACCTGCTTTTGTTATGTGTGCTTATATCAACAAAGAGTTTGATTTCTTCATAAAATAAAGGATTTTTGAGTTGGGGGGCTTTGCTCCGAGGGCTGTGCCCAGAACAAGAGGGGTGTGTTGTTGGTAGAGGGAAGGAGATACAACTTCTAGGAGCCGGGCAGAAGGGAGGGGGCCCAGGGGACGGCTCAGCTTCCCTCATTTTTCTCCATCCGACTCCAGCTGCACCCCAGAGCAGCACCGAGTCACTTAAGAAATTAGTGCTTGGTGGTGCTGATGGACTCGGCTCTGGACGTCCACTTGTCACGTTGCAGTGAAAGTGAGAGTAAAGCTGTGCTAATTGGATTACCTGAACTCTGTTAGCTGATAGAAAGCCTCCTCCCGGGCAAAGTGGAGAGAGCTGGGAAGGAGGGGGGGCTGTTTATGGAAGGTTGATAATAAATAAAAGAAGATCACAGCTGGCTGGCCGTTAAGGTGATGATAGCCACCCATCAAATACACTTGGAGTGCTGTCTACAGGTCTGGTCACCGCCCCTGAAGAAGGATATAAATGGAACTGGAAAAGGTGCCAAAAAGGGCAACAAGAATGATCAAAGGAAGGAAGGCAGGAAAGGAAGGAAGGAAGGAGGGAATGAAGGAGGAAGGAAGGAAGGAAGGAAGGAAGGAAAGAGATGGGAATGAAAGGAAAGAAGGCAGGAAAGGGAAGGAAGGAAGGAAGGAGGGAGGGAGGGAGGAGAGAGAGAGGGAAGGAAGGAAAGAAAGAGATGGGAATGAGAGGAAAGAAGGCAGGAAAGGAAGGAAGGAAGGAGAGAGGGAGTGAGGGAAGGAAGGAAGGAGAGAGGGAGGGAGGGAAGGAAGGAAGGGAGGGAGGAGAGAGGGAGGGAGGGAGGAGAGAGGAAGGAAGAAAGGAAGGAAGGAGGGAGGGAAGGAAGGAAGGAAGGAAGGAGATGGGAATGAGAGGAAAGAAGGCAGGAAAGGAAGGAAGGAAGGAGGGAATGAAGGAGGAAGGAAGGGAGGAAGGAAGGAAAGAGATGGGAATGAAAGGAAAGAAGGCAGGAAAGGGAAGGAAGGAGGGAGAGAGGAAGGGAGGAGAGAGGGAGGGAAGGAAGGAAAGAAAGAGATGGGAATGAGAGGAAAGAAGGCAGGAAAGGAAGGAAGGAAGGAAGGAGAGAGGGAGGGAAGGAAGGAGAGAGGGAGGGAGGGAAGGAAGGAAGGAGAGAGGGAGGGAGGAAAGGAAGGGAGGGAGGGAGGAGAGAGGAAGGAAGGAGGGAGGGAGGGAAGGAAGGAAGGAAGGAAGGAAGGAAGGAAGGAAGGAAGGAAGGAAGGAGCGCTTGGTCAGATCTTGCCTCAGAGCCGAGTTGACCTTCTTACCTTCTTGGGAAGTGCTAATAAATTTAATAAAACAAAGAAAGGGAACCGGCTCATCGAATTATTCATTCTAAGCTGGGATTCAGGGAAACCTTCCAGGCTGAGTGTCCACGCGTGCCCCACCGGAAGGAGCGTGCTGGCCTGGCCCTTGGTCTTCCTCCCCCCCTCCCTGCCTTTGCCCCATCCATCTCCAATGGCGACCCACAGGATGCCCAGCAGAAGGGACGCCTGCATTGTGAGCCATGAGAGATAAATTGGCAGCGTCCGATCAGATTTATTTTCCGAAAATGGTATAATGGGACTTTATTAGTGCTCTAATCTGCTGTTCAGTAATTGGTTTTCCAGGAAATCAAAGACTCTCGGCGTCTGGAGACTGCCAAGGGGAGGGGAGGGGAGGGGAGGGGAGCTCTCCTTGGGCCGTAACAAACGTCCCTCTCCAAACAAATCAACCCCTGGCTGAACTTGGTGGCCCAGCCGAGGCCTTCACACTTCAGGGACTCAGCGGGTGCAAGCTGAGGAGCAATTCCGCTTTCACCCCTTTGGCCACCAAACCTGGGAGAGAAGATCAAAAGTGGGTAGGAAGAGAGTTATGGGAGAGAAAAGGCGGATAGAGAAAAATCCTTTTCACTATCACACAATACTAGGACGAGGGGGCCCTCCCTAAAGCTCACAGGTGAGAAAGCGAGGACAAATCAAGGGAAATATTTCTTCCCCCAGAGGGTCCTTGTTTGATGGGATTCCCTTCCAGAAGAGGTGGTGACAGCTGTCAGCCTGGAGAGCTTCAAGGCAGGATCAGACAGATTCACAGATGCCAAGTGTATCATATAGGTGGTTATTGAAATGGATGTCCATGTGCCACCTCTATGTTTGTTGAGGCAGGCAGGGTTCCCTTGGGTCCCATTAGTTGGGGGTCCAGGGAAAGGGAGGGTCTTGCCTTCTCTTTCTGCTCCAGATCCCCATGAATAATTGGGCCCCCCCTGTGGGACACAGAATGCTGGACTCGATGGGCTTTGGCCTGATTCAGCAAGGCTCTTCTTATGGTCTTATGTTCTCTCTGTCTTTCTCCTTCCTTCCTTCCTTCCTTCCTTCCTTCCTTCCTTCCTTCCTTCCTTCCTTCCTTCCTCTCTCTCTCTCCAATTGGGGTGCATTGTGGGACACAGAATGCTGGACTCAATGGGCTTTGACCTGATTCAGCAGGGCTCTTTTTGTGGTCTTATCTTCCTTCCTTCCTTCCTTCCTTCCTTCCTTCCTTCCTTCCTTCCTTCCTTCTCCCTTATTGAAACAAATGTCCAAGTTCCACCTATATGTTGGTTGAGGCAGGCAGGGTTCCCCTGGGTCCCATTTGTTGGGGGTCCAGGGAAAGGGAGGTTTTGCCTTCTCTTTCTGCTCAAGATCCCCCTGGACAATTGGGGGGCCACTGTGGGACACAGAATGCTGGACTTGATGGGCTTGAAATTAAAAGAGGGGGCCAAAAAGAAAGAGAAAGAGAGGGGGGCTTCAGAAAGTATCCATAAATGCTTGTCTCATTCTGCTGACTCCATCCCGTTCCATTCCTTGAACTTCTTCCCAACCACTTTATGAGAAAGTGGGAACAGGGAAGGGATAGGACTGGACTTTGGTTTCTCTCATCCTCCCTGACCCCCATTTCCCGCAGTTATCAAAGGTCCTTGAAGCTGCAGAGGAGAGAGACCCCCGAGGCAGAACCCACCCCCCCACCCCCCCGTCGGAGATGGAGAGCACCGTTCCACAGTGAGCCATTCCTTTCCTTGATGGAGACAAGCTCCCCATAAAAGCTAATGGGTTTTTGAAGGATATCGGGCAGGTGACGATATGTTGGGCTGCGTGAACCTTCCATTTTGGGGGAATTGACACAGCCTTGGGGTGGCAGGCTGCCAGTCACACCAATTTAGCCAGGTCTGGGCAGGCCCCCTTCTTCTGAGGCCAACAACCTCAGCACACAACAACAACATATGAGCACACAACAGATACAAACTTAAAGTGAACCACTCCAAACTCAACTGCAGGAAATATGACTTTAATAACCGAGTAGTTGATGCATGGAATTCACTACCTGACTCTGTAGTATCATCACCTGACCCCCAAAACTTTACCCTTGGACTGTCCACTGTTGACGTCTCCCGATTCCTCAGAGGTCAGTAAGGGGCGTGCAAAAGTGCACCAGTGTGCCTTCCATCCTCTGTTCTAATGTTTCTCTATTATTAGTATCCATCTCATTTATAAAAACAGTGTTATATCTATGTATACTACCAATACGTACTTGACCAAATAATGGAAGGAAGGAAGGAAGAGAGGGAGGGAGGAAGGGAGGGAAGGAGGCAGGAAGGAAGGAAGGAAGGAAGGAAGGAAAGAAGAAAGAAAGGAAAGGAAAGGAAAGGAAAGGAAGAAGGAAGGAAGGAAAGAAGAAAGAAAGAAAGGAAAGGAAGGAGGAAGGAAGGAAGGAAGGAAGGAAGGAGGAAGGAAGGAAGGAAGGAAGAAGTGGCGAGAGGAGAGAGCAGGATGTCGGGAAAGTAGAGGTGGAGAAGGTTAGGAAGGAAATCAGAGCCTTCGGCTGGGACTTTTCCAGAAACCACTTAAAACATTTTTATTTCACTCTACGTTATATTAATTGCTGCTGCTCCCCTTAATTGCTGTTGATGTATCAGCTGCTGTCCTCAGACCGTAATACGATCTTAATATGAAAGAGCCTTTATTAAATTTTATGACAATCAGGATGATATTTTAGGAAATCTTCGGAAGCATCTTGAAGGTGGGGGGCTGTTGGAGCTGTAAAAGGTACATCTCTCTCTCTCTCTTTCTCTCTCTCTCTCTTTCTCTCTCTCTCTCTTTCTCTCTTTCTCTCGCTCCTCCCCCTCTCTCTCCCTCTCTCTCTTTCTCTCTCTTTTTCTCTCTTTCTTTCTCTCTCTCTCTTTTTCTCTCTCTCTCTTTCTCTCTCTCTCTCTCTCTGTGGTGAGTGTAAAAGTGTAAAAGAGGATTGCTAAGGTCCTGGACTTACAACAGTTGGCAGAACATTTCATGCCCGTATGGGCCTTACCAGCCACCTGTGGACACATTGCATAAAGCCCACAACCCATTAGATGTCAAGGGCCCTCTTTGAACATGATGGGTGAACATCATCATGGATCCAATTGTATAGAGTGCTGGTGAGACTCCATTTGGAATAATACTGTGTTCAGTTCTGGAGACCTCACCTACAAAAAGATATTGACAAAATTGAACGGGTCCAAAGAGGGCTACAAGAATGGTGGAAGGTCTTAAGCATCAAACCTATCAGGAAAGACTTCGTGGACTCCATCTGTAGAGTCTGGAGGACAGAAGGGAAAGGGGGGACATGATCGAAACATTTAAATATGTTAAAGGGTTAAATAAGGTTCAGGAGGGAAGTGTTTTTAATGGGAAAGTGAACCCAAGAACAAGGGGGCACAATCTGAGGTGATATGGGGATCAGAAGCAACGTGAGAAAATATTATTGGACTGAAAGAGTAGTAGATGCTTGGAACAAACTTCCAGCAGACATGGTTGGTAAATCCACAATAACTGAATGTAAACATGCCTGGGATAAACATATATCCATCCTAAGATAAAATACAGGAAATACTACAAGGGCAGACTAGATGGACCAGGAGGTTTTTGCTGCTGTCAATCTTCTATGTTTCTATGAGCTGGAAAAAGCTACTTTTAAGAAATATGGGAAAGTCCTTCTCAATCCACTGATCCATGCATAGGCATTGGATCCCCCAGTTTGATTGGAGCTTTTTGATTGAACAGGAAAGTTGGATTCAGTTCAGAGAGTCAATCTATCTCATGGATTTGATGGACAGTTGAAGCCGACTATCTAAGCCAGGGGTAGGCCAAGTTGGTTCTTCTATGGCATGTGGACTTCAACTCCCAGGATTCCTGAGCCAATCATGCTAACTCTGGAATTCTGGGAGTTGAAGTCCGCATGTCATAGAAGAGCCAGCTTGGCCCACCCCTGATCTAGGCCAATGAAGTTGGCCCTCCTCTTCCACTTCCCAGGGAACTGTCCGTGGTCCTGAGCTTCTCGTGCTCATCTTTCCTGTCCGTCTTCTTTGGAACTAATCATTTCATTGCCGTCAAATTCCCCAGCAAAGGAAGGGAAGCAAGAGAAGAAGACATTGGTTCCGATTTAGCCACCTCGGCCATTAGACACCCTTCAAGTGTTAGCGATATTATGCCATTTCATTATCCATTACCGCCAGGTAATGATAAGTACACGAAAGGTATTTGCAGCCCATTGGCGCTAATGAATGGAATCAATCTCATTCCATGCCCGCTCAACAACTTCCATGCTTGAGCTAGAATATTACCCAAGGTTAGATGCCAACTGTCTCGTCGGCCGAGGCCCCCACTGCCATTCAATCTTGCACAGCTGCCTTGTGACACCAACAGAGGCCGATGGTCAGCCACAAGGTTATAGATCGGGGAGGGAGGAAAGGATCTGGTCCCACCTCCCTCATTGAAGCGTTGAAGAATTATTGGTTGAGGAGCACAGGGCCATTTTAAGGTCTTGTGTTGAACCTACAAGGTTCAGTATGATAACAGATTAGGCAAGTAGCTCCATTTTCTTTCATTGCTCTAAAAGTTCAGTTCTAGATTAAAAGGATTAAAGCATTGATGGGTGAAAACATACCATATCATTATTATTATTATTATTATTATTATTATTATTATTATTATTGGGTGATAGGGTTTTATATGCTTCTTTTAATATTAGATTTGTTTTGCTATAATATTGTTTTTATTGTTGTGAGCCTCTAATAAATAATAATTATTATTTATTAGATCTGTATGCCGCCCCTCTCTGAAGACTCGGAGTGGCACACAACAGGAATATAGAATACAGAATACAAATCCAACTATTAAAAAAGGAAAACAGTTAAAACCCTTGATTTAAAAACAATCATACACACCAAACAAACCAAACATAAAACAGGACGGCTGAGGGGAGTCAATTTCCCCATGCCTGGCGGCAGAGGTGGGTTTTTAGGAGTTTGCGAAAGGCGAGGAGGGTGGGGGCAGTTCTAATCTCTGGGGGGAGTTGATTCCAGTGGGTTGGGGCCACCACAGAGAAGGTTCTTCCCCTGGGTCTTGCCAGACAACATTGTTTTGTCGACCGGACCCGGAGAAGGCCGACTCTGTGGGACCTAATTGATCGCTGGGATTCGTGCGGCAGGAGGTGGTCCCGAAGGTATTCTGGTCTGATGCCATGAAGGGCTTTCCTAATTTAAAAGTAATGAGGGATCATACTAAGGTATTAGAGAAGGAAGGACAATTAAAGAAACCTATTAAGTGTGCAATAAATAGTGCATAAACCTCCTACTCCCAATGCAGTGGGGACAGCAGCCCATCGTTATCCAAGGCCCAACGAGGGAGAAAGTTGGGAAGAAGTGAAACTCGACTCCTTTCGGATTTCTCTCGGGGGATTCGCTTCCCGTCTTCCATGGTTGTTCCCAACTCTTCTCCCAGCCGCCGTTCCTTGCCTGGGCCGGCAACAGCAGCCTTTCCATCTTGCTTGTTAAAAGCGAGAAGATAGTTTGAGAGAAAATTGGAATTCA
This sequence comes from Erythrolamprus reginae, assembly GCF_031021105.1. Taxonomy (NCBI): domain Eukaryota; kingdom Metazoa; phylum Chordata; class Lepidosauria; order Squamata; family Dipsadidae; genus Erythrolamprus; species Erythrolamprus reginae. The sequence goes on along the minus strand of NC_091961.1, from coordinate 33,221,660 downwards.
TTAGTCTTCCTATCCGAGGGAGCTTACTTAGCCTTAAATGGGTGGTTAGCAAACATCCCCGGTAATTCCTCCGTCTTCTTATTCGTCTTCCCCGCCAGTTTGCCATCCTGCTGGAACAGATGTTGGGCGTCTGTCGGGGAGGCTCGGCTCGTTGGAGTGGAATGGGAAGGTACGCGGGATCCGGCGTCGAAGACGAAACTCAATCTAAACAAATTGGGCCTTTTTCCTTTGTCGGCTAGATTGTCTTTCTAATCAGATTTCCCCAAGGCCCTCCTAAGAACGGGGAACGTCAGATGGCTGCCCCCCTTCTATGGGTACAAAACAGGAGGCGAAAGATCAGGAAAGAGGGAGGGGGAGAGAGAGAGAGAGGGAGAGATGGAGGGAGAGAGAGAGCTCCAGGCACGGCAATGGCTGCCCAAGGCTGCCTCGGTTAGCGGTGGCACCTGCTGTGGTCCTCAGCTGCTGCGTCTTCGAAGGACACACAGAGAAAACGCTTACGAAGAAGTAGAAGGGAGAAATAGGCCGCCCTTCCTACCTGCAACTGTATTCCCACCGTTGCAGCCATTGTACGTGGGCATTGAGCTATTGGAGGGGCAAACGATCGAGGCCATAAGTTGCAGTTCAGAAGATTTCTTTCTTTCTTTCTTCCTTCCTTCCTTCTTTTGCGCTCTCTTTCTCTCTTCCTTTCTCTCCTTTTTTCTTTCTTCCTTTGTCCCTTTCTCTCTCTTTCTCTCTTTTGCTCTCTCTCTCACATACACACACTCTCTCTTTCTCTCTCTTTCTCTCTCTCTCTCTTTCTCTATCCCTCCTCTTGCTCTCTCTCAAAAAGTTGCGAGACCGGAAACTGAGCTTCCTTCTTCGCGGCTTCCCGGTGGCTTGTTTCAAAAAATTGAGGCTTTTTAAAAATGCCCCGGGATGCGGGACAAATTGCGAGAAAAATCGTGACTGTCCTGCAGCAAGCACACTAAGTGGCCTTCCACACTGCAGAATCTCGGCCACGGAAATGAATGTGAAACAGGAATTAGCAAAACCCAGAAACCCCGAAGGGTGCAGAGAGCTAATGGGGGTTGCTGTTTTTTTGGTCTGAATCCTGCAGTCAGGCCCCTCCATCCTCCCCTTCCCATTTTCCAGGCAAGACCACTGCAGTTCCCCAAAAGGCCTTTTTTTACAGGCGGAGAAAAATATCTGAGCGAGCCACAGGAGGGGAGAAGGTGATACCCAGCCCCCAAATTGCAAGTGACACTTTTCCCCGAGGAGCCCCTCGGAGCCGCAAAAGAAGGAGTCTCTTTGTTTTTTGGTGCCCGTGCCGGCAAAGCCCTCGGGAGATAGCATCCCCGCAGAAAATTGCCAACGTGGTGTGTGAGCGAAATCTCATCGGGGGGGGGGGGGGGGTTTCACACCGGCGCTGGTTGTCTCTCGCTGGGTCTCCGCGCTTTTGATGGCTCTTTTGATGAGCTGCTGCAGCACAAGAGTCCCAGCAGGGAAGCACAAATGAGCTCTTTCTGTCTGGCTCCCTCCACTCTTTATGAAAGATGCTGTCTCGATGACAGGGTCCGGAAACTGGGCCTCTACGGCAGTGTTTCCCAGCCTTGGCAACTTGAAGATATTTGGACTTCAACTCCCAGCATTGGGAGTTGAAGTCCAGATATCTCCAAGTTGCCAAAGTTGGGAAACACTGCTCTACGGGTCCCTTTTTATTTAATTTATTATATTTGTTTTGTCAAGTATGTCTTGGTTATATAAAAGGATATAACAATGTTTGTATACATGATGCTGGCTAAAGAGAAACATTAGGACAGGGGACGGAAGGCACGCTGGTGAAAATGGAGAAGGAAGGAAAGAAGGAAAGAAGGAAGGAAGAAAGGAAAGAAAGGAGGGAGGGAGGGAGGAAGGAAATAATTGATTGTGTAGTATCAATTGTTTTTAAGAAAATGGGTTTTAGCTACAGTTTTAACTATTAGATTTGTTTCTGCATTGTTTTATTGTTGTGAGCTGCCCCGAGTCTTCGGAGAGGGACACATACAAATCTAATAAATAACAATGACAATGACAACGACAACAACAACAGCAATGACAACAACAATAATAATAATAATAATAATAATAATAATAATAATAATAATTTATTAGATTTGTATGCCGTTCCTCTCCAGGAACTTGAGGAACTGGACATGGCTAGTTTAATGGAAAGAAGGACCAGGGGAGACAGGATAGCAGCCTTCCAGTATCTCAGGGGTTGCCACAAAGAAGAGGGAGTCAAGCTGTTCTCCAAAGCACCTGAGGATAGAACAAGAAGCAACGGGTGGAAACTAAACAAGGAGAGAAGCAACTTAGAACTAAGGAGAAATTTTAGAACAATTAATCCATGGAGCATCTTGCCTCCAGAAGTTGTGAATAACCATCTGTCTGAAGTAGTGTAGGGTTTCCTGCCTAAGCAGGGGGTTGGACTAGAAGACCTCCAAGGTCCCTTCCAACTCTGTTGTTATTATTACTATTAAAGAGACTTTTATGGGCAGCTCAGCCACCAGAGAAAGGCCAGAGATTGCTGGCTGAACCAGGCAGGCAGGTGCTGCAATCCAGGGAGGTTCAATCCCAGGCTCAGCTTTAGCAAAGCATGGGGGGGGCTGATGGCCTCCCCCTCCCTTTTCCTTGCAAGGATGTGATGGCATCCCCCCCTCTTCTCTCCGCTGTGCCCCAGTTCTGCTCGCTCGGAGAGCCGCCAATCTCGGTGCGCCCTCTGCGGAATGGCCCTCTGAATTATCGAGATGTGAAAGGTTTATTATGCAAACATAATAAACGTAATAAGGGATGTGTTTATTATGCAAACAGCAACTGAGTTATGTGTCCTTTAAGACTACTAAATAGTTTTTAATTACTGCTATATCAGTAAATCCCATAAATATGCAAATGCAATTAGTTCGCAAAATAGGCCCTAAATATCTTTATTCCTCTCCAACAAAGTTCTTTGAAGTTAATCACCAGCTTGCTTTGTTCCTTCCCCTGGCAGCCGAGCCGAAAATGACAGGAATTATGACAGATGTACAAATTTAGGGGTGGGGGGGAGGAAGGCAAGCTAGCCTCCCCCTTTTTCTCCGTGCCACATCTGGACAGGCGAGGAGGGGGGGCGGGCAGGGGGGCAGAGGGAGAGGTGGGCGGCAAGGCCTCCCCAAGGGGGGGTTATTGCTAGCAGAAGCCACATCGACAGCTCCCCCCAAGGAGGCCGGGAGGTTTTTGCTGATTTACGCGGCTTGTAGGTTGCCCCCACAGCTCAGAAGACAACAAGGTAAACACAAACACACATACACACACACAAACACACCAGGAAAAAAAACTAGTCTGTGCATTAGCATGCTTTTCTTTTTATGGGCACGTATGGAAGTCTGCTGTCCTGATTCTCATGTTTGGCTTGTTTCGGACACCCGTGTGAATATGCACACAAATCCTCCCCCCACCCCAACTTTCAGCACCTTAGAAATAAGGAGTGAATTTCAGGCATTGACCCCTCTGTTGCTGAAGTTGTATTTTCTGCAGTCCAGTTTGGAGCGGTTTACATTGAGTTTGAATCTATTATGTGCTCGTGTATTGCTGCATTTGGAGGTAAAGTAGTCATTAACAGGAAGGGCCTTTTATGAACTATATTTAGATCAGACCGGAGGCGACGTAGTTGTAAATTGTCTAACCCCAGGATTTCAAGTCTGGTGGAAGAGGTACGAGGGTCACCCAGAACATAATGCACCATATTTTTTTTCCTTCCACAATTATTTATTGAACACACTGAAACTTGCACACAAGAAAGAATGATGCTTCTTCTAAACTCCCTATTTTTCCACGTAATCTCCGTCCCGTTCCATGGCCTTCCTCCAGCGAGACACAAGGATGTGGATGCCCTGTCGGTACCCCTCCTTGTTCTGGTCACGAAGCCATTTCTGCGTTGGGCGAATCACTTCTCCATCATCCTCAAGATGTGCCCAGCGACTAACCGTATTTCTGTCGACTGCAGATTCTCCATAAACTCTACACAAACGTTGGTGAATGTTCCCAAGAGTTTCTTTCTCCGCAGTGAGAAATTCAATTCAATCATTTGCAGACGCCATTTCAAAACATGGCTGCAGCTACGTGATCTATCTGGAGAAACACAAAATTTACACATGTGCTCCTGGCAATTCAACTAATGTATATCTAAATTTTTGCATTTGTACCATTGCTGTAGGCTGAGAAAGAAAATGTGGTGCATTACTTTCTGGGCGACCCTCGTGTGTTGTTGCGAGCGGAGGGCTCTTCTTGTGAAATGTTTCTGGACTCTCTCGATTGTATTAATTTCCCACGGCATAGAAATCTAATTCAATCAATCAATCAATAATAAAAGTGAAAAGAGAAATTGAAAAAAAAGAAAGAAAGTGATTGTAGATGGGGATCTTTAAAAAATTTTTTTTTTAGTAAATTTCCATCATCTTTTATAGTTATTCAGATTTCTTACATATTGTTGTATTCAATGTTGGACGCCGAAGGGCATAGAAATAAAATTAAAGAAATAAATACATAAAAATAATAAAAGTGAAAAGAGAATAAAAAAACTCTAGGGGGCGCTCTCGACCGGTTGGAATTCAAAGGAGGAGAAGGAGGAGGAGGAGGCGGGGCGAGTGCCTGGGGCTCTCTCCCAGCAGGACACGCCCCCGGCTCCTGATTGGCTTTCACAGTCACCCCTTGTTTTCCCGCGCTGAGGAGCGCCCCGCCCACCGCGGTCACCTGACCTCGGGGCCCATCGAGTGGCGGGGGGCGGCTGCCCCCTCTTCGAGAACGGCGGGGGGCGGGGCCCTGACCTCCCCGGGGGGCGGCGACGGGAAGAGCCTCCTCCGGGGCGGGGCGGGCGAAAGGGGGCGCGGCGTGAGGTGGCCAATCGGCGCGGGCGCCTCCTGCCGGCGGGTGGGCGGCGCCGGTGGGCGTCGGTTAAAGAGGCCGCGCCAGAGGCCCCGCCCCCCGCTGGCTCTCCTAAGGTCCAGCGGGCTGTCCGGGGGGCTTCTGGCCGGAGGCGGCGGCGGAGGAGGAGGATGACGGCCGAGCTGCAGCAGCAGGGCCAGGAGGCGGCCGGGGGGGCAGCGCAGGTGAGGCGGCGGCCCCCCCCACCCCCCACCCCGGCCACAGCGCCGCGAGGAAGCCCTCCTCCCCCCACGGACCTTTCCCTCAGGGGGTGGGGGAGGGGCCTCTCTCTGCGGGGCCAGGCGCCCCCTCCCCCCACGGGGGAACCCCCCCTCTGGTGACCCCCTCCCACGGGGGACCTTCAGGTGGAGACCCCCCTCCCTCGGCCTTTCCCCAGGGGGAGGGGGAGGAAGGGAGGGAGAGACCCCCCTCTGGTGGGGGTGAAGCAGCTGAAGGCTGGGGAGGGGGACTCCTTTGGGACCCCCCTGCTGCAAGAGGCTGGAGACCCCCTCCCATGGGCCTTTTCCCCGGGGGGTGGGGGTGAGGAGGGGGCAGGCAGCTGAAGGCTGGGAAGAGGGGCTCACCTTCAGCAGCCTCCTCTGCTCCAAGAGGCTGGAGACCCCTCCTCTTAAAATAAACTTTAATTCAATTTAACTGTATCACGATGTATATTATCATTTTATGTGTTGTAAGCCACCTTCAGAAGCCCCCACCCCTGCTCCAAGAGGCTGGAGCCCACTCCTCTTAAAATAACCCCCCCTCCTGGGGGCCTTTCTCCCAGGGCGAAAGGGTGGGAAGGGTCTGTGCAGGGCCAGGTGCCCCCTCCCCTTACCCTTGGGGGGAAGCAGCTGAAGGCTGGGGAGGGGGCTGACTTGCTGGAGACCCTCTTCTCTTAAAATAAGCCTCCCCCTCCTCCAGGTACTTTCACTCTGATCTCCTTGGGTGAATCCAAACAAACAAACTTTAACAACAAAACTTTAACTGAGCTGTAAGGGACCTTGTAGGAGATCTAGTCCAACCCACCCCTACCCAAGCAGGAGACCCTACCCCATTTCTGACCAAGGGCAGATCCCTGGTGCCTCTGCAGGATGATGGGCTTCCTAGTCTTATAGAAATTGGTGTCCAAAGCCAGTAATTTACATTGCAGCCCTATTGCATTTTGTGACTAAACCTGATGGGGTGTTAATATTTGGATAGGATGCAAAACAATCTTGCTTGGGGGGCTCCTTAACCAGGTTCTTCCTGGAATTCCAGGCCCGGCTAAAAATTGCAAAGTTTATCACTCTGAGCTTCGCAGGATAACTAGAGTTTAGCCGAACTTACATCACCCACTCGGTCCATTTGTCTTACCAAAGAATTGCTGTGTATTGTGAGCTGTTTTGGCTTGTAGATTTTATTTGAGTTGTCTATAGAGCACTGGTGAGACCCCATTTGGAATAATACTGTGTTCAGTTCTGGAGACTTCACCTACAAAGAGATATGGATCAAATTGAAGGGGTCCAAAAACAGGCTACAAAAATGGTGGAAGGTCTTAAGCATAAAACGTATCAGGAAAGACTTAATGAACTCAATCTGTATAGTCTGGAGGACAGAAGGAAAAGGGGGGACAGGATCGAAACATTTAAACATGTCAAAGGGTTAAATTAGGTTCAGGGGGGAAGTGTTTTTAATAGGAAAGTGAACCCAAGAACAAGGGGACACAATCTGAGGTCAGTTGGGAGATAGATCAGAAGCAAGGTGAGAATATGATTTGGCTGAAAGAGTAGTAGATGCTTGGAACAAACTTCCAGCAGACAGGAACTGAATTGAAACATGCCTGGGATAAACATAGGTCCATCCTAAGATAAAATACCTGTACAGGAAATAATATAAGGGCAGACTAGGTGGACCAGGAGGTCTTTTTCTGCCGTCAATCTTCTATGTTTCTATGTTCCTAATCAAATACTTCTAAGGAATTATTGGGATGACCTAATCAAATACTTCTAAGGAATTATTGGGACGGCAGAAAAAGACCTCCTGGTCCACCTAGTCTGCCCTTATATTATTTCCTGTACAGGTATTTTATCTTAGGATGGACCTATGTTTATCCCAGGCATGTTTCAATTCAATTCAATTCAGTTCCTGTGGATTGACCAACCACAGTCCGAAGATAGATCTTCAGATATTGGGAAAAAAGAAAGAAAATTGCTGATAATTGGATACAAAATTTCTTAATAGCACAAGTGTTAGTTACACAGGATCCTCACAGTTGTGTTTACTTCCGAAGTTTTTGTTTTTTGAGTAAATCCATGTTCTCTAAAGATAAGGGATTTTTTGTAACCATGTAGGCATAATGTTGATGGTAGGATGAGAATCAATAACAATTTTCTTTGTTATTTTTTTCTCCTTGGAAAGTAACAGAAATGTTTCCTCATTTCTTTTAAACAAAAGCTTCTGCTTTTCTTCGGAGAGGGGCGGCATACAAATCTAATAAATTATTATTATTATTATTATTATTATTATTATTATTATTATTATTATTATTATTATTATTATTATTCTGCACAAACTGAACTGGAATTTAGGGCCTGTTTGAAGTGTAATCTGGAATTTGGCCCATTTGAACCTAGTTTAGATGCTGCTCTGCCCTTAGTCTCTAAACCAGGGGTCTCCGAACTTGGTCAGTTTAAGACTTGTGGACTTCAACTCCCAGAGCCAAAGCTGGCTGGGGAACTCTTGTAGTTGAAGTCCACAAGTCTTAAACTGACCAAGTTTGGAGACCCCTGCTCTAAACCCTGGTCTCTTTCCTGGTACCCCTTCCCCTTTTCTTTTAAACTGGTTTGTGCAAATGCCAATTAGCTGATGGGAGCGCCCTTTCCAGTGAACTGCGTATCTCTGACACCTTGTTGTAAGCGAGAAGTGACCAGCTGCAAAGGCATGCGCAGCCGGCTTAAAATAGCTTCTCCCCAAAGCTCTGCGCATTCTTTGGGCTCCTTGTATGTCTGTCTATGGAGCATCTGCCAAGTTGGATAAATACCCAGCTCCCGGATTTGGGGGAGAAAGGGGCATTCATCTTTCCTGGGGATTTTGGCTAAATAGGTCCCACAGAGTGGGCCTTCTCCGGGTCCCGTCAACTAAACAATGTCGCTTGGCGGGACCCAGGGGAAGAGCCTTCTCTGTGGTGGCCCCGGCCCTCTGGAACCAACTCCCCCCAGAGATTAGAATTGCCCCCACCCTCCTTGCCTTTCGTAAGCTGCTTAAAACCCACCTCTGCCGCCAGGCATGGGGGAACTGAGATACTCCTTCCCCTTAGGCCTTTACAATTTTATGCATGGTATGTCTGTATGTATGATTGGTTTCTATAATAATGAGTTTTTAACTGTTTTAATATTGGATTGTTTACATGCTGTTTTTATTACTGTTGTTAGCCGCCCTGAGTCTACGGAGAGGGGCGGCATGCAAATCCAATAAATAAATTAAATAAATAAATATGTGCTGTGATGTCACAAAAATAGGGTCACCTGCTAATCAAAGGCAATCGCATTCCTGACAACACAAGCAGCATTTTTGCAGAGTATTGATAGGGCCGAAAATCTGGTGGGGCAGTTTTATTTGTTTTTATTGGTTGCTGTTGTGAGGTGGCCGGAATTAAATAAATGAAAACATTTATTTATTTATTTATTTATTTATTTATTTATTATTTATTATTTAGATTTGTATGCCGCCCCTCTCCGCAGACTTGGGGCGGCTCACAACAAAGTGAAACAATTTACAGCAAATCTAAATTACAGTTTAAAAATATTTAAAAGACCCCATTTTCTAAACAAACATACATACAGACATACCATGCATAAATTGTATATGCCCGGGGGAGATGTCTCAGTTCCCCCACGCCTGACGACAAAGGTGGGTTTTAAGGAGCTTACGAAAGGCAAGGAGGGTAGGGGCAGTTCTAATCTCCGGGGGGGAGTTGGTTCCAGAGGGTTGGGGCCGCCACAGAGAAGGCTCTTCCCCTGGGGCCCACCAACCGACACTGTTTAGTTGACGGGACCCGGAGAAGGCCCACTCTGTGGGACCTAATCGGTCGCTGGGATTCGTGCGGCAGCAGACGGTCTCGGAGATATTTGTCCGTCCCATTGGCGTTTGGAAAGGTCTACCAGCCTTTTTTTTTTTTTTTAATGCTTTCGTGTTGTGGCCTGGTGCCTGCCCGGCCTCTTCCCTTTCTGACCACCACCTCCTCTGTCCCTCTTTAACCCAGGCCTGCAGTTTGCTCCTGAGCCAGCTGAAAGAGATCACGGGCATCCACAATCCGCAGTTCCTCCAGGCTGCGCTGAAGGTCAGTCCCCTCTGCCTTGCAATGGGGTCCTTGACCTGCTGCCCGTTAAGAGAGCGTCTGCCTTGAAGTGAGGGCCGTGGCCCAGGTCTTTCAAGTACTGTCTCTCAACCACGCCAGCTTAATATCTGCGCACTTCGACAGAGCTGGCTGGGGAATTCTGGGAGTTGAAGTTCAGACGTCTTTTAAAAGTTGCCGAATTTGAGCAAAATGCCCCACTGCAGAGGAGCCCAACCAGGTCCTCACCATCTCCTGCTGTTTCTGTTTCTCTGCAGGCTGCCGATGGAAACCTAATGCAGGCGGTGGGCTTCCTCACCGAAGCCAGTGACCGAGAGTCCGAGGGAGACCCCGCTGTGTCCGACTCTGAGGGACGGGAGAGGCCGGCCACACGTAAGCCTCATTTTCTCCTTCCTTTCGCATCCGCTCCGGCTCTGGGGAACCAACTCTGCCCCCCCGATGTTTGCACTGCCCCCAAAAGCTATGGCTTTTCCTTCTCTTTTCCTTTCTCCTTTCCTTTCTCTTTTCTTCTTCCTCTCTTAGTGCTGTCAGGCAGTAGGGAAAGCAAGTAGAATGCTTGGCTGCATAGCTAGAGGTATAACAAGCAGGAAGAGGGAGATTGTGATCCCGCTGGGGAGACCCCATTTGGAATAATGCTGTGTCCAGTTCTGGAGACCTCACCTACAAAAAGAGATGGATAAAATTGAACGGGTCCAAAAACAGGCTACAAGAATGGTGGAAGGTCTTAAGCATAGAACGTATCAGGAAAGACTTCATGGACTCAATCTGTAGAGTCTGGAGGACAGAAGGGAAAGGGGGGACAGGATCGAAACATTTAAATATGTTAAAGGGTTAAATAGGGTCCAGGAGGGAAGTGTTTTGAATAGGAAAGTGAACACAAGAACAAGGGGACACAATCTGAAGTTAGTTGGGGGAAAGATCAAAGGCAACATGAGAAAATATTATTTTACTGAAAGAGTAGTAGATGCTTGGAACAAACTCCCAGCAGACGTGGCTGGTAAATCCACAGTAACTGAATGTAAACCTGCCTGGGATAAACATAGATCCATCCTAAGATAAAATAAAGGAAATAGTATAAGGGCAGACTAGGTGGACCATGAGGTCTTTTTCTGCAGTCAGTCTTCTAAGTTCCTATGTTTCCTTCCTGACCCTTATTTAACCCTTTGATCATGTCCCCCTTTTCCCTTCTGTCCTCCAGACTATACAGATTTTAAAGACTATATAGATATTATATTAAATCCAGCCAGAATTAAGTTGTTTCTCAGACTCTGAAAACCTACCCCGCTGGTTCTGCCCCTAAGCCCCAGCCCTTTGGGACGGAGACCTTATAAATAGAAGCAGAGACCCGGACGGGCCCTTCGGCTCTCTTGCTAAGCCCCACTTGGTACCTTTGGGATCTAGAGGACGAGCAGTTCCCGGAGACCTCAGTCATCAGGGCTGGGCTGCGTTGAGTCACTTCTGTCCTGGGGGGGATGACGGGAAGACCCAAGCAAGCTGGTAAGACGTCAGCAGATCAAAAAGGCCTGGTGATGCACTCTGATCTTTATGTTGTTGTTGTTGTTGTTGTTATTATTATTATTATTTATTAGATTTGTATGCCGCCCCTCTCCGTAGACTCGGGGCGGCTTATGTGCCACTCTGGGTGTGAAGTTGGGTGGCTTATAAATCAAATGAATAAAATAACAACAGCAACAGAGTTGGAAGGGACCTTGGAGGTCTTCTAGTCCAACCCCTTGATTGGGCAGGAGACCCTACACTACAGTGCCGCTTGGCGGGACCCAGGGGAAGAGCCTTCTCTGTGGCAGCCCCGGCCCTCTGGAACCAACTCCCCCCAGAGATTAGAATTGCCCCCACCCTCCTTGCCTTTCGTAAGCTACTTAAAACCCACCTCTGCCACCAGGCATGGGGGAATTGAGATTCCTTCTCCCCCTAGGCCTTTACAATTCTATGCATGATATGTCTGTATGTATGTTTGGTTTTTATAATAATGGGTTTTTAATTGTTCTTAGTATTGGATTATTATTGTATGCTGTCTTGTTATTGCTGTTAGCCGCCCCGAGTCTTTGGAGAGGGGCGGCATACAAATCCAATAAATAAATAAATAAATAAACTTCAGACAGATGGTTATCTAACCTCTTCTTAAAAACAGCAACAACAAGAACATTGCTGTCAAACAGGAAGTGCACTTGGGCTTTTACAGGTGGGGAGACCGAGCATTTTGACAGCACCTAATAACCAATCCTGGCCGCTCTCTTAATTTTCAGCTCAGAATGAAGCCCCCCAAGATCAGGGCGATATCCAGGACCCCGTTCCTTCGGACGGGCAAGATTTCTCAACCGGGAAGAAGGATTTTGCGGCAGCCACCAATGTGTAGGTCATTGTTGTGTTTATTCTGCATTGTTGCCATTGGGCTATCTCCCAGACAGCCGTGTCCTGCTCTGCCCCTATCCAGGTCCCTGCTGGGTTTTCATGCCCCCAAATCCCCCTAGGAGAAGCACGTGGCCGAATCTCCTCCGGTCAGAGCTTCCCACTTTCAGGAAACGTCCAGCTGACCAGCATAATCTGACAGGCTTTCCTCGAGGGCCAAAGTCTACAGAAAGAGGGAGGACAATGATCCTCTTGTGGATTGTGGGCTCTGTAGTGCCCCCACAAGAGCCCAAGGGATGAGTAGTGGGGAGGGCCACAAAAAGGACCCCCTTGCAGTGGTGGCCGTTTGTGTTTCCGGCAGAGCCCACGAGCCCATTGTGGCCGAGAACAAAAACCGTTCCAAAAGGAAGCGCTGTGAGGTTTGGGGAGAGAACACCCCTCAGCGGGACTGCCGGAGGGTCAGCGGATGGCCAGTTGGGATGAAGAATATTGGGAACACCTGCTGGTTCAGCGCCGTCATACAGGTAATTTAGGGTGCTGGTGCTTTTCTGGGTCTCCGCTGACATCCATCCAAATCTCACTCGGCCACTTGAAGGGGAGTGGACTTCAGTCGGCCGTGCAATTTCTGGGAGTTGAAGTCCCCATCTGCTGGCTGGAGAACTCTGGGAGTTGAAGGTCCATCCTTGGTTTAAAAGTGGCTGAGACTCAGCACCACGTCTGCAACTGACCACTATTTTTCTTCAGTAAGAGCAAATTAGTTCAAAGATTCCCTGGCTGCTTTCTCTCTCTCTCTCTCTCTCTCTCTCTCTTTTTTAAATAATTTTTTAAATTGATTTTTATAATAACAATATAATAATTAAACATTCACACCACACATAACTGTGTGCTCAGTGTTAAGTGCCCCCCACCAAAATGGGGGCATAATTTCTATATAGCATTTTAACTCAAGAGCAATATATTATAAATATTTTATATATATATTACATATTATATATTATATATATTACATATTATATATTTTATATATTACATATTGTAAAGTAATTCTAATTTATCCTTTATACCTTGGTCTCGAACTCTACTAACCATATATCTTCTTACCTTATTTATTATTTATTCATTCAATTTTTATGCCGCCCTTCTCCTTAGACTCAGGGCGGCTTACAACATGTTAGCAATAGCACTTCTTAACAGAGCCAGCATATTGCCCCCACAATCCGGGTCCTCATTTGACCCACCTCGGAAGGATGGAAGGCTGAGTCAACCTTGAGCCGGTGATGAGATTTGAACCACTGACCTACAGATCTACAGTCAGCTTCAGTGGCCTGCAGTACAGCACTCCACCTGCTGCGCCACCCCGGCTCTTGTCCCGTCAGTTCCCACAGATTAGTTTCATTGGCCGAATTCATCCTCTTATCCATAATCTCAAATTGAATATGATCCACCATGTACCGATACCAGTTTTGTATTGTCCATTTTGTCACATCCTTCCAGCCTAGGACTAACACACACACAAACAAACACACACACACACACACACACCGGGCTGCTTTCTCTACCTGGGCTGGGCTTTAACTTACCTAACGTAGCCGGTGGGGGGACGGAGAAGGTGGCCCTTACCTGTTGGGAGGCGGCTGTGGCCACCCAAGCCTCTCCTTTGGCTGAAGCCCTCTTTGATGAGCATGATATAGACTTGACATTCAACCACTGATGTCGCCGGAGGTTAATTTCAGGGGTGCTGTCAGTCTCTCTTCCAGCTGCCAGAATTCCGGCACCTGGTCCTGAACTGTTCCCTGCCCGAAGCCGTCCTGGACAGCTGCCACAGCCGGAGTGTAAGTGATATTGACAAAATTGAATGGGTCCAAAGACGGGCTACGAAAATGGTGGAAAGTCTTAAGCATCAAACGTATCAGGAAAGACTTCATGGACTCAATCTGTCTAGTCTGGAGGACAGAAGGAAAAGGGGGGACATGATCGAAACATTTAAATATGTTAAAGGGTTAAATAAGGTTCAGGAGAGAAGTGTTTTTAATAGGAAAGTGAACACAAGAACAAGGGGACACAATCTGAAGTTAGTAGGGGGAAAGATCAAAGGCAACATGAGAAAATATTATTTGACTGAAAGATAGTAGATACTTGGAACAAACTTCCAGCAGACGTGGTTGGTAAATCCACAGTCACTGAATTTAAACATGCCTGGGATAAACAGATCCATCCTAAGATAAAATACAGGAAATAGTATAAGGGCAGACTAGATGGACCAGGAGGTCTTTTTCTGCCGTCAGTCTTCTATGTTTCTATTTCTGGGTGACCGGAGTGGAACTCGTCTCCCTGAACCGTGTCAGTGCAAGACGGCTGGTCGAATACTGACCGCCTGCAAGGATGGGAGAGAGTTGAAAGGTGAAAGAGGGTTTCTGCAAAGTCAGCCTTTTATTGGGGGAATCCCGTCTCAATACAACTTGCGCCCTAGTTAGTTTTGGCTTTAGACGGTTTGTAAATAAGAATCCAGGTTGTGTGAATTGTGCACCACCACCCCTGCACCCCTCCAGCAAATAAAACCTCTGAATGTGAACTGACCACACTTCACTGACCGAGTCCCCCTGTCTTGCCCTGTCGTTTATCTGCTGCTTGTATTGTGCCTCTTCTTGTTTTTGCAGGAAAAGAGGAACATCACGTTCATGCAGGAGCTCCAATATCTCTTCGCTCTAATGCTGGGGACGCACCGCAGATTCGTCGACCCCACCACCGCCCTGGAGCTTCTCAAAGGGGCTTTCCGGTCTCCCGAGGAGCAACAGGTGAAGGCATCCGCGGGGGTCTTCCTAGATCCAGGATCACACTGGCGGCGGGGGGGTGGGGGGGTGGGGTTTCTAACTTGGACTATGCCTGTGATGGCGAACCCATAACACCCCTGCCCAAAGTGGCGCATGGAGCCATGTTGCCTGGCACATGCGGCTTCGGCTGTTCTGCCACGCATCCACGCGCAATGTTCCGCTGGATTTCATGCGCGCAGCATTGCCGGAAGCTGGTCTTCCTTTTTCCAGCGTGAGCATGCACACCAGCCAACTGATTGTTGCACATGTCTCCTTTTTTAGCAAGATGTGAGCGAGTTCACCCACAAACTCCTGGACTGGCTCGAAGATGCTTTCCAACTGACCGTGGAGGCCGAGTGAGTCTAAAAGAGCAGTTTTAGATTTATTTTGTTGCCAGAATTTGCCGTGAAGAAGATTCTCATTTCAGGTTCTGGAGACCTCACCTACAAAAAGAGATGGATCACATTGAACGGGTCCAAAGACGGGCTACAAAAAGGGTAAAAGGTCTTCAGCAGGGATCCCCAAACATGGCCACCATAAGACTCGTGGACTTCAATCCCCAGAATTCTCCAGCTAGCCTATGCTGGCTGGAGAATTCTGGGAGTTGAAGTCCACAAGTCTTAAAGTGGCCAAGTTTGAAGACCTCTGGTCTTAAGCATAAAACGTATCAGGAAAGACTCCATGAACTCCATCTGTATAGTCTGGAGGACAGAAGGAAAAGGGGGGACACGATCGAAACATTTAAATAGGTTCAAGGGTTAAATAAGGTTCAGGAGGGAAGTGTTTTTAATAGGAAAGTGAACACAAGGACAAGGGGACACAATCTGAGGTTAGTTGGGGGAAAGATCAGAAGCAACATGAGAAAATATTATTTTACTGAAAGAGTAGTAGATCCTTGGAACAAACTTCCAGCAGACGTGGTTGTTAAATCCACAGTCACTGAATGTAAACATGCCTGGGATAAACATAGATCCATCCTAAGATAAAATACAGGAAATAGCATAAGGGCAGACTAGCTGGACCAGGAGGTCTTTTTCTGCCGTCCATCTTCTATGTGTCTATGTTAGTATTTTTAAAAAACATACACACACACAAACACACTCACTCCCTTGCCTGTTGTTTTCCCCTTTGTAGGATGGTGTGATTCTCTCTGTGTGTCAGGGGGCTGGGGGGGCGACCCTGAATGAAGTAAAAGTCTATTTCTGACTTCCAAGTAATTTGGCCCGTCCGAGCACCTGAGTGAAATGATCACAAACTCCAGTACAGTTGGCTGGTAACCAAACGAGCTCTTAAAATTCCCGAGGTCTCCAATTTCACGGGACCTGGAATGATCAAGCAACTGTAAGGGAGTCGACCCACAACAGCCCAGAGGGCTGGTCAGGAATAATGGTGGAGTTCTGGGCTGAATTCCTGGTTGTAGCTGGCAGCTCTCTGCCTATAAGAATTAATGTAATAACTTAATTTATTTGACTTCTATGCTGCCCAGTACCGTAGGACTCAGTCAGGGTGGCTTACAGCAATAAAAAAACCCAATACAATGATGAAAAAGAAGTCGAACAACAATAATTAAAACCCCCAAAACCGTAACAAACCCAAATTATAACCCCTCCCCAAGAAGCCCCTGTGTTCATTTAAATATGTTAAAGGGTTAAATAAGATTCATGAGGGAAGTCTTTTTAATAGGAAAGTGAACACAAGAACAAGGGGACACAATCTGAAGTTAGTTGGGAGAAAGATCAAAGGCAACATGAGAAAATATGATTTCACTGAAAGAGTAGTAGATCCTTGGAACAAACTTCCAGCAGACGTGGTTGGTAAATCCACATTAACTGAATTTAAACATGCCTGGGATAAACATAGATCCATCCTAAGATAAAATACAGAAAATAGCATAAGGGCAGACTAGATGGACCAGGAGGTCTTTTTCTGCCGTCAGTCTTCTAGGTTTCTATGTTTCTAGTCTTTTGCTGTATTATTTTAGAAAAATTGTGAGTTTGCTTTCAGAATAACAGTGTTGGAAGGGACCTTGGAGGCCTTCTAGTCCAACCCCC
The DNA here is from genome assembly GCF_031021105.1 of Erythrolamprus reginae. Taxonomy (NCBI): domain Eukaryota; kingdom Metazoa; phylum Chordata; class Lepidosauria; order Squamata; family Dipsadidae; genus Erythrolamprus; species Erythrolamprus reginae. The sequence continues at coordinate 33,205,185 of NC_091961.1, read as the reverse complement.
TAACCCAGTGATGGCGAAGCTACGGCGTGGGTGCCACAGGGGGCACGCAGAGCCTTATCTGCTGGCACCCAAGCCATTGTCCTAGCTCAGCTCCAGTGTGCATGTGTGAGGCTGAGCCCCTCAAATGTTATCATGTCGCCCCAAGTCCTTCTTTTCATTCAACCGGGCATCTTCCAGGCCCAATTCCTCTTCCCTTGCTTTCTCCTTTTGCCACAGGGATTCCCAGGACAAATCGGAGAACCCCATGGTCCAACTTTTTTACGGGACTTTCCTAACCGAAGGAGTTCACGAAGGTAAGCCGGAAGGCCCTGGGAATTGGCACGCTAGGATTCTCAGCGCTTTTGCTCAGCCTCCTCTGGGTGGTTGTTTTTCTCCAAGTGGGTGAACAGTGCGGTCAGGCAGTAGGGAAAGCAAGTAGGATGCTTGGCTGCATAACTGGAGGTATAACAAGCAGGAAGAGCGGGATTGTGATCCCGCTGTATGGAGCGCTGGTGAGACCCCATTTGGAATAATACTGTGTCCAGTTCTGGAGACCTCACCTACAAAAAGAGATGGATCAAATTGAACGGGTCCAAAGACGGGCTACAAGAATGGTGGAAGGTCTTAAGCATAAAACGCATCAGGAAAGACTTCATGAACTCCATTTGTAGAGTCTGGAGGACAGAAGGGAAAGGGGGGCATGATCGAAGCATTTCAATATGTCAAAGGGTTAAATAATGTCCAGGAGGGAAGTGTTTTTAATAGGAAGGTGAACCCAAGAACAAGGGGGCACAATCTGAGGTGAGTTGGGGGAAAGATCAGGAGCAACGTGATAAAATATTATTTGAATGAAATAGTAGTAGAGGCTTGGAACAAACGTCCAGCAGACACAATTGGTATAAATCCACAGGAACAGAATTGAAACATGCCTGGGATGAACATAGATCCATCCTAAGATAAAAGAGAGGAAATAGTATAAGGGCAGACTAGATGGACCAGGAGGTCTTTTTCTTCCGTCCATCTTCTATGTTGCTCCTGATGGGCCTCTCCCTTCTCCCCCTATCTAGGGAAGCCCTTTTCCAAAATCGAGACCTTTGGCCAGTACCCGCTGCAGGTCAACGGCTACAAGAATTTGCACGAGTGCTTGGAAGGAGCCATGGTGGAGAAGGAAAGCGAGTCGGGCCCTTCCAGGCAGGCGGTGACCTACACGCAAGAGGTGAGTGTTGTGGCATTTACACAACTCGCCAGGGAGCCAGGACTTGTCAGTTACTAACTTGAAAACACAAGAATATGATGTACGAGAGCCTGCTGGGGCCGAGGGAATGTTGTGGGGTTGCTAACAGCAGGCGGAGTGCGACCTTTATATTTCACGTGTTGTGTCTGGGGTACAAGTGTGATAAAAATAGTCTTCTTCCTGTTTTGTAAATAAGTTTGTAACATGAAACCTATACATCTTTTACAAAGAAAGTGTTTTCTGGCTCCTTTCTCTTACATCATTTCTTATACCTAATCTGGAGTAGAGAAAAGGGAAGAATTCAGGATTTGCGCACTTTCTACATCTGCCTAGAAGATGTTAACCAAAGTTTTGTAGTTCAGTTTGTGGTCAAAAGACCCGATATGTGGAAAACATTTAAAGCACCTAAGAAACTTTATATGCCACCCAGAGTCCAAGTGGAAATAGGCAGCATAAATTTCTTTACAGATAAATAAACAAACCTCCAGGGTGCTTTTCTGAAAGGCACCTGGACTATTCAATTCAATTCAATTATTAGATTTGTATGCCGCCCCTCTCCGAAGACTCGGGGCGGCTCACAACAATAATAAAAACAGTATAACAATGGAACAAATCTAATAATAAAATTACATTAAAAAACCCCAACAATTTAAAAACCATACAACACATACATACCAAACATAAAATATAAGAAATCCTGGGGGAGATGTCCTAATTCCCCCATGCCTGGCGATACAGATGGGTCTTGAGTAACTTGCGAAAGACAAGGAGGGTGGGGGCCGTTCTAATCTCAGGGGGGAGTTGATTCCAGAGGGCTGGGGCCGCCACAGAGAAGACTCTTCCCCTCGGGCCCGCCAAACGACATTGTTTGGTCGATGGGACCCGGAGAAGGCCAACTCTGTGGGACCTCATCGGCCGCTGGGATTCATGCAGTAGAAGGCAGTCCCGGAGGTATTCTGGTCCGATGCCATGTAGGGCTTTAAAGGTCATTACAAACACTTTGAATTGTGACCGGAAACTGATCGGCAGCCAATGCAGGCCACGGAGTGTTGAAGAAAAGTGGGCGAATCTTGGAAGCCCCACGAAGGCTCTCGCGGCTGCGTTCTGCATGATCTGAAGTTTCCGAACACTTTTCAAAGGTAGCCCCATGTAGAGAGCGTTGCAGTAGTCGAGCCTCGAGGTGATAAGGGCACGAGCGCCTGTGAGCAATGACTCCCTGTCCAAATAGGGCCGCAACTGGTGCACCAGGGCAAACGCCCCCCTCGCCACAGCCGAAAGATGATGTTCCGTCGAGGAAGGAAAAGACGTTTTACTTCTCACCCAAGAAGCGTCCTCAGTTCTGGTGGGTTGGATGGTGGTGGGGAATGGAAGGATTAGTTCTGGACAGGACCCTCCCGTCCCTGCGTCCTCCCACCCTCCAGCCAGAGCCGATAAAGCTGCTGGGATGAGAGGCGAAACGTTTTCAAAGAAAAAAAAACCAAGGAAGTCCAGTTCTGTTTTGTTTTTTTGGAAAAAGCCCCTTTGGGAAGCGGAGGGGTTGCAGGGCCTTCTCATAGTTTCCACCAGGACAGACCAGCCACAAATAGCTTCCAAGAGGAGGTGCCGTTTCCATCGCGAGGGGCCCGTCTGGCAGGAGATGAGAGGAGGCTATTAAAAGACCCGAGATCTTTTTCCAGGAGGGCCTGTAGAATTGCAGTGGAATTGTTTTCATCCCTGTTCAGTTTGAGAGGCTGGACTTGAGGCAGTTGACTCTGGAGCTCAGCACCTACCGTATCTTACAGAGTATAAAACTCACTTTAGTTTTTGGGGAGGAAAAGAGGGGGGGGATCTGCTTACCAGGAACAGTGGCCCCTCTACTTAAGAACTTAATTCCTTCCATGACCAGGTTCTTAAGTAGGAACGTTCTTTTTTTCTTTTTTTTAAATTTAAAAATATACTTTATTGGTTTATAAAAAAGGAGTAAAACAGGGGGAAAGGGGGATGGGAGTACAGAAAAGAGAAGTGGGAGGGGAGTGGGGTAAACAGTATTGTTATATCACAGCTTGTATATATTGTTGTATACACATTCCAAGCATTTGTCCATATGTAAATATTTCGTATTTAGAATTCTTATTTGAATAACCTTATAGCTGTAATATTTGATAATCCAACAGTAGTGTAAAAAGCGAAGGGGTAGAAAGGGAGAAAAGGGAGAAAGAAAGAGGGAAGAAAGAAAGAAAAGAGAGATAGAGAGAGGAGAAGTAGTACCTGCAAGCAAACAGGCGTTTCGGTTGTGACGACTTAGGTGGATTATATTTGTTGTTTTTGTTAATCGTAGGTTGTAATATTAGTATATTTCTAATAGTTATCAAGTGGATTGAACTCAGACAGGGATTGTATTGGTTTCGGTCCGGTTTTTAGTTATACATATCTTTATTTTGGTTTATATTAAGCGATTTTGGTTATTTTTCGCTTTATCATCTTTAGAGTTCGATAGCCATCTGGACCATTTCTCCCAGGCCTTGTAGAACTCTGAATCGTTTTTGTTTTGAATTTCCATTGTTAATTTAAAATAGAAACGTTCTTAAGTAGAAGCAATTTTCCCCATAGGAACCAATGTAAAAGCACGTACAAACTTTTCTACTTAAGAACCTGGTCACGGAACAAATTAAGTTCTTAAGCAGAGGTGCCACTGTAATTGTTTCTCCGGCTTATACAGGATCTACAGGATCTAAGTATATACAGTATACAGCATAAAACGTGTCAGGAAAGACTTAATGAACTCAATCTGTATTGTCTGGAGGACAGAAGGAAAAGGGGGGACATGATAGAAACATTTAAATATGTCAAAGGGTTAAATAAGGTCCAGGAGGGAAGTGTTTTTCATAGGAAAGTGAACACAAGAACAAGGGGACACAATCTGAAGTTAGTTGGGGGAATGATCAAAGGCAACATGAGAAAATATTATTTTACTGAAAGAGTAGTAGATCCTTGGAACAAACTTCCAGCAGACGTGGTTGGTAAATCCACAGTAACTGAATTTAAACCTGCCTGGGAGAAACATAGATCCATCCTAAGATAAAATACAGGAAATAGTATAAGGGCAGACTAGATGGACCAGGAGGTCTTTTTCTGCAATCAATCTTCCATGTTTCTACGTTTCTATGAATGAGGATGGAAGGGAGGGAGGGAGGGAGGGAGGGAGGGAGGAAGGAAGGAAGGAAGGAAGGAAGGAAGGAAGGAAGGAAGGAAGGAAGGAAGGAGAATCCACAGTAACTGAATTTAAACCTGCCTGGGAGAAACATAGATCCACCCTAAGATAAAATACAGGAAATAGTATAAGGGCAGACTAGATGGACCAGGAGGTCTTTTTCTGCAATCAATCTTCCATGTTTCTACGTTTCTATGAATGAGGATGGAAGGGAGGGAGGGAGGAAGGAAGGAAGGAAGGAGAAATCCACAGTAACTGGATTTAAACATGCCTGGGATAAACATAGATCCATCCTAAGATAAAATGCAGGAAATAGTATAAGGGCAGACTAGATGGACCAGGAGGTCTTTTTCTGCCGTCAGTCTTCTATGTTTCTATGTTTCTATCTGGAGAATACAGCTAATGAAAAAATCACCCATCCATCTGAACTCCTTGTGTGTCTTATTTCAGTCCTGGTTTACAAAGCTGCCCCTAGTCCTGACCTTTGAACTTTCACGGTTTGAGTTCAATCAATCCCTCGGGCAGCCGGAGAAGATTCACAACAAACTAGTATTCCCACCCGTCATTTACATGGATAGGTAAGAAAGTGTGTGTGTTTGTATGTGTGTGTGTGTGTGTGTGTGTATAAGGTTTGTGGCTCGAGGCTTCCAAACCTACAGGGAAGATATTGTGGGGTTGTGACAAAGGAGACCATGCCCAAACTGTTGTTTCTTTTAGGTTTATGTACGACAACAAAGGGATCATCCAAGCGAAAAGAGAAGAGATTGGGGAGCTGAAAGACCGGAGGACCATTGTACAGCAGCAGTTGGAAAAGTAGGCAGCCTTTCTCGGACTCTGCATTTTCCCTGGCGGAACAAATACGTCAGCTGTCATGGAAAAAATGCCCAGTTCGGCTTGTCTGTTCGTCCTTGGATTAGGGTCTGTCTGGCGATGGAGTTTTTTAGAAGCCTCTGCCTGGCACTTAAGTTAATCCCCAAATATTTTGTTGATTTTGTAATTGGAATATTTAATATACAGTGTTCCCTCGATTTTCGCGGGTGATGCGTTCCGAGACCGCCCACGGAAGTCGAATTTCCGCGAAGTAGAGATGCGGAAGTAAATACACTATTTTTGGCTATGAACAGTATCACAAGCCATCTCTTAACACTTTAAACCCCTAAATTACAATTTCCCATTCCCTTAGCAACCATTTAGATTATTACTCACCATGTTTATTTATTAAAGTTTATTTAAAAAAATATTTATTAAAGGCAGACAGAAGTTTGGCAATGACATACGACGTCATCGGGCGGGAAAAACTGTGGTATAGGGGGAAAAACCCGCAAAGTATTTTTTAATTAATATTTTTGAAAAACCGTGGTATAGACTTTTTGCGAAGTTTGAACCCGCGAAATTCGAGGGAAAACTGTACTCATGAAATCCTACTTCTGATCTTCCTGCCTATTTTTAACGATCATTTTAGCCTCAATATCGAAGTGAGGCTGATGATGGTTTCCTCCTAATTAGGTACCTGAGATACGGCTCCGGTTCTGACCGCTTCCCCTTGCCGGATATGCTGCAGTCCGTTCTGGACTTTGCAAGGGCCAAGCTGTCCTGCGCAGCCACTACGACCACAGCAGGACCGAAGGCAGAAGACGAACGCTCGGAGACCCACGCCGAGCCAAGCAGGTAAAACTTGGGCCAAGCTCTGGGGTGGTATATTTTGTATATTTTTTCCCTCCACCTTAAAACATAGATAAATGGGAACACATATCTCATCAATATCAATCATGTCTATGAATATACACATAAGTCAATGTCTAACGGTGCATATGTAAAAACATTCTTATATAATAAACTAGCAGCCAATCTATCTCTAAAATAAAAAAAGGAAGGCTAACTGTAATTTAAAATAGAAAAAAAAAGAAAATACTCAAAAAAATATAAAAGTAGAAAGAAATTATATCTATCTTTCACACTTTCCAATATTCTTATTCATAAATCTTAACTCCTTTAAGTCTGTGTTACATAATTTGTCCATTGCTGCCACCATTTCTTTTTCCTTCAACCAGGTTTCTACGATCTTATCTCTTTCTTTCACATTTGTTTATTTGTTTGTTTATTTGTTTGTTTATTTGTTTGTTTATTGATTGATTGATTGATTGATTGGATTTGTATGCCGCCCCTCTCCGGAGACTCGGAGCGGCTAACAGCAACAATAAAACAGTGTACAATAGTAATCTAATATTAAAAACGATTAAAAACCCATTAATATAAAAACCATACATACATACATACCATGCATAGAATTGTAAAGGCCTAGGGGGAAAGAGGATCTCAATTTCAAAATACTTATTTATTTTATCTATTTTTATTTTCAATCCATTCATAAATTTTCCCCCAGCTATTACAAAACTCCAAATCCTCTTTATCTCTAACTGTCGTTGTAAATCTATTCATTTCAGCACAATCCATAATCTTCTTTCCTCGGTGTTCTATTCAATTTCCAGTCGCATTTGTAAAGCAGCCCAGCTGATTCCCATCTCTGGCTTTTGGGGAGGCCCGTTGCCACCCGCTGACTTGAGCCCCTCTTTCCCTCCACCCAGGTGCCCAGGGGAGACGTCGGAAGAGCCCCTTCCTCCTCGGGCCATCTCCGAAGACGAGATGAGCCTGGTCATTTCCTGCCTGCAGAAGTGGAGGGAAGAAGTTGAGCAAGACATAGAAGGTCCATGCCCAGATAATGTCTCACATTTCCTTTCAAAGGTTTCAAGCTACTGACATTTTCCCAGTGGCGTATGGGCTGGTTTCCATTCCATTCCTTTCCCAAGCTGGTGATGGTGGCGAGGTCCCATAACAGGGACCTTCGCCAGCGTTTAAGCCTCTCTGTTTGTGGGATATGATGAGAAAAGCCATAACCGATCTCTCTCGGAGCATTTTGCAGTTTTCATGGTTGGGACGAGAGATGAAGTTCCCTTGGTGAAGGACAAGGCTTTGTCTGGCCCAGGGGAAGGCGAAGTTGGCTCTTCTATGACTTGTGGACTTCAACTCCCTTGGGTTCCATTTGTTGGGGGTCCAGGGAAAGGGAGGGTCTTGCTTTCTCTTTCTGCTCAAGATCCCCATGGACAATTGGTGGGCCACTGTGTGATTCAGCATGGCTCTTCTATTCTTACATTCTTATGTCCTTCCTTCCTCCCTCCCTCCCTCTCTCTTTCCCTCCCTTCCTTCTCTCTCTCTCTCTCTCTCTGAGTTGAGGCATGCAGGGTTCCCATTTGTTGGGGGTCAAGGGAAAAGAAGAGTTTTGCCTTCTCTTTCTGCTCAAGATCCCCATGGACAATTGGTGGACCACTGTGGGACACAGAATGCTGGACTCGATGGGCTTTGGGCCGATTCAACAGGGCTCTTCTTAGGTTCTTATGTTCTTGAGAAGCGTCTTCAGAGATTGGCAAAGCAAATGTTTCCTTTCCTTTAAGAAAACTTGACCTCGTTTCCTCTTTTGCTTTGATGGACAGACTTGAAGGCCTCCCTGCTGATGCTGTCTGACTCCATGGAACATGTCTACGCTGACCCCCAACTCCGCCAGGTAGGGTGTCTGCCTTTCTCCCTGGTTGTGTGAGTGCTTCTGACCTCCTGTTGCCACCAGTTTCCCCCAAAATAAAACCTCACTGTCGTAGAAGGGAGAGAGAAGGGGAGATTCACGATAGAATTAGTTAAGAGTTTCCATTTTTATGATAAGGTCATTTGTTCCTCCGTATAAAATTAGCCTCGAGGTCTCAAACTAAATTTCTAGGAATTAATTTGGGAATTCCTGGGAAGTCAGACATTATATTCTCCTACGAAAAATTATTTTACCTTGTTTTTGAAAAATGATTTCATGTCAATCGTAGCTGAAGCCCAGGCACCTATATATTTTTAGTATTGGATTTTGTTATTTACTGTTCTATTGCTGTTGTTAGCCGCCCCGAGTCTGTGGAGAGGGGCGGCATACAAATCCAATCAATCAATCAATCAATCAATCTGCCTGCTGTTTTTTTGCCACGCATTGAAATAAAAGGAGGAAGCTATGAGTATTGTAACCAGCCTAATTGATTCCCTGCTGTCTCTCCAAAGAGATTGTAGAGGCTGAGCATTTTATTGGAAGAGCTGGAACACCTTCGTTTTTGGCTTGGAGAGCCCCCGCCTCTCCTCTCTCGTCCAGGGATCTGCAAACCTGGCAGCTTTAAGGCTTTTGAGGACTTCAACTCCCAGAATTCACCAGCCAGCAGGACACGTATGAGTCAGGCTGAGGAATTCTTGGAATTTAGGGCATAACAAGCCAGGAACTTAGGCATGTTCGGGATTGTACAGTGTTGAGCTCTTCCATCCCCAACAAAATCCCATGTCAAGGCCTTGCCAGTTGCAAGGGTTCTCTCTGGCAAACGGCCCCCACCGAGTGTCAGTCATTTGGGCATGTGGTTCTGTGGGTCCAGCTTGGTGGACGTGGCAGGGGACAGAGGCTGTAAAATTTATTTATTATCTATCTATCTATCTATCTATCTATCTATCTATCTATCTATCTATCTATCTATCTATCTATCTATTTATCTATCTATTTATCATCTATCTATCTATCTATCTATCTATCTATCTATCTATCTATCTATCTATCTAGTTATTTATTTATTCAATTTTTATGCCGCCCTTCTCCTTAGACTCAGGGCGGCTTACAACATGTTAGCAATAGCCCTTTTTAACAGAGCCAGCCTATTGCCCCCACAATCCGGGTCCTCATTTGACCCACCTCGGAAGGATGGAAGGCTGAGTCAACCTTGAGCCGGTGATGAGATTTGAACCGCTGACCTTCAAATCTACAGTCAGCTTCAGTGGCCTGCACTACAGCACTCTACCTGCTGCGCCACCCCGGCTCTCTATTATTATTATTATTATTATCTCTTATTATTTATTTCTAAGATTTGTATGCCACCCTTCTCCCAAGATTCATCCCCACCCCACTCCAGGGGAAGCTTACTGCAAAATCCCCATTTCCTGCTAAAACCCACCTCTGCTCTGGACCCTGACTGGTCTGGTCACTGTGGTCAATGCAGCATAGAAAGCCTTGTTGTTGTTGTCCCCCCGCCCCCACCCAAGGGAAGGAATCTGTGCTAAGCCTTGGTTATATGAATGGATCCTCCTTACAGGCACAACAGCTGAGAATTTGCCCCCTCGAATCTCCCTTCGCGCTCAGGTTACTTCAGCCTCTCTAAAAATAAACCTGAGAACCAACGGTGTCTGCGTTTATTTATTTATTTGATTTGATTTGTATGCCGCCCCTCTCCGGAGACTCGGGGCGGCTAACAGCGACAATAAAACAGTGTACAATAGTAATTTGGTATTAGAAATGATTAAAAACCCATTAATATAAAAACCAAACATACATACATA